>NC_086242.1:37460000-37784500 GCF_036321145.2 Pelmatolapia mariae | reverse complement strand
AAAAACTAAAAGTGGGGAGAGTCTCAAAAAATGAATTAGATGTGTAATTTGACATATTTTCTTGTTTTGTGTGTGTGTTTGTCTGTGTGAAGCTTTGATGTGTATCTGAAAAATGCAATTTTGAAAACACTGGAAAGACCTCAGGACAAAAATTCCCACCAAGGCTTTTCAGTGTGAAATTTAGTGTGTAGAGAAAATACCTGTGCCAGGTTGTCTCCATCTAGTGGTGAATAATGCCTTACCACTACATCAGGTGAGTTTTTCACTGTGCAGTGTCACAAAACTCATTCAACAACGCAAACTATTTAAAAAATGATGTAGGCAGATCAAGGCAATGTTACAGATTCAGTAAGTACTGAAGTTTATCGTAATCCTTCAAATATGCAGGGCGTCACACTAACACAGCTGCTTATGTCCAGCATCGCTCTGTTATTATCAATTTGATTCAAAACGCGACCAGTTTAATGTCTTAAACTAAACTGGCATTAAAGTTTCAATGAACTAAAGTGGTCCCCCTGAGTCAGCACCCAGAAAGCTCGTCTCTTTGAAAAATGTGGCCATAAATACGAGCGCTGCTAGGATCTTAAAACACTGGGGCTAAATCCAGACCTGAAACCTTTGGAAGTTTCACTCAGTAACAGCACCTTTTTAATATTATTGACTATATGTTATAGTCACATTTATATAAAATGTCAAACATTATACGTTAGCTAAAGGTTGAAGTCACAGAATTATACTGAACAACAACGCAATTTGAGTTCTTCTTGTTTGTTCTATATATTTGATTTATTGTAAGCAGTGGGAGTAAAACCTAAAGAAAAAATAGTAAAAATAAATGAATCTCTCCTCTTACAGCTTGTGCTTTTATTGTGCCGTGATATCTCCTTTGAAACTGTCCTCTTGCTTGTCTTTTGGATGCTCACCTTTTCTTCACCTTTCCTGTTCCTTTCACCAAACTGCTGCACTCTTGTTCTCTGCTCTCGCCTCCTGTTCTGGTTATAATTAGAATGCAGTCAGCATGTGCCAAACAAACTCCCCCCAAATCGATCATGTTTGATATGGTGATGAGGTTTTTAACATCTTATTTATCAACTTATTTAATACATAGTATCAATCAATTATTAAACAAATAGACTGTAGAAAAGCAAATAATAATGCACTGAGCAAGTTCATGCCATAAGAGCTAAATGGCCATCAAAGAAAATCCTGAATGCCTAATACAGGACAGGCCAACATTTAATGCAGCCACAGATGGACATCAGTCAGCTTTCTGCACTTTCCACCTGATCACATCTGTCCTCAAAGTCATGTCACTTCCTCTTTGGTTCATTTATGTTTACTTTTACATTTGCAGTTAAAATAAATTTAGTTATTTATTTCAGTTAGTATTTTTAAAGGTGCAGTCAGTCATTTTTTAGGTTATTTGACAGAAAAAAAGGATCTTGTACTTGTAGACAAAAATAGAATAGTGGATAACAATGACACATTGTTAAACGTGTCATTGGTCACTGCTTAATTTCCTCATTCTTTAAGCATTACTCATCCTTAGTATGTCATTTATAAATAAAGATATACCTTCTTAGAAAGAACCACTTCTGAGCCTGATCTCCTTACTCCAATGAGCTTTTCTGAGTTATCATTGTGCCAGAGGAGGAGGGCATCCACTACTTCTTTCATGTCACCTGAGTTCGCCTGTGGGAAAGCACAGCGCCGAATCCCCTGACTATTTCTTTGAATTCAGGAGTACTAGAGAACTAATCTTGAGTGATTACTGAATTATCTGACTAAAGCCAATGAACCAGAGAAATTCTAAACTCTTAAACATCCCAGGGATGTCTGAATTTGTGTCTGCACCTTCACACTCCAGATATGAGGGATCATACCTGTTTTACCTCCAGTGTTGTGCCAAAAAGTCATCGTCTGACAAAAACTGATTTCCACTTATATTGGTAAATAGACTTTAATGAACATGATTTACAAAAGGGTATATATCAAATTTAATAGCGACCCATTTTTTTCAAGTATATTTATAACTCTGTGTTATTGTAACTATATTAAAATCAACCCAGTCCTTTTGGGACACTTAAAATATGTTTAGAGAACTGTTATTATATTTGTTGCAATTTCTGCTGTCCTCTTGGCCAGATTACTCTTTAAAAAGTCATTTTAATGTCAAATGAATGAATAAGAAGTAAAAATCACTGCCAAAAAGTGATTGCAGCTTCTGACTTGTGACAGGAATGTTGTTTGTGGCACAAGATGACTCGATATCACTCAGGAGGGATACATATGACATGTTTCACATATTATAGACCAAAAAGTTGTCTATAGCAGTTTAAATATGATCAACTGGTTTTTTAAAAATACCGGGAATTAGTTTATGGCAGATAAGACTTTTTGACACAACACTGGCTAACTGACAAGACCTAGTTATAAGCTAATATTACAGTTGAATATTATTGCACCTATCCTTGGGCTCCAGTATTCTAAAACTGGCACTTCCCCTCTGATAAACCATATGATTATGTAACAAATATGTCAGCTTACCAAAGAACAGAGGACAGTTTATTCAGGGTGTGACAGCATTTTACCACCTGTGTCCAACATATCAAACACATTTCTGGACTGGAGCACGTACATCCTTAAAAACTCCAGGACTTCATCACAGCCTCTCTCACATCCGCTTTACATGTGTAGTTTACAGGAAACTTAACTAACACTGGGTGAATTTGTTTGTAGCAGGATAAAATTAGGGTCCCTTATATGAATGGGATTTAAACAGGGAGAAAGAAGAGAAATATTGGCATCAGTTACCAACAGTTCACTTAATATCAAATTGAGACTCACTTGTGTTTAACCCTGGAATATGTGAACATATTACTTATTGAGTCCTTTCTCAGTCCATGGGTTGTAAAACCGCAACATCCTCCATCCATAGTAAGAGAAAGTATCTGTGGCAATAACCAAAATGTCTCCATACAGCCTTTGTGAATAAGAAAATAGCTGGCCAGGAAAATATTTTTAAAAAAATCTTTTTAAAATGTATAGAGCTAAATATGAAACGTGTCTGTGAGTCCTTCAGTCCAAATACTGGAGGTCGAGAAGAATATATAGCAGCCGCTGATCCCTCAATGGCACCAGTAAGAGGGCAGGACAGCAGGGCCTCTTCCTCAGCAGAAAAGTCTCCTCCACTGCTAGCAGGAGAATGACAAATGAGTATTTTAAAAACCTACTGTGTGTACAGATATCACCGCTGGCTCACGCAAGCTTGCTCTGACACAGCTACAGACCTTGGCTGTGTCAAAATCCAGCAACCGCACGCTCCTGAGTAAGCATTTTGAGACCTATTACGTCACAGCGACGCGACGACGGCTGTCCCAATCCGAAGTGTACTCCAAATGCGTACTCCAAATTTGAAGTGTGGTCCGCTGTACACTTCGTGGTCCCATATATCCCACAATTCATAGCGTGGCGGTGGGTGTGGATAATTTTGCTAAAAAATACAGCAGAGTGCTGAAGCGGAGCGGCCGAAGAGTAAACTTTCAAAAGTAAGTTTACTGAATATGATGTCACTTATTTATGTGTGAATGTTTAATAATGAAGAACATTAAAACATTACTGTTGGCCACATGTCAGCAAAGTTATGTGACATTAGTGATGTTTGTACTAACTTGGTTTTAGAGCCTTTACTTTCAAATATACGCCGTTCAATAGTCGACCTTAATCTTACAGAGAATGTGATGATTTTATGGATAATTAGAGTCAGTCATAAATCCACAAACACAACAAGCTGAAAGTCAGTGATGCTGCTCGGTTTGCAGTCCTGAATATCACGGCACAAGCAGGATTCACTGCACTGTTAATGTTAGCTATGTTATATTGCTGCCTCTGTTCGGTGGTGTCGAGCCAAACGGACTTTAACGTGTGTTTGAACGAGCTGACGGTTCACTCGTTAAGCTGAAAGAAAGATGCTTTAATCACAGGAGTCACACATGTGTCCACTGTACCATCTGGGAACTCTTCTTGTTTAGCACTCGTAATAACACAAACACTAAATCCTCCTTCTCTTGTGCTGTTTTGTAGCAGTGTATACACCTGAGACTGTCACCTGTCTGTCTGTCCTGCACTCTCTCTCTGTTTCTTTCTCTCTGATTGTGGAATAAAAGTATGAACATGTATTTATAAGTTACACTTGTGTTTGAATCCTGCAGCTTATGCAAGTGTCAGAGTGAGGACAGACTGAGGGACCCACTGCTGCACATCATCTGTGAGGCTTTGCACCCCTGATGATCCACCAGGACAAACTCAGCAGTGTGTGAGGAAGAGGAGGAGGAAGAGCCAGCAGCAGCTGACAGATGGAGAGAATAGACAGACTGTTTCCTGTTTGTGAAGGACTGCTAGGAAAGTTTAACGTAACTAATTGTCTGTCCTGAAACAGTCTTATTAGGTAATGTTCAAATAATGTTATCATTCCAGTGTTTTCAGTGTGGGAGAAAGTACTCAGGGCCTTCAAGTTACACACTATGAAAGGCAGCAACAAGTTTAATGTTCAGAAACCTAAAGTATGTATCAGCAGCAGAATGGAGCTAAAAATAAATGTTTGTTTCAGTTCTATGAAGCTTTGAGTATTTTGGATTAGTAGTACTGCTGTGTTTGTTGCATCATATTGCTGTAATTGTTTATATGCTTTATATATTCTGAGCTAAGTTGATCTATAGTGTTACATCATATTCTATAAGGATGTTATGTGTTTGTATACTTTCTGCCCAGTTTTACCCATTTAGCAGAAGTCAGCCGGTTTAAGGCTCTGATATCTATTCTGTATGACTTAAAGCAGTTATGACATGGTCTGATTTTCTCACCCAATAAAGGAATATTTAATATATCAGTCTACTCTTCATTCTATCAGAAACAGTTATCACAGCTTGTACATTTTCTTTTTACACTGTCACAAAATAAATATATTGTTAGTGCTTATTATTTTTAATATAGTTTGCTTGCAGTTTAAGTGAGGGCCAACTTTGAGTATAAACTAGGTCGCAGGCTGACAGGAAACTGCATGCTTTTGCAGAGCACAGGAAGTGCAGACAGAAAGTGAAACTAAGCAGAGTGTTTTGATCGAAACTATGTGTGACGTAGCAGAACTATATATATACACATCCAGCTTGCAATGCTTTCAGAACTGTGGGTGCATGATAGCGCCTAACAGCTCTCCGTTTCCGGAAATGTACAATAAAGATCATTTTTTGAGCTTGACCACTCTGAGTCCAGTCTTTCTCTGTCGCCAAAAGAATTCAAAAGAACGGAATTTAATAACACATATATGTAAGCATTGAGCCAAATGTAATGTAATGCCAACATATTAAACGAACAATATTTGTCTCTTATCTATATATACACTGTCAAAGGTACTTGTCTTTGAGTGAAGATTTAAGGTGATAGGACATATAAATAACTGTAACTTGAATCTTTGACCCAGAGTTCAAGCTCACTGCTGTAATATATCCTGAAAAAAAAAAAAAAAAAAAAAATATATATATATATATATATATATATACATACGCATGTGTATCGAACAATACAAAATTTTTAATTTATTTTATCAACTTTTCTTCTGACGATGCTGTCTGTGTTGAGAGCTCAGTGGATCTGCGTTCGACTACTCCGCCTAGGCTGCAGTGTCGAGCGCAGATCAACTGAGCGCAGCGCAAGCTAGGAAGACAGAAGCTAAGCTCGTTGCAACATGGCAAATTGAACCTCCCCCACCCTCATTTGGATCTGGCCTTTGGAACTATTTTGGTCTTCATGTGAAGTATGACCCTGAAGTTAAGCGCGTCATGGATAAAAGTAAAACAGTATGTCGGATGTGCCATGCAATGCTCAATTACATGGGTGGGAACTAGTGTATTAGCGCAGTTTGCTCGTTAACATGTTGATGCTGTCCAGCCCCACGCACTGGGCAATCCGCGGTAGCTCGTTAACGGAGATTTGCCGTGTTGTGGCGTTAACGTCATTTCAGATTAACGCTGACAGCACTAGTGGGAACACAACGAATATGACTGCACATTTACGCCGACATCATCCTAGTGCAAAGACAAGTGGAAGCAGACAAAAGCAACAAGCACGCATGCTACAAACTTTACCCGAGTCATTTAGACAGCCGTTAGCACTTGATTCTCCTTATGGGGACCTGATATGTTTAATATGCTGCTGAGAGTATACCCCAGAAGAAGCGTATAGTATAGCTTTTATTTTAGAAAGAGCCATTTCTCTGTAATAAACTCTCTTTTCCAAAGATGAGGGATTTCTCGATCAGATAGATTTACTTTACTTTGTTGTTTCAGCAACATTAAATGTAAAAACTGTACTTTTGAGTTAAAATGTATATTTATAATTTTAATAAATGACAAATTAAAAAAGCATGAACATTTTTTTGTATCGAAAAAATATCGAACCGTGACACCAAAGTATCGAACCGAACCGTGAATTTTGTGTATCGTTGCACCCCTAATATATATATTTATTTATTTATTTATGAAGGCATGCCGGCTCGGACGTCGCCCGGGTCAACAAGGTCCGCGTCAGGTGTTGAGGAACCAGGGCACCCTGACGACAAGTGGGCTACTGGAACAAGAACGCATTGGTGGGCAAGAGACGAAAACAGGACGTTGTTGGAATGCTACTATGCAAGTAACCCTGGCGGAAGGGGTTACATGAATAGAATGAGGGACCTATGGATTCTTCGATACCCAACATCCACAATGACGGCGAAACAACTAGTTGCTCAGTGTTCCAACGTTCGAAAGAAGGGACTGCTCTCACAGCTAGAAAATGACGAATTACAACATAAATGCTACGGCAAGGGGGAGCCAGGACGCCAGGTCAGGGGGGAGATATCATCACCCCCACCCGAGATTGGGTACCAAGCCCCAAGTGCGATAAGAGAAGGATCGTTGAGTGCGAGAGGAACTGACCTGAAAGATAGGATCATGGCCAAGCTTGAAACCTGGACCCCCCGTAGCTGGTTACCAAGATTACGTGAAGTACCCTCAGAAGGTCTGCTAGATGATGTTAATGCAGCACTACGGATGATGCCTACAGCCACGATTACCGAGACTAACAAGATGATCTACAATATGGCAACAGTGATCAGTGAGATGCTTGGCTACAAGATGAACAGCCACAAATGGCAGTACCCTCCATGGAGAAGGAGGCTACAGACTAAAATCAAGGTAGCACGGAGGGAGGTCAGCCAACTAACGGAGTTGCAGAAAGGTGCGACAAAGAAGGTCATCAACATCAACACCTACGCCCTGCCCGTGATCAGGTACCCTGCTGGGGTAATAGGCTGGCCAAAGGAGGAAATAGAAGCCACTGACATAAAGACAAGAAAGGTCCTTACCATGCATGGAGGGTTTCACCCCAAGTCCAGCATCCTGAGGCTGTACGCTAAGCGGAAGGAAGGAGGCCGGGGACTGGTGAGTGTCAGCACCAAAGTCCAGGATGAGACAAGAAACATCCACGAATACATCACGAAGATGGCCCCAACTGACAGCGTGCTCAGTGAATACCTCAGGCAGCAGAAACCCAAAAAAGAGGAGGAAGGCGAGGAACCATCATGGAAGGACAGGCCCCTGCACGGTATGTACCACCGGCAGATAGAGGAGGTGGCTGATATCCAGAAATCCTACCAGTGGCTGGACAAAGCTGGACTGAAAGACAGCACAGAGGCACTAATCATGGCAGCACAAGAACAAACTCTGACTACAAGGTCCATAGAGGCTGGGGTCTATCACACCAGGTAAGACCCCAGGTGCAAACTGTGTAAAGATGCCCCAGAAACAATCCAGCACATAACAGCAGGGTGCAAGATGCTAGCAGGCAAGGCATACAACACCTCTCGGATTCACTCACTTGCCTGCCCTCCTGTCACAGTACTCAATCGGACCACCATCTCCTGGAGACCAAAAACTGCTCACTCGGACCACTCACCCCTTCCTTGCCATTCCTCCACTTGCCAAAGTAAGAATGTTTCTTTATGGTTCATACTCACCAGGATTTCCAGACTCGATCACTAAAACTTGTCTCCTCTCATTCTAGTGTTCAGAGCCTCCAGGTCATGTTTCCTGCCCGGTGCCCCTGTACATATCCCCTCGTCACAATTCTCTGGTGCTTTCATAAATCTAGTATTTCTCATAGTTAGCGTCACTCCTGTTTACCACCGTAATTGAAGTCCCATGTTATTCCTCATAGCTCACAGTATTTGTCAGGCCCTAGGAAATAAAGTTCTGTTTATCACACTCGTCCGTGCCTCTGTGTACGATCTGCGTTTGAGTCTGGTTGTCGGGTTCGGCCTCGGCCGTGACAATTAGCTAATTGTTATTTACTAACTAATCTTAAATGACTGTTTAGTACAGAAATGAAGCCCAACAATCATGTTTTTACAGTCCCGTGGTCTCAGCCTCAGATACTCAACTAATCAAAGTGATGTCATAAAAAATATGAATGAACAAAAAAACATTTTTTCTCCTTCATTTATGACACAAAGCTGTATGAAACGTTTCTCGCGGTTAGTATCATGGTTGCTAGGCAACCTGAGCAGTGTGACGAAGGCTAGGCCGTCCCATTTCACAAGCCTCTCACTTCCGCACTTCTCGTACTTATAGTACGCACCGTACGTAGTACACGTACTGCGTGTACTTCAAGTGTGCGGTCTCTTAATTGGGACACAGCCAATGTATGGTTTAACCAAATCATCTTTAGATATATAATGGCACTTATTCCTCCAAATAAAATTAAAATTCAAGCTATTAATTGTTTTAATAACTTTATTTGACATTGATAAAGAGTAAGCCAGATATATAAATCTAGATAAACTATCCATTTTGGTTAATAATATTCTTCCAAAAATTGTGATGTCTCTTTGTAACCACTTATTTAAGATTGTCTTACATTTTTCAACATTATCTGAAATATTTACTTTTTCTAAGACTTTGTGATCCTTGGAAATTGTGATGCCCAAATATTTCACCTCCTTCTTCACCTTTATATATGTACTCGCCTCTGTCAGTGCGCCCCAGGGCACTGACAACGTAGCTCCCCCCAGGGCAAGCTACGTAGCTTGTACAACGTAGCTTGCCATCACCAGCGTGTGAATGTGTGTGTGAATGGGCGGATGACTGAATGTAGTGTAAAGCGCTTTGGGGTCCTTAGGGACTAAGTAAGATGCTATACAAATACAGGCCATTTACCATCTTTTGCTGTTTCTCCACTTCTTATTTTCTCTTTTTTTCTCAACTGAGCTTTCAAACTTTTCTTGTCCATCTTTCATTGGTTTTAATTTTGCACAGTATGAACACCCATCCACCAACTCGAGGATCACCACAACATAACCTAATAGACCTACACCTTAGTTCACAGATTCCTTTGTCTAGGGTTTATTTCGCAGAACCCAGGATTCAAATCATGAATACATAATGGGCTTGGATTTACAACATTACTAATGAAATGTGCTCTATTTGGAAGCTGCCCCACCCCACCCCCCTTTCGACAGGTTGTGTGTGAGACTTTAAATCATCAAACTGTGAATTATAAATTTTAAATTGTTATTGATCCCTTTACCCCTGGTCCTAAAGTATATAGTTATTTTCTTACTCTTCTTATATTTATTGTCTGTTTACTTGTACTGCTGTAACTGGAGCCTCGTCTCTTTATATACTGGACTGTATGTAGCGGAGATGACAACAAAGTTTACTTTGACTTCAGCACAGCAGCAAGCAGGCGCACCGAGGGCTCTCGGGCTCACTTTTCACTAATAGAATTTCGAAAAAACATCGGTGCAGATTGCAGTAGATTGCAGATTGTATCATAATGTCTTGTGTTTTCGTGTTTGTTGGTTTGTTTTTATTTTGTTTTACTTTGCGAGTTGGTTATTAGATGCTGCGTCCATACTCCCAGCAAATGGGCGGCAGAAAACCGATCGGTGCCTATGACAGCTCCAAAATGCGCTGGCTGATGTCGGGGCAGCATGAGTACGAGCAACATTATTTTGGAGATGCCCATGATGCCGCCCCCACCACAATGTCGCCCTGGGTAACTGCCCATGTCGCCCATATTAAAAGCCGCTACTAGAAATACCAACTCATGAGCTGTCCACAAGTGAGAGTGTCTTCAGTCGTCTCAAAATTATGGAAGCCCGTTTCCGCCACTAAAAAAAAAAAAAACCCCCAAAAAGGATCAATAACTCGAAATTTCGAGTTATTAACTCAAAATTTCGAGTTAGCAATCTATGTGATTGGCAGTCGGAGGCGCAGCGGCAGATTGTGCAGTCAGCATAATCTGGAGAGATGACAGTAGACTTCAGGAGACATCCCTCAACACTGCTCCCCCTCACCATATCAGACAGCGTGGTGTCGACTGTGGAGATCTTTAAGTTCCTGGGTACCACCATCTCCCAGGACCTGAAGTGGGAGACCAACAGGACAGAAGCAGACTGCAGCGGACTGTACGGGCAGCAGAAAGGATCATCCGCACCCCCCTGCCCTCCATCCAGGACCTGCACCTTTTAAGAACCAGGAAACGGGCAGGGAAAATCATCACAGACCCCTCACACCCTGGACACAGGCTTTTTGACCTGCTGCCCTCTGGCAGACGGTACAGAAGCCTGCAGACCAGGACCACCCGACATAGGAACAGTTTCTTTCCCCTCGCCATCTCCCTTCTAAACAGTTGAACTGTCACACTGCTCCCACTGCCAGACTGCAACTGCACCTTATGTACATTCTGTGGTATTCCTTTCATTTCATTTCTGCCATCCTGCATTTCATGTATATAAGATGTAGATTGGTTATTTATGGTTGGTTTACACAGCTTTGTGTATCTTTGTGTATGTATGTGTACACGTATATATCCACATATCCTGTCGTTTACGTATTGTTGTATTACACTACTGGAACCAAATTCCTTTTATGTGTCTGCGCATATACATGGTCAATAAACGCGATTCTGATTCTAATTCTGATTCTGATATGCAGAAACCCTCATATCTATCATGCTAACGCTAGCATTGTTAAAAAAAAAAAAAACTTATCAAAACTGGAGCATCCTGTCTTCAATACAAAATGGGAATTATTACAGGGTATACAAACTCAACAATCCATAACTGAAAACAAGACAATTTTCAAATATGGGATGATTGTAAATTTTATTGAAAAAAAAAAAAAAAAAAACTCAGAATGGATTATTTGACCTATGGTCATTTAAAAAAAAAAAAGAAAAAAAAAAAAGAAGAGTAGTAAGTAAACCATTAAAAAGCATGGTAAAATTTGTCATTTTTCCGGTATATAGAACAGCAGATACAAAAAGAGTTTGTACGAGTACCTAGGAGATACACCCGTGTCATTTTTTTGCAGTAGTGCAATGCTGAGATTTCCATATATACTTTGTCCGTAGTCCATGCAGAGTTTCAACTTCTCTACATGGTTTCCATGCCAACAGTGTCAACACTGTTGGATCAGCCATCATCAGAGTGCTCGTGTGTAAAAATTAACATTTATATATTTATTCCACATTAAAAAGAAAACCGGGCTAGAACAGGTCCAGTATGGCGTGGCTCAATCGAGTGAAATGTTATCTGATATGTCGCCGTCGGCCTCTCCTCCCCTGCTCCCCTCCCCTCCTGTGACGACCCCAGTTTCATGGAGGGAGCTGGCAGCATGGCTGATGGCGTCATAGTGGCTGCTGGACGACGAAACCAAGGCTGAGCTGCTGGTTGCTGCAGCTGCATTTTGCAGGATACGCAAGAACATCTGAGGCAGGTAATAGTGAGCAGAGAGACAAACTGGTTAGATCAACATCATACTGAATGAAAGCTCCAAATGCTTCGTTAGGAATTCAAAAAACAACGTTTTCACTTCAGTGTGTTTGAACCTTCTTTACATGAAACATTTACACTAAATCTATTTTGTGGCTACACAAAAAACTAAGACATCTCTCAGTCATCACACTGTAAGATAAAGCCAGTTAAACTTGATTCACTGTGGATCAACTGCACCTGCTTTGGTGCAAGTGAACATGACAACAAGTGCGCCAACAAAGCAATGAGACGACAGTGTTTCAGATGCTGCCTGTCGACAGCATCCTTGTTATTAATCTCTGTCTCTCTTCCACAGCATGTCTTTATCCTGTCTTCCTTCTCTCACCCCAACCGGTCGCAGCAGATGGCCCCGCCCCTCCCTGAGCCTGTGATTTGGTGCTACATAAACAAAACTGAATTGAACTGAACATGCAGTTACAGTTTTGGGAGAAAGATCATTTATAGTCTAAAAATATCTGTGCATTAAGTTTGATCACGTCAAGTTTTGAATGTTGGAATTTTGTAACATTTGCCACCAGTGTCATATCCATTCTAACTAAAACAAACAGAAAGGTCTACATGTCAGTAACATTATGAGAATATGTCCAGTTTACAAAAAGGGAGAAAACATAAAAAACATACCTCTGGATTAGTCTGAATTAAGGAAAATAGATCTGGACCTACAAGACAGAAGAATCAGACTTTGAACAATATTCATGTGCACATAGCTTACAGTCAGTGAACGTTTATCTTACTCACGCTGCATATCTGTGGGGATGGTGGCCGAGGCAGAAGGATGGAAGGGGACTGCATAGTCGGCAAGTGCAGAGTTCAGATGTGGCGGGTCCGGGGCCTGGACATTTGGCACTTGCACAGTGGGCAGGTAGGTCAACACTCTGAGTAAAAACATCAAAGGGATGGGAAGCTTTAGACACACACACACACACACACACACACACCTGATGAGCACACCTTTAATTATCAACATGCTGGTGTACAGCGCTGTCAGACCAAATGGCAAAACTGACTGAATGCTGAAAACCAACGGACAAAGATCGAGACGATCATATTTTAAATTTGTTACACACAGCTCCGTTTGCAGTTCTGAATGTATTCTCCACAGGCCTGCTCACCCCTTTGCATGCATCTCCTCATTCTTGGAAATGTTGCGTTTCTTGGGTGGACGGTTTTTGTCCTCTTCGTCATCAGAAGAAGAGCTTTCTATCGTCAGATCAATCACATCTGCCCTCTTGGTGTAGCTCGGCTCAGTAGAATCGCGGGCCACTGATGGTTGACGCAAAGGAGCTGAGGCTGAAAGATAATGGTCACGTGATACGATTTTTCTCTTCCTGTCCCATGAAAAGACCAAAAGCAATAATTATTTAATCTGTTTTAAAGGTTACTACGGATGAGGGCAAGTTAAGCAATCAAGTTGTTCTAAGATGGTTTATGGTTAAAAAACAACAACAAAACTACATTTATGGAGCTAGTCCACTCCTGCTATGCAAGCTCTTTAGTCCATTTGTGGGCTTAAAGGTTGGGACACTGGGAGATGATGACGAATGGTCTATTATTACTAATTCTCATTGGAGGTTTTGCACATGGACACACAATTGGGTTTATGCTGCCTCATCTTCCACCTCCCGTCTCTTTCAGCTCAGTTATTTGGTATGACAGTTTCTGAAAACAATATTGTCAAAGCACCAAAAAGGTACACAGTTTAATTCACAATAAAATGACACAGAGATGTATAAGGTGTATAAATCAATTTCTTTGACTTCTATCCCATACAGATGAGGACAGAATTGTCAGCCACCCTATGAACAGTTCATTTAAAAATAATAGTATTTCTCAGTGCTGCATCCTGCATCCTTGTTTTGAATACTTACATGACTTTTGTTGACACACAGAAAACTATTTTAGATAAAGGGTCACATAATCATCCCCTCCTGATGCTATTAGTTGGTGTATTTCTTTTGCTGAATAACAGCCTGCTGTTGTATATTGTAGTTATGTCGCACACGGGTCTCCTGAGCAATCCTAGGCCATTCACTTATCCTCCTTTCTTCATGATTCCTTCCACCTTCAACAGATTCCCAGTTCCAGACTCCAGCCACTGTGTTTAACTCTGGGGACAGTTCTTTGGATTGAACGGCTCTACCTTTTGTCTCCAAATATAAGCAGCACTTCTGTAGTGTCATCTGATGAAAGGACCTTGTGACAGAAAGGACCCAAGGCACACTGTGTTGCAGGCACAGGAATTTTCCTGATCGTGGTGTCTTTCTCCAGTCCAATACACAGCTCTTCCCTCAGGTCTCAGCATCCTACTCATATAGGGGAAGCATGATTTGGTGACAGCTGTGTGGGTGAGTCTCTGCTGACACGACCCCCTGGACCCACTGCTCCACCCATCCCCTGCAGCTGAGCCCAAAACCACACTCACCACAGACGTGCTTCCAGTATGCAGAATTTTTCTTGAGGTTTTCGTTAGCATACTTCAGTCTGGCTTGAAGGTGCATATGGTTCTAGTGATTTTCATCTTTGAGACTGCAATTCCCAATTTCATTCACAGTGTCTTTGCGGTTGTTCTAGGACCTTTAAACCTAACTCTCGATAGTTTTCTTTTCAGATTCCTTAAAATCTTTTGCTTCCGACCTCTACCAGGCTTACTCTGTACTGGGTTCAGCTGTCTTCCCACCTATTCCCTCTTCCTTCATTGTCCTCTGTGTGTATATGTTGTCACATTCTTCATCATGGATGTGTCACTTTTAAAACCTGGATTACTTTGTGGTCAGTTCAGGTTCAGCAATAAAGTTTTCTTTTACTTACTTCTTTTACATTATACTTTAACTTAGTTTCCAAGTCCAACTCCTGCCTGCTACACAGCCAGCCCACAGCAGCAGCCAACTAACCCCTTCTGTGGACAATCAGGTAGCAGCATGAACCTAGCCGCACTTCGTATTAACTAACAATAGACTTTATCGAGTGAGCTGCAACACTTGCATGGAAGACGAACATCCAGTTGTTGTTGTTGCTAAAATACTGCTGGGAAATGATTTTCCAGGCTCATTTCAATCCCATGGCAGGGCATATGGGTTATGGCAACACTCTGGAGCGAACAACAGTCTGATTTTATTGGCCAGGCATCCAGGCAGATGCGGGCACTGCCTGGAGTGTCAGCTGGTTAACCAGCCCGGTATTCCAAAAGCACCTTTGTGCCCATTACCGTGAATCCTCCACTCATCTCCCATTTGAGCGTATTGGCATGGACCTCACCGGGCCATTCCACCAGAGTGCAAGTGGATATTGCTTTGTGTTACCTCTGGTGGATTAAGCAATGAGATATCCCCAAACAGTGAAGTTGCGCACCATTTCTGTAAAAAGTTTGACGCCGATGCTCTTTCAGGTCATCTCCCAAGTTAGCGTCCCAAAAGAAATACTGACTGACCAGGGCTTGTCATTTATGTCTCACACACTAAAAGAACTTTATGAATTACTGGACATTAAAGTTATTCACACTACCACCCTCAGACTGACAGGCAGTTGGAGCGGCTGAATAAGACTTTAAAGTCCGCAGGGGGTGTTGGATCTCATTAAAGAAATCTGGGAGAAAGATCTGACCCCAGCCAAAAATGAGATTTACTATGTCCTAGACCTGAGAGCAAAGCTGCACATGCTGGGGAGATTGTCACAGGAAAATTTGCTCCACGCCCAGGAACGTAAAAGCACCTGTGCAACAGAAGGGCTAGACTGTGGCAGTTTTCACCAGGACAAAGTGCTTGTCTTGGTTTCTTCTTCTAGTTTAAAGTTCCTCGCCAAGGACCCTTCGTGGTCACATGGTGAATGGCGGTTGCTGACTATCAGGTGGTACGGTCGGGCATGGGAGGAGCCGCACAAATATATCACTCCGAGAGAGGCTGAAACGGCTTCTCTGTCCAGAGGTGCCAAATTCCACCATGCCTGTCTCTCTCCACTGCGATAACCATCTCCCACAGGTCCAGAGAGTGGATGTTGCTGCACTGCAACAGCGATTTACAGTAAGGGTGCAACGATACACAAAAGTCACGGTTCGATTCGGTCCGATAGTTTGGTGTCACGGTTCGATATTTTTTCGATACAAAAAAAATGTTCATGCCTTTTTAATTTGTCAATTATTAAAATTATAAATATTTATTTTAACTCAAAAGTACAGTTTTTAAATTTAATGTTGCTGAAATAACAAAATAATTAAAATAAATCTATCTGATCGAGAAATCCCTCATCTTTGGAAAAGAGAGTTTATTACAGAGAAATGGCTCTTTCCAAAATAAAAGCTATACTATACGCTTCTTCTGGGGTATATTCTCAGCAGCATATTAAACATATCAGGTCCCCATAAGGAGAATCAAGTGCTAACGGCTGTCTAAATGACTCGGGTAAAGTTTGTAGCATGCGTGCTTGTTGTTTTTGTTTGCTTCCACTTGTCTTTGCACTAGGATGATGTCGGCGTAAATGTGCAGTCATATTCATTGTGTTCCCACTAGTGCTGTCAGCGTTAATCTCGTTAAAATGACGTTAACGCCACAACGCTGCAAATCTCCGTTAACGAGTTACCGCGGATCGCCCCGTGTGTGGGGCTGGACGGCGTCAACACGCTAACAAGCTAACTGCGCTAATACACTAGTTCCCACCAATGTAATTGAGCATTGCATGGCACATCCGACATACTGTTTTACTTTTGTACATGACGTGCTTACCATCAGGGTCATACTTCACATGAAGACCAAAATAGTTCCAAACGCCAGATCTGAATGAGGGTGGGGGAGGTTCAATTTCGGGTCGCGTTGAGGCAGTTGCCATGTTGCAACGAGCTTAACTTTTGTCTCGCTATCTTGCGCTGCGCTCAGTTGATCTGTGCTCGAGAGTGCAGCCTAAGCGGAGTAGTCGAATGCAGATCCACTGAGCTCTCAACACAGACAGCATCGTCAGAAGAAAAGTTGATAAAATAAATAAAAAATTTTGTATTGTTCGATACATATGCGTACCGAACCGAAAGCACTGTATCGAACAGTTCAATACCGATACGAGTATTGTTGCACCCCTAGTTTACAGATGTGTTCTACCCCCTGGCCAGCCGTACGACTCTCATAGAGCCCCACTTTGAAACGCAGCCAGCCAATAGTGTGCGTTCAAGGCCCAAACACAAGAGACAAATTGTTAAAACAAAATAAAAAAAATTATGAAAATGGGGGTAATGGTAGAGTCAACAGTTCTGATGGTAAAGAAGGATGGGTCTATACAGTTCTGTGTTGACTACTGGTGAATGAGATGCTTGCCCCATGTCCCAAGGCACTGAGCTCCTGTACCAGATAGGCACAGCTTAATTTTTCATGACACTGGATTTAACTAAGGGCTACTGGCAGATTCCCTTGTCTGGAAAGTCCAAGGAAAAAGCGGCCACCACATGGACCAGGTGCTGCGGCTGCATGCTGCACATACTGCCGCCTACCTGGACGATGTCATCATCCACATGACATCTGGGCGGAGCATGTGCAGCAGGTGGCTGCAGTCCTGGAGTCCCTGAGGCAGTTGGGGCTCACAGCCAACCCAAAAAAGTGTGCGGTTGGATGCCGGGAGGTATCTGGGGTACCACTTGGGAGGTGGGCAGGTGCAGGTGCCACAGATAGAGAAAACGGCAGCCATGGCATCCTGCCCATGTCCTAAGACAAAAAAGACATGAGATGGTTTTGGGGCTGGCTGGGTATCTCCACCAGTTTGTATCAGGCTTTGCAGAGCTGACGAGCCCCTTTATCTGTCTCGTCCAAAAGGGCGCCCCAGATCTGGTCCAGTGGATGGAGCAGTGGCAGATGGCATCTGTGCAGGTGAAAAGGGCCCTGTGTGGGGAGCCGCTGCTTCACACACCAAAGTTTTCCCTTTCATCCTGCAGATGGACGCCTTGAACGGAGGGCTGGTGGGCCATTTTGTCCCAGCAGGTAAGAGCATCGACCACCTGATGTTCTGCATCAGCCGGAAGCTAACGGTATGCGTTTGAAGATAAGAGCACTGTGGAAAACTAGTGCCAGCTATCAGGTGGGTGGTCAGCTTCCTTGGGTATTACTTTCTGGGGTGGTCATTCGCCCTCTGGTCAGACCAAACCCCAATGCAGTGGCTCCACTGCTTGAAGGATCACCCAGTGGTATCTGACTGGGGGCGTGTATGACTGTAGCCAGTTTCCAACCTGGGGGATAAGCAGGTTCGGCCGGACGGTAGGGGTGTGTAGCAGAGGTATGGTCTCTGGCTCCGCTGCAGGGGAGGATTTGATGCAGCTGGCTTGCAGGGCAGGTTTGGACAATAAGGTAATGTTGGGAAATCAGTTTTACCCCGGTTCTTTTTTATTCCTCGGGCCTCCAGAGATGCACCGGACCCAGTATTCATTTTTACAAAATCTTTATTCATCTTCATTTAAGCATGCACTTCTAGAAGGGAAGACGAGGCCGGTGTCCCTCTGAAACAATCTTCACCCCTTTGTTAGTTCCAGGCAGCTTTATAGAAGCTGACCCCATCATAAAACCCCCACAGTGTGCTGCAAACTCTGTGTCTGTGTCTATGTGCACGAGCACGTGAGTGCCTGTGTGTGCACGTTCCCGCGTGTCTATGTGAGTGCATGTGAGTGAGTGTGCATGTGGATGTGTGAGTGTAACAGTTTAAGCACTGTGTGTGTGTCTGTGACTTCCTGGGGGTCATAAAAGTAATCTCACCCAAGCTACGCCAAATTCCTCTACACAACATAGAAACAGAGTTAACATATTACATCTTGTTGTTTTACATTTACAGATAAACATGTGGAAAGTCTCCTGCAAACCTACTTCTAAGTTATAACAATTATGCGTTTTTATTAAAGGCACAAGCATCAGCATCAGCAACCCCCCAACTGTAGCTTCCTGTCTCCTTTTATGACACCAGACCTCCAGTGTCCATAAATTCCTTTCTCTCTAAACAATTACACACTCTCAGGCCTACAGCTAAGCCAAACTGAAAGACAGACCAATCCTTCCTTATTACTGTGATCTAAACAAATTTAACACATTACATTCTAATAATTATTTTCTTGTACTCACAGTAATCAAAGATCTCCCTTATTACCGTGACGCTGGGACCAGAGCAGGGAAGAGCTGGAGAGCCATCTGGCTGGGGCTGAAAAGTGCTGATAAAGTTGTACACTTACATTAAAAACTTAACAAGCTGATGTAGAGATGTTTCTGCTACCGGAACTCTGTGTGGCATCTATCTGGGCTCTAATCTGAGCTGCTGTTAACTTGTGATTTCTAAGGCTGGATGACTGTATCCTCAGCAGCAGAGGTGACTCTTGGTCTTCCTTTCCTGGGGCGGCCCTCATGTGAGCCAGTTTCACCGTAGCCCTTGATGGTTTTCGTGACTGCACTCGGGGACACATTCAGAGTTTTAGCAATATTTTGGACTGACTGACCTTCACTTCTTAAAGTAATGATGGATTGCCAACCTGACTGCTGCACAACACAACTGATGGTCCCAACTCCATTAAGAAGGCAAGAAATTCCCCAAATGAACCCTGACAGGCACACCTGTGAAGTGAAACCATTTCAGGTGACTACATCATGAAGCTCACTGAGAGAAGGCTGAGGGTTTGCAGCGCTGTCAACAAAGGGTGGCTACTTTCAAGAATATAAAATATAAAACATTTAAAGTTATTTATCCATTTTTTCTTTGCTTCCATAAATCTTGCTTCATATATTTCATGTCTTCAGTTTGTATCTACAATGTAGAAAGTAGTAAAAATAAAGAAAACTATTAAATGAGAAGGCGTGTCCAAACTTTTAACTGGTAGTGTATATTTACTTGTAATTCATAGCACACTTAAAAGTAGAAATAGAGACAGAGCCTCTTCTGTGGAACAAGCACTCAGTTTGGATTTGGGAGACAGAGACCCCTTGTACTTTGAGGATTAGGCTTAAAATGTTCCTTTTTGACAAAGCATATAGTTAGGCCTGAATAGGTGACCCTGAATCCTCTGAATTTTCTCGTTTCCTTGACCCCCAACAGGTGATGGCCACTCTATCCTAAGCCTAGATATACGTATATAGTTTTCATCCTGTTAAAAAACAAATTTTTTCCTCCCCACTGTCCCGAAAAAGCGCTTTCTCACAGGGATCATGTGATTGTTTTCTCTGTATCATTGTAGACTCTTTATCCTACGATATAAACTGCCTTGAGATAACTTTTGCTTTGATTTGGTGATATATAAATGCGATTCAATTAAATATTAATTTTATATATTTATTTATCAAAGCTCATCAATTTTCAAAAGCAGTCAATGACATTTGTTTTAACACACAAACTTCTGTGGCACTGACCATCTTACAGTTTTTGGGCAGTACTGGAACTGGGTGCACATGAGAATAACATATACACTGGGTACAGAAATTTTTCACTCTTTGTTATATTACATCCATTTAAGTTCTTTTTTTGCCTCATTAACCTCCTAGGACCTGGCTTCCACATATGTGGACATCACATTTATACTGCCACTGTCCTATTGAAATTTAACACGTCCTCATATGTTGATCTCATGTTTCTCAGAAACAAAAATCATGTAAAAAAACAACAACGACTGGTAATTCTTCATTTTTACATTCATCAGGTCCCAATGAGCCCAAATAGCAAAGAGAAAATAAAAATGCATGCCATGAAAGAGTTCGGGTCTTAGGAGGTTAAAGTACACACAGCACCCCATTTTGACAGAAAATACAGGGAATTATTGACATTTTTGCAGATTTATTTAAAAATAAAAACTGAAATATCACATGGTCCTAAATATTCAGCCCCTTTGCTGTGACACCCATATACTTCACTCAGGTGCTGTCCATTCTTTCTGATCATCCTTGAGATGGTTCAGTGTTAAGAGATTTTCAAATGTTTCAAGTATTATTCCCACTTCTATTCATATGTTATTGAAAGTTTATCTTTAATCTCAGTGTTAATAGTTGTTTACCCATTTATTCTTTCCATTTAATCGTATTTTATAATTTTACTGCTTCACTGAAGTAAAGACAAAAGCATAGTGTTCTCAGATATGATTTACCCAGTACATCTCCTCTGTACCTGGCTCTCTACGAGCCGTTTCACTCCCAGGAAGGGGAGAGCAGGACGTTCTTATCTACACTCCCAAATACCAAGAGGGGCCCATTCTTCAGAATCACACACACACATAAACTTCACACACACACATACTCTGAAACGCTATAAATAAAGAACTGCCACATACGCTGGTTGTGAGCCTGAGACAGCAGCGCTCACCCAGCGTGCGCACGTTGTTACCATCTAAACTGTCTTGAGTGTTTTTATTTCGCCTGAAGAATGTCTTGTTTAAATATTTACTCCTTACATTTATTTGGTCCTTCGAGCCGGATTGGACATTGAATTTTAACTAATTTTGTGCTCCAACAGAGTGACCTCGTCGTTTCCTGGATTCGTGAACCCACGCTGCAAAGTCTGTCGCGACAGCCTGTTTCTAGTGAAACAGTAAAGACCAACTACGTGAATTCGCCGTTGGCCAGCGTTTTTAGCAAGAGGTCCACGATCCCAGGGAGCGAGGAGGATTCTCTCTGACCGGCATTTTCATCCGAACCAGGTGAATATGAACACTCAAGAACACATTGCGGCTAAAATCGGTTTTTAGATTGACACGGTTCTTAAAAGACTCGTCCTTTAAGGACTGGAAGTCAGGGATCTCACTCTCACGAGTGAAAGGACTCGCCTGTAAGACGGAGTTTGACGGTCCTGTGTGGGGTCACTCCGCAGTTTAAAAGGTTGGAAGTCAGGGATCTCACTCTCACGAGTGAATGAAAATAAAGGGATCTCACTCTCACGAGTGAATGAAAATAAAGAACGTGTCAATTAAAATAGGATTATAGTACCGCATGTGAAGTTTATGTGTTGTTGAAGAGTGAGTGACATTTTGAATAGAAACAACAGGTTTCTGCACCACTCTTACTGTTTCCTGTGTTGACCGATGTACTGGTGAGAAGGGGTCAAAGGTTGCGCATCAACGCATAAAATTAAGGCCGCCCTAGGTCTAGACCAGGGTAGAAGGCTGCCTTAATAACCTCCCCCGACTCTAATATCAGCGAAGGTCACACAGAGTGTATGTTGGCAGTATTAATAAATAAAAGCAAAACAAGGTGTTTCCAAATACAATAAATCCAGATAATTCACACGAAAATATATCAAATAAAAAAGAGAGATGCATAAGGTATATTACGGCTGTGTCATTTTTCAGCCAAGGAAAGTGTGAAAAGGTAAATGTCTCCAGCTTGGGAAGGTGTGAAGCTGCAGATCACACCAGCCCTTGATGGATACATAATAAAATATATATGAAATATAAAATAATATACTATTGTATATTAGTAGTATAATAGTATATTGTGATATACTAATAAATATTGTAATATACTATTGCTGTTATAAAAACAGGTAAAAAACAATAATAATACCATTAATAATGACATAATATTAATGATAAGAGGCACCTGAGTCAGTTATGATGTGAGGTGGATGAGTGTTAAAAGTAATCTGCATTAGGCTTAAGGTTGCTCAAATACAGTACAATGACATATGAGATGAAGTACAACAGGTAAATATTTAAACTAATGACGTGCATAGAGGCACTTGACCTGTTTGAAAATTGTCGTCCTAATATGAGCCATTGTTGAGATATAGAGCACAGCTATGAAAACAACTAATATGCTGAACCCTATATGAAGCAGTTGAAAACTACATGATGGAGAAGCTGAGTGAATATGAAGGTGCAAGTCTTTGCCACTGTGGGCAAAGCACGCAACCACTGTGTGAGGTTGCGTTGCTGTCTCTTCTGAGCTGATGAGCAAGCTACACATTATCAGATCGGGAGCTGGCTGAGAACTCATCAAAGAGAGGGAAACAAAACTATGATAACTCGAGTATGTAGCGTATCCGTGAGTTCAGCTTCATCTTTCAGATGCGCAGCAGTTTTCCTGGATCTTGACTCGTGTGTAGAGTGTTCATAGCATCAGCATCATGTTCTTGTTTATTTGCTTTGTTGGGTTGAAAAATAATTAAATAAACTTGTGATCATACTTATGGATCACCATGGCACATATCATCAGCCATATTATTTTTATGCAGATGAAAAAAGTGAGTGTGAATGTGCCTGATGTCGCAGTGTGTGTGTGCGTTGTGTAAAAGTGATTGTCTCCAATTGTGAGAGCGGTGATTCTGCAGGTCACCAGCTATTGTAAAGAAAAAAAAAAGAGTAAAAAGAGACAGAATCTACATTATAGATGAAAAATGATTATAGGAAAAGGGTTTTGTGTCTATCAGCCAAGAAACAACTACAATCTAATTTCTGCTTTTAAGGAAGACGAGTTCAAAAGACAGAGAGAGAGAGTTCTGTGTGTTGGTTAAGCAGTGATGATAATAATGAAAATGTCTTAGTTTTGTCACTTTCAGGTGAATAGCAGACCTGGATCGATTTTCCACATGCAGCAGTCGGAATAAAGTTATAGTTTAAGATCATTGGAAGCATTCAGGCCAGGTTTCTGGCTACCTTATTTACAGCTCCATGTGTCCCTCAACCTCACAAACGAGCTCTCACTCCTCCCTGAAGACAAGGAATGCAGTTCCAAAGAGCAATAACATGGCAGATAAAGAGACAGCAGCAAAGTCCTGAGCAAAGAGACCCAGCAAGCAGCAGCAGTGTGGACAAACAGCATCAGAGAAGAAGAGCAAACCCAACATCCTGACTGGATGAATGACACTGTGTTTCCAACAAGCTGCAACTTCACTGTGCTTGTGAAAAGAACGTTTGAGGAGAACTGAGGAGACTGTTGGAAGTTGACATTTGCCACCTTTGGAGAAAATGGCAAAAAGAGACAGTGAAGAATACAGGACAAAGCTGAAGAAGAACTGCCGGCTATTGGACTGTTGAAGTGGGAGAGGACAACAGAGTGAGAGCAGTAGGTGAGAACACAGAGGAATGCTGTTGTTTAATGTGGGAAATCAAAATTTTGGGTTAGCAAATCTGGGCAAAATAATACTGACTGCTTAAGTAGGAAAATTGTGAAGGAATCTGAACCACTGCAAAAAGAAACATATACAAAATCACACACACAAGCAGAACATGCATTAACCATACTAACACAACCAAAAGAGAGCTCATGAAGATTAGGCAGCATCTTGAGCATGTGAGTCTGTTTATCATCTTGTCCAAGTCACCTCATGTGATGCAAAGACCAGTGGACTCATAGCACGTTAGTTAAAAATGATCAAATAATAGCAGCGAAGTGTGTAGGAAAGGCAGCTTTAAGAACATGCCCTGCTGGAGATATAGCTCCACAGACACATTGATTAAACCTGCCTAATAACACAAACACAGATGTAATGAAAATCAGTTTGTAATCTCTCATCAGTGCTAAAATAGTGTAAATTTAACAGAGACTTGTTATTAAATGCTGAATTTATCCAATGCTGACAGTTAACTCTCTAGGTTGCAGGACAACAGTTTAATTTTTGTGGGAAAAAAGATTCTGGTTTGAACAACCAGTGATCAGACAATAAATTTAGTTGTTAATATAGTAAATTGGGAGATGCTTTCTGCCTGATTGATGCAGCACAAAATATTTTACTGTATGAGGGAAATTCCATTTTTGTGATAATATTTTGAACATGCATTTCTGTTGTCCTGCCATCTTAGTGGGTTAATAGCTGATATGCAAATTAGTTGATCGTTCTTAGATTAATGCAAGGTGATTGAATTCTAGCACGAGTGAATGAGATGTGTTGGAGTTTGTTAGAGTGGAGACTCTAAAACACTGAGTTTCCTGTTGTGATGTGCGAATGAATCCTGCACCCAGATACACAACTCTGAATACATAAGAACACACTTCTTTTGTGAAATGCATGACAACATGTCACATGTTTTATGATGACGGGGAAAAAAGGAAAACTAAATGAGATCTTTGGCCTAAATGAGTAAAAAGGTACAGATTAAAATCATAGCTAATAAGACATTAGGCTTATGTTGTGTGTCGTGCGGCTGATGGTTGGTTTGGTGTTTATCTAGCTGATGATTTTTCTTTTGTTGTGAAGTTGAGCCTGCCAATTAGTATGATGGTTTGATAAATCATGCTAATGGTATGATTTACCCTCCTGAGATGAGGAGTGTGTGTCATGATTTAACGAGGCCTTTTTATTTTGATACTTTCACAGTGCACTGAAAGTTTTGTTTGATAATCTCTGTTTGAGCAGATCTGCATGATTGGAACAAAAGCGCTATACGACATGTCGAGAAAACCGTTGCAAACCATTGACTTTCTCCAAAAAATTAAAATGGGCTCAGGAGAAAGTCACTTATCTGGGATAATTAAAATGAAAGTCCGTGTCAAAAAGGATTCAGCGAGATAATCCAGTCTAAATTCTTCTTTTGAAATTTTCTTCTTTTTTCTTTTAAAATGACGTCATTTTGCTATGTGTGGAAACTGAATGCGTCGATGGGTTCCACTTTTAGCAAAGAATGAATGAATGCATGAATGAGTGAATGACAAATGAGTAAGAGAATAAAACTGACTGATTGAAAACAGCTGACAAAAGCTGACACGATTTTACTGATGTAACACGACTGTGCAAAGTTAACCCTCACCTGACAAAGGTGCAGATAAATCTATGTGTGTGTTTCTTCTTACAAGGAGCAGGAAGATGATAGCACCATCCGAGGTTGCATGACAATTTAGCCTTTTAAATCCCACTTTCTGTGTTTGCATCTACCAAGGGTGTTATTCACTACCTTGTGATGCTCACAGAGGTAACTGTGAGAAAGTGTGTATACACCTGCGCAGCGCTAACATTTCTACAGCATTACAGTTCTTCATGTGATTTGATCATGTGATTTATACCAGGATAGCTGGTTGATGTTTTCCTACTACAGGATTTCTGGGTTTATGTGTGAAGAAAACTGTGTTTGCAGGTTATGAGTTGGTGATGCTGTTACACTGTGTTGTTGGGGAAATGTTGAAGGTTACTTTGACGATGTGAATAACATGTGAGAACTTTATGGTCTTTTTACAGCACCTCTGGACCCTGTCAATTTGTGCCTGACCTCCAGGATTGTCCATGTGTGTTGCTAATGTTTGTTTTTCTAAGAGTACATGTAGAGGATTCAGCAGAGACGGACAAGTAACGTGAGAAAGCAAATAAGAGATGCAGTGTTTATGGAATAGTTTAATATGGGGCTCATTAGCTGGCCACTACTGAGCTCCTAGTGATAGCTAAGTGGAGTGACTTTGCTTAAGGGAAGTCACCGATTACATTAATGTTAACTGAGTACATGGGATGATCCATGTCTGAGGCAAATTATGCCAATAATTGCAGTTTACTGATTTGAGAAAACCTGCACATGATACTTGTCCTCTTGATGCTGAATGCTTTCATACTCGTATTATACAATTGTTTATAAGTGTGAAGGTTGATTTTACTTCTAGATCTTGTTTTCCAGGCCATGATGGTGTGTATGCAGGCTCCTGGCGGAGCGGGGTTTTAAGCAAACCTAATATGCAAAACACACTAACATCTTTTATTGCAGGATTGTAGGTCCGGGGTGGTGCTGCTCCAGAGGGGGAGACACCCTGATGTTGCCTGGGACATGATCTCGCTAACGTTTTATTTCAGACAGGAATCTAGGTTTGATGAGTTGACTCATGGGAGTGTCCATGCGTCAAGAGGAGGGGTCCAGAATTACAGAGTTACATGAAACTATCTTTTTTATGTTTTCTAAACTGTGTTTTTATGATTTTTGTGTGATTAACAGTTCATTTACAGGTATTAAACCTATGCAAAGTGGTGCATCCATGTTCAGACGAGGCTTTGATGGTCCATAGATGGAGCTCACTGAACTAAAGAATGTGGTTTGATGATGATTGACATGCTTTCCAAATAGAAGGTTTTTCCTCCTAGCAAGGAAATACAGGTGCAGCAGTCCAGGGTATTGCTGAAAGGAACCTCCTGAGAAATCTTCTGAGGCCCAGTGAGAAGCGAACCCATTCCAGGCATAGCTGACAGCCAAGGAAGTGGTTGAGGTCAAAGGTCGAGCTGTTTGGGGCCCATCATGAGATCAGACTTTGGAGCCACAGCAAGGACCACGAAGCTGCGTTGGAATGAGAGCTGTGCCAAGGGGGCTTTCCAGAGACCAACAGAGGAGATTGTGGACGACAGACGGGCACCTGAAGGATAAGGGGAGCGTGCCAAGCTCCAATCGACAGCGCAGGGGGATTTCGAGGATGATTCTTATTCATGATTCTGTGAAAAGCACGGAACCAGAAGCGATGGTGGTGATGACAGCAGTTTGCTATGAATATCACCTAATGCTGTGTCACTATACTGTGCATACAATGACACACTGAAGACTGCCGGGATCATAACAGCAGTAAGATAACTGGATCCAGCATCCTTTCCACAGAGGGTTTTTCCTGCAGAGAGAATGGACAATGGAGGAGTCATAAATATCCCCCACAGGACAGAGGCCTGAAGTGAGGTGATGGGGGTTGGCAGAGGCCATAAAACTAGAGTGCTGAAGAGGTCTGCAGCTTTCAAGATAGCTGAGACCCACGTTGACAAACAACAAACTCAACTGGTATGTTTGAATGTTTATTCTACATACATTTGGACTCTGGTCCTGTGGACAGTGATGGGAACAATTGGAAGAGACATTTATGACGCGCTACAAAACCACCCTGTAGAGAGACGGGTGTTTTACATGCCTTGTAGAGGAGCACCAACAAGCTGGAGTGTTTTTGAAAATGTTAATTTCTCTTTTGACCATTAACAATTCATTTGTTCACTTGTAGGATGCAGTTACCATTGAATGAGATCAATGAAAAATTGGATAACTGCTAATACATTTGCCAAACTGTGTACATTGACATATGCTGATAAAAGTTAAAATGTGTAAAACAAATTAACAACAGGAGGGATATGTTAAGAGATTTTCAAATGTTTCAAGTATTATTCCCACTTCTATTCATATGTTATTGAAAGTTTATCTTTAATCTCAGTGTTAATAGTTGTTTACCCATTTATTCTTTCCATTTAATCGTATTTTATAATTTTACTGCTTCACTGAAGTGAAGCTGAAGTAAAGACAAAAGCATAGTGTTCTCAGATATGATTTACCCAGTACATCTCCTCTGTACCTGGCTCTCTACGAGCCGTTTCACTCCCAGGAAGGGGAGAGCAGGACGTTCTTATCTACACTCCCAAATACCAAGAGGGGCCCATTCTTCAGAATCACACACACACATAAACTTCACACACACACACATACTCTGAAACGCTATAAATAAAGAACTGCCACATACGCTGGTTGTGAGCCTGAGACAGCAGCGCTCACCCAGCGTGCGCACGTTGTTACCATCTAAACTGTCTTGAGTGTTTTTATTTCGCCTGAAGAATGTCTTGTTTAAATATTTACTCCTTACATTCAGTGTAACAGTGTAAAATTTAAGGGGGTCTGAATACTTTCTGTGCCCACTGTAAATGACTCCACCATACTATTAGAATTAAATCAAAGCTGCCAGGTGTGAAAGTGATGATACTTACTGTCAACTTCTGAAACTGACTGAGTGGGGATCTTTAGAGCTTCTTTCCTTGGTTTCATTGGGAACCACGTTCCATCCTCCTGGAACTCGATTTCATCTACATCCGAGCAGTCATTCAGGATCTCCAAGAATAAACTTTTATTGCAAAATAAAGACACCAAGAGAGAGAAAAGTAAAAATTCAAAACAGCAATATAAAGTAACTTTACACTAACTTTACACTAACTACACAGGCTGGCAATATCCTTGTGTTAGTATTCGAGATGTCCAATCATCCTTCATGGCAGGTTCAAATTGATTTCTTCAGTGTTGATTAAATATGCATCTATGCATGCACAATGAAAATGACATGCATAGTCATTATATGTGAAATACAGTGCTGTGCAAAAGGTTGCCGCATTTTTTTATATTTTGCTTGGAAAATGGGCAATGGCTGCGGTGAATAATTAAAACATGCACAGAAAAATCTAAATATTGTATAAAAGGCAAAAACAGTTTATAGTTAAAGTCATATTTGGTATAAACACATGTATTCTCAGACAGTCTGAGCTCTCTTAGAAAGTTTTCTTGTAATTCCTCTCAGTAGTCTTCAGGAATAATTCTCAGTAGTCTTGATCCATGCTTAATGATCCAGGAAAGGAAATCCCAGGAAGTTGATTCTGTTCATCTGGATGTTTTCAGTGGGCGAAACGTTTCGTCACTCATCCAGGTGACTCCAGATTTCTCACCTGACTGCAGGTTTCCAGCCTTATAAACAGCACATTTGCACAATGACTGAAACTAGCAGCACAGATTAAAACTGGGCCGTGAGGTCAGTTTCACAAACGTGGGTGTCCACGTCGAATGCCCACTTTCCCAGCAGGTTGACAACATTACCCCATCAGTCTTTCATAGCTGAGGGGTAAAAATTTTACGAATGTCTTGAAAAGGCAAAGAGAAATGAGGAGCGGCTCAAGGCTTTTGGCTTAAGATACATTCTTCCTTCTTCTTTCAGCTGCTCTTGTTAGCGGTTGCCCCCACCTGTTACTCCTACCACATACCTCACTGTCCTCATACATGTCCTGCTCCACCCTCATATACTTATCTGCCATACTTCCTCATGTAGTACCACAGTTCCTCTCAGTATGTTTTCTCTAGCTCCACAGAGACAGTAAGTTTTCAATATACTTCCTTCACTTGAACATTCCCACCTCTATCCTTCAATCTCTCGTCCTAGCCAATTTTTCTCCAGCCTCAGATAAAGCCTGTTCTTTTGCCACTCCTCTCTTGGCTGTACACCTAGCCTCCTGTCTACATTCCCCTCCAGACTATCCCACTATGCTAAACTCTTCTTTGAATACATTCTCATTTCACCACCAAATCACCTTGCCTTCTTTCCTCTATCCAGACCATATCCCAAACACCTTCTTGGCAATTGTGCTATAGTGCTTCACCACAACAGCTGTACTTTCCCAGTCATTGGGTAAAATATCCTACTACCCATCTCAACTCCTCCCTCATCATCTCAACTCTTTGCAACAATCATTCTTCAGCTTGGACCTTCCTTCACTTCCACTTCTTGATTTCCAAAGTCATCCTACAGACATACATCTGATACTGCCTAGGTAGATTCTTTCTCTGTCAGACGGTACCATCAAAAAAGATGTAATTTACCTGTGTGAACCTGGCTCTCCTCATATATTACCTCTATCTTATTAAAGTTTGTGTTCAACACAGTTATTTCCATCCTTTTCCAATATCCACCACTATCTGTCCTTTTGCTTGTCTCTTCTTAACATCATATCTACTTAACCTGTCATCACCTCTGTTTGTTTCATTTACATTACGTCATTTTGCATTAACTTCTTCTCCAGTCACTAACCTCTCTCACCTGGGGACACTTTCTAATATGTCATCCGACTTACTCCAGAGTTTCTCTTTCATTCAACCTGTGGGGCAAATGCACTGACCACATTCAGCATCACCTAACTGATTTACAGTGTCACATTCATGGTCCCAGCTTCAGTTCACTTTTATTTATATAAGGTCAAATCACAACAACAGTCACCTCAAGGTGCTTTGTATTGCAAGGTAAAGACCCTCAATAATATAAAGAAAACAGAGAACACATCATATGACCCCCTACGAGCAACACTTTCGTGACAGTGGGAAGGAAAACCCCTTTTAAAGAAGAAACCTCCAGCATTCTGCAGGCTGAGGAAGGAGGTGCCACCTGCCGCAAGCGGTTGGAGATAGGGGAGGAGGACAGGACAAAGACATGCTGTGGAAGAGAGCCAGAGATGAATGATAGCTAACAAATAAATGAGGTGTATAAACACACAGTGAGTGAAAAAGGTGACAGAAGAGAAAATTTGCTCCAGGCCCAGGCAGCAACACCTGTACAACAGAAAGGCTAGACTCAGGCAAGGTTCACAGAGAGATCAAGTGCTTGGATTGCTCCCTTCTTTTACCTTAAAGTTACTTGCCCATATGGCAAGGACCCTTTGTAGACACACAACAGTGGGAGATTTCAACTATGAAGTGGTGCGGTTGGACAAGGGAAACACACCCATTTTGAAACACACCCTGGCATGATGGTGGGTTCACGGCCCAACAGGTTAGCAGAACATAAAAGACAAATTCTTCAGAAGGAATTTGCTGTATGGTTTATACAAATTTATAACACTTCCATCCGGCTTGTTCAGAGCCCCAGCCACCGGGTTGCGGTGTCCACATGCTGCATATGCTGCCGCCTACCTGGGTGACATTGCAGTGGGTGTCCAAGCTCCGTGAGTCCCTGAGGCAGGTGACGTTAACAGCCAACCCGAACAAGTAAACAGTTGGACAGAGGGAGGTACGGTATCTGGGGCATCGCCTGGAAGACGGGCAGGTGTGTCCCTAGATGGACAAGACAACAGCCATCGCATCTTGTCTGGGTCCCAAGACCAAAAAGGAGGTGAGGCGGTTCTTTATGCTGCCTGACTATTACCCCTGGCTTATGCTAAACTTTGGGGACCTGACCAGCCCTTTGAGTGACCTCACATGAAAAGGTGCCCCAGATCTGGTCTGGTGGATGGAGCAGTGCCAGCCACTACCTTTGTGTAGTTGAGGAGGCCTCTCTGTGGGGAACCCCTGCTCCACACCTAATTTCTCCTTCCCTTTTACAGGGCTCTAGTCTAACTTTTTGCCATGGTTGCACTGGTGCGCCTAACTGTTTTTCTTAGGCACACCAGCACAAACGTCAAACATCAGTTGGACAATATTGATTTGTAAATGATTAACTAACAATCTTGTCCACACAAAGTTCTTTATTTGGAGCACCGTTCTACAAGAAATATAAGTTACTGAGAAACTGCTTGTGCTTAAAGTGCTTTGGCACTCTCTTGTAATATTGTAGACAACACTAAACTTAATCATCACATCAGCCTCCTCTGACGACCTGTTTGCTGCTGCCTGCCGCTGAAAGGCAGTGGGGGAGAGGGGACACTTGGGCAGTGCATTTATCGCAGCATATAATGTGTTTTCTGGATACACTGTGCTTTTTCGGCATTTTAATTTGAAACACATTAGCACCAGCAACAAATGCATTATTGCTGGCCATGGTCTGTCCACACTCATGACAGTAAATGCAGTGCATTATGTCACATGTCTACTCACTAGGGCTGGGTATCATTTTGCAATATGACATAATTTTAAAAAGTTTAAATTTCTTCAGTATTGAACAGCAGAAATGAGGCTTTCTTATCTAAGGTCATTTTTGAAGAAAACGAGAAAAAAAACGGTGGCCGACAGTGCAGTAAACAACGGTAGACTGGTGCGTAATAAGCGAACACAGAGATTTGAGATGGGAAACTGTTCCTGAAGTACATTTTGGTCAGAGAGGGACAAGACCTGCAGCTCAGAATCTGTGAGCGGCTGACTTTCAGCCCCGACGGCGTGCCTGTATACGTGCCGAGAGTTGAGAAAGCCGACATTTCACTGATGTGTCGGGTCCGCGCTTTGTGGTTACGTCTTTTATGTGGAATCCGTTTAAGAATAATAATAATAATGATAATAATAATAACAATAATAATAATAATAATGGATTGCATTTATATAGCGCTTTTCGAGACCCTCAAAGCCCTTTACAATTCTATTATTCATTCACTCTCACATTCACACACTGGTGGAGGCAAGCTACAGTTGTAACCACAGCTGCTCTGGGGCAGACTGACAGAGGCGAGGCTGCCATATCGCACCATCGGCCCCTCTGGCCATCACCAGCAGGCGGTAGGTGAAGTGTCTTGCCCAAGGACACAACGACCGAGACTGTCCGAGCCGGGGCTCGAACCGGCAACCTTCTGATTACAAGACGAACTCCCAACTCTTGAGCCACGATCGCTCTTTACCAGGGCCGTGCAGAGACGTTTAAAGGGGCGGGTGCTCAAAGCTAAAAAGGGGCACATTGAACCAGGCTGAATAACAACAACACACATTCATCAAGAATCTAATATGGGACCGCATCATACTATATCACTGTTGTAAGGTGGCGACAAGGCAAAGCAAACGTAGCCGATGTTTTACCTGATGGGTACAATGTTGCTGTTGAGGGGTTTCTGCTGCTCCTGCTGCTGATAGTGCTCGAGGGCAGGGCTGTGTTGATCTGAGACTGTAGACATTAAAAAGTCCATAGGAGAGATGGTAGCTGATTAAACACGTGTCATGAGATAATAACAAAATGCAAAGATTGGTGACAGCGCTTGGAACCTTTAGGCAACAAAAAACTGTGAGAAATAAATTAGGCTCTGTCTGTGAATCACTCTTTGCTTCTCTTCTTCCTTCCATCCCCTCATTTCATCTATCACTCTCCACTTGCTGTCCATCTGAGAACAAGGCACAACTTGCTATTGCAATAAACTATAATTTAATCATCCACACCTAACAACTCTTGCACTTAATCTATAATAAAATGATGACAGAAAAATGTTATAGCACTGCCTTTAGTAGCCTCACACAGCTCCTACTGTTTCCTCCTCATGTCCTTACCAGGCATGTCTGGACAATGTTATATCATCAGTAATAATTTAAAGAAATCCATATACATAAAACAAACACATGCACGCACACACAGTGACATTTTAGACCTTCTTCAGAATACTGTATATACTATGGGCATCACGGTGCTGATCCAGAATCCCTACATTATTATTTATTACTAGAGCTACAATAATAAAGCAATGAGGAGGGGGAAGTAATAAATATGAAATAATGTATATATGATGATTCCATTTGTTTCACTATCCACTCTGTGCAGGGGGAAAGCTTATTACATTTTTAAACTGTAGAGATACAATAATTTTACTGCTGTAAAATCCAAATTTTGTCTTGTTTAAAATATAAATCTAATATAATCTGCTTCTTAATGTATGCTCTTTAAAATACAGCGCGTTTTTTAAAATATTATAATTATAATAATGCATAATTATGTGGACATGCATATTAAATTGTTTTTTAGTTTAATACAATCCCCCCAGAAAGGCAGGAAAAGCCCTGTAACTTACTTTAAAACTAAATATGTTCCCTAAAACGGTGACAGAGCTACAGACCCATGACAGCCTTACCCAGTTAGCCAGCAGCTATGACCAGCACTACTTGTGCAGTTAATAAAAGGACAGGTAATGTTTGTCGCGCTGTTACACACACAGCACGCTCGTTTGTTTCAGTTCGTCAGTTGCCACAAGACAACTTACTAACGTGTACGTAATAAGCTAATACTCCTGGGTGCTATACACTACAGTGTACGCTGTACACCTACTTACTGGTTTTGTCGCATCAGTCTGTATGGGAGAAATATAGTAAGTCTGTGTCTCTGAGTTAATTTGTGTTTCTCGTACAGCTCCGGACTAGTGATGTTCGATTTGTGAACGAATCGTTCAATACTCGAGAATCACTTTACTGACTTGTGAATCATGATTCACAAGCGCAACTGACTCACTGACTCATCCCTGTTGCTGTTAGCAAACTAATTCCATTAGTAGAAATATATCTAGCTTATAATTAAAATTGTGGGGAAAAAAACAACAGCCAGTTTATTAACAAAAACATTCCTGCTCTGAACTGGAAGAAAAAACCCTGAGTAGAAGCTCACATCAAGACAACAGCTCCTCGGTTCACAGTAGCATCGCTCAGCTAGCATGCTAACAGCACATTTGAGGTACTCACCCCCTCCCTTGCTGTGCTGAATCATAGCATAAGTGAATCACTCAGGACTCACTAACCCCCTTCCTCCTGGCTCACAGCTCAAACGAGTTGAACGAATCACTGAATCACTCACCCCCTCCCTTGCTGTGCTGAATCATAGCATAAGGCGAATCACTCACTCACTCACCCCCTCCCTCCTGGCTCACAGCTCAAACGAGTTGAATGAATCACTGGGCGTTTCTCAATATGCGTACTTGTGCGTACTTGCGTTCTCGTGTACTCGTGATACGTCATCAGTCGGAGACCAAGTACTGTTCCAATTCGAAGTACGCATCAAGCCGAGAACGCGAAAAAGTCCCGGATGTGTTCTCGCTCCGCCCGTTTTATCGAGCATGCATCGGTGGTGACTTGGTACAGCTAAATATCCCAGAATGCATTTTGTCCAGAACAGCGGACTCCCGGCACATCGTTTTCGTTTATTTTTATTATTAGAGGTTTCACTACTGAGGTTAAAAATGATATATAAGTCACTTAGATCACGTCTAAATGTTAATGTTAGGTTTATTTGAGTGTTGTGTTTGTTCCTGAGTAAACCGGTTTGGCTGTGATTAAAGTTAAGCTTCATAACATGTTGCTCACAGTTACATTAAGAGGGGACGGCAGTAAAAACTCCGGTCCTGTAACATCATCACGTACGCTGGTGTTCCAATTGTACAAATCACGAGTCCGTGCTCGCGTTCTCGGCGAGTCCGTACTCCCGTGCGTTCTCGGCCAGTACGTACTCGCCGAGAACGCGAGTACGTACTCGCGTACTTGAGAATTGAGAAACGGCCACTGACTCACTCACTCACCCCCTCCCTCCTGGCTCACAGCTTCTTCTTCTTCTTCTTGGTTGGCAACCAATGTTAAGGCACTTTACCACCCCCTGGCTCACAGCTCAGTGGACATTTAGATGAGAAAATATATATTTGACACATTTAAGGAATACCAATAAAATAAAATAAAAATAAATAAATGTTCCCTTTAGAATTTTTTTGCTCTTTTTTGCTCTAAAGAAAATAGTTATTTTCTTTTACAATCATTCATCTTAGCAGTAGGATTTACATTAAAAGAGAAACAAATTAAGTTTGAGTAAAAATATACATTTTTGCACTCTCTGGTCAACTGACTCAGCGACTCAAATGACTCAAGAAACCCGATTCACTTTGGTGAGTGACTCATTAAAACTCGATTCAGTAAAAAGAATCGAATTTACCATCACTACTCCGGACCGCAAAAAATGCGCGTGCTCTTTGTGAGCTCGTTCCCGGCTCGTAACCAGCGCGTTCTGCCGTCAAGGGCGATCATTGGTTAAATGTGATCATGTGACTAATGCAAGCTAGATCCTTTTATTTAGCAAAACTGTGATTAATAGTATATATTATTGTTGATGGGGCACAGACAGGACTCCGCACGCCCATACACATTAAAAAAATATATATATATAATTTTTTTTTTTTAAAGTTGCCTCAACAAAAGGGTACTTTGTGATAGGTTTATAGCTTGAACCTATTCGCTGGAACGTTGAAGACAATGTAATTACACAGCAAAGCAAGACACGAGTAGGCAAAGTTCTTTATGTTTCACGTGCACGGGAGAGAACCGGACAAGCGCCGTTCCTTCGCTTGACCCCAGTTGCTCTCGTCCGCTCCCCTGTAACACTGCTCTTTTATTGTGGTTACATGAATATGCATAGGTTTCATTAACATATGACATCTTACATAGGTATACATGTGAACAAAGAATACCTTGTGAGTGTGTGTGTGTCTCTATGTGTGTATATGTGTGGGGTCAAGATGTGACCCCTTGAAGACTCCCCTAAGCTGGTGCCAGGAGTCTAGCGGTCCATCTAAACAAAAGGCTCTTATGCTTAACCAGATACAGAGAAGGTGTCCTCCTATACCATAAAACAATAAGACAAGGCACGGCCTCTCCCATGCTCCCAGAGTGCTCTGGAATGCACACAACGTGTCTCTGCAGACTACTAAGGATCAAACCCTACAACTAATCTACAACTGATTATAAAACTCTAAGCATATATGAGTAGATATTTCTAGGCATAAGTGACAATCATAATTCAAAACCTAACACTTTGGGCACCCATCAGGAAAGGGGCGGGTGCTCAAGCCCCTCCAGAGCCCCCCTCTGCACGTGCCTGCTCTTTACCTGCGCTCATTTACCATTTTAGCTGTTTGGTGGTTGTTGAAAGAGTTTTGTGAGCTCCTGGCGTTTCTGGTAACATACATTTATATTTAAAAATCTATTCAGGATTTAATGAATCGATATCGTGTTATTCAAGCTAAAACCCATTTTAATCAAAAAAATTGATTATTGAAACCCATCCCTACTACTCACCTCGGTCTACCCGCATACACTTTCAAACGTACACACGTAGGCCGACAGGAATATCTGGACCAGGGCCAAGCAGAGAGGTCCCACCCCTGACTATCTCTGATTGGTTTAGACTACGATACGGGCATAATGTGTGTTTGTTTGTTGTTTCAGAGACTTTCAGAGTTGCGGACACTGTTGCGGAGCCGTGTTTTATCCTGCAGACTGCCACTTCGAACCGAGGGCTGCAGTTCATTCTGTCCCAACAAGTAAGGAGGGTGTCCAGCCTGGTTGAGTACATCAACCAGAAGGCCTTACAGCCTTCTAAGTTCAGCATGGCCCATAGGCCTGGGGCGCAGATGGCCGTGGCTAAACGTGTGGATTGTAGCTCAGCTGCAGAAGAGGGGTGGAGCAGTGGGTTCAGAAGACAGTGCCAGGGAAAGCTTATGGGGATAGCTGATATCCATCACACTAACTATGCCTTTCTCATTTCAGCAGCTGCAGCAGCCATTTTTTCAAGTACTGCTGCATTTTCTCCTTAGAATCTGGTAGTAATAGACAGTTTGAAGGCCTGGAGCTGCTGTTGGTTTCATGGCAAGGTTAAACCTGTTCCCTTGTCATTCCATGACAAATTAAACTGATAGAAGAGCTAAAGTTGATTCCATATTAAACTTTTGTTTTTTATCTTTTCATCAAACTCTCAACTCAAACTCAATACAAGTGAATGAGGCCCTTGTTAGGCAGGAAAACCAAAATAAATTTATCATTAAAGCAGCCAATCTTGTACATCCTTAGAAAGAAGGAAAGCCCAAGGCCTGGAAGACAAGTGTTCTGGACTTATTGTCCAAGTTCACAATCAAGAGACATCATGAGTGTGAATAGTAGCATCTGATTGCCTGCCCCCCCCCCCCCAACCCAACAAAAACTAGTTTCTGGTTTTCTTTTTTTTCAACCCTTATGTTGCACTCCTGGACAGGGCATGACATACGGGGTGTTTGTAGCTCACAAGGTGAGCAGGTCATCCACTAACTGGAAGTTTGGTGTTTCAGTCCCTGGCTACTCCAGTAGCCGTGCCAAATATCCTTGGGCAAGACACTGAAAAAAAAGTTGCTCTTGTTGTTGCGTCCACAAATATTTGTGAAAGACTGTTTCGCTCAGTGAATTCCAGCATGGTACCATGATGAGATGCCACCCGTACGACAAGTCGAGTCATGAAATTTCCTCACTAATAAATATTCCACAGTCAACTGTTAGTGGTATTATAACAAAGTTTAAACAACTGACAATGACAGCAACTCAACCACGATGTGGTAAAATTACAGTGCGCGGTCAGTTGGTGCTGAGCTGCATTGTGTGCAGATGTCGCCAATTTTCTGCAGAATCAGTTGCTACAAGTCTGAAAACTTCATAAGGCTTTTAGATTAACTCAAGAACAGTGCATAGAGAACTTCATAAAATGGGTTTCCAAGACAGAGCAGCTGCATCCAACCCTTACCTCACCAAGAACATTGCAAACCATTGGGTGCATTGGTATAAAGCAGGCCACCACTAGACGAATCTGGATTTGGTAGCTGCAAGGAGAACAGTACTTGTCTGAATCCATGTGCCGAATGTAAAAATCGGTGGATGGGGGATTACGACGTGGGGTTGTTTCCCTTAATGTGCGAACATATCCTCAAGCCCCTTTTTTTTAAACTATCACCCTAACCAAGCCAACCAAGCTTTAAAGAACTCATACTTCACCTCAGATATCTGTCTTTGTCGTCCAAGGGTGGACTCTTCTCTGTGCTTGTCCTGCTACACCTCAGTGCAGTGTTCGATACTGTCGACCATAATACTTTGTTACAGCAATTAGAGCATGCTGTAGGTACTGCATTGCAGTGGTTTGAATCATATCAAATAGACTCCAATTTGTTCATGTAAATCCATGTCCATGTAAGTCCGCTTCACATGCTGAGGTTAATAATGGAGTCCTAGAAACATCGTTTTTAACCAAACGCTTACTCTGGATGAGATTACCTTTGTCCTCTAGTAACACTGTGAGGGATCCTGGAGTCGGTTTTGACTTGGATATGTTTATCAATCCATATTAAATTGAAAAACTAGTTCATGCATTTATTACTTCCAGGCTGCACTATTGTAATTCATTGTCATCAGGAAGTCCTAAAAACTCCCTGAAAAGCCTTCAGTTAATCCAAAATGCTGCAGCAAGAGTCCTGACAGGGACTAGAAAGAGAGAGCAGATTTCTCCTGTATTGGCTTCCCTTCATTGGCTCCCTGTTAAATCCAGAATTCAAAATCCTGCTCCTCACATACAAGATCTTAAATAATCAGGCCCCATCTTATCTTAATGACCTTGTAGTACCATATCACCCTATTAGAGCACTTCGCTCTCACACTGCAGGCTTACTTTCCTAGAGTATTTAAAAGTAGAATGGGAGGGAGAGCCTTCAGTTGAATCCAAACTGGAACCAGCTTCCAGTTTGGATTCAGGACGTATTAAAAATGAGTTTTTCATTCCTTCTGTCGCTGAAGTGCTTGCTCAAACAGCTCCTATGATCGTTGGGATTTACCTGTTTTCTCTGTATTTTCTATACCATGGTTGGGTCTCTACCTTACAATTTGAAGCTTCTTAAGAGGCTGCTGTTGTGATTTGACGCTGTACAAATAAAACTGAGTTGATCCCAGCACACCCTCACTACAAATTTGGGCAAGCTAAGCCTATTCAGGCCTGATCCAAGTCACCAACAGGTGGACCATCATAGGTTCATATCCAAGGTATAGGGCCTCCTAAGGTGCATAAAGCACACATGGATGCTTGCTTGTTTACTGTTTCACCACCTCCCCATTTAGGTTTGACAGCATTTCTATTAAATAATGGCAGTGGGGGTAAGCATGAATTGAGGCTGCAGTTTGGGGAAGGCCTCTAAGGTGGCGGACTGGTGTAGATCCCCATGTACTAATACAAGGTGAATGAAATGAAAAAGGGAGGGGGAGTCATGTATAAACACAGAACTGGAAGGGGGGTGTATGAGGTGTGGTCTTGCTCCTGAAATTCACTTAAATTATCTCCAGTATGTCATGTTTTTGTGATGATGAACTGTTAACTCACCCATCAATGATGAGGCTCTCATATGTGGCCTTCTTGTCACACACAGGACAGAGCCAGGTGGGTTTCTTCTCATTCATCTGCAGGTAGAGGGCAGCGTCAAAACACTGCAAATGAGAGCATGTCACAGCCCTGCATGGCACTGTCAGTCGCATCTTACCCAGCTGCAGGACAAAACAAAGCTGAAGTCAGGCCAATGAATAAAGAAGACAGAGGGTCAGCACTCAGCTCATACTAATTCATAAAACATAGGAGTGTGTTATAGTGTATCATGAGTGTGTATAACACATTATAGGTACATATGTCAACATTTTCAGTCCAATATGTACATACTTAAGTGTAAATCAGCAGGTTTCTGCATAGTGTAAGTGCATATTTGCACACTGGCATAATTCTGATCATTTTAGCTACATACCAAAAATATACTGAAGTCAACAACAGACTCTCCACTGAGTTTAAAAATTGCAGCTAGGTGGGATTTTCTTTAACACTATGGCATTCATCTGACCTCAGGGGAACCAGTTCCTATTAACTTGTTAAAGGCAGACAGAGTCACAAACAAACAACTGAATACAGCAGGAAAGCAGGAACCCCATAGTTTGGAGGCTGTGGAACCATTTATGACATTTATCATGTTCATTTTTTTTAATTTATGTCATTTTTCTTCACACCACTTACATTTTGAGTGTTTTGTTATGAATCTGTTATGGCAGCATTGTTTTAGTTTATGCTGCTGTCCAAATATTTTCAGGCCCAAAGGCCCATACTGTCGTATAAAACAGAAACATTAGTTTCTGCTGACTACAGTTCTATCCTGAGCTGGGTTTATTCTGGCACAGTGTTAGTAACAGTAAATGCAGAGACCTCATTCTGACTCATGGACTCAACACACATGCTGTTCAAACTTTTGGTTCAATCTGTCACATGTTGCATGGCTGCTTCAATTACCGGGCACATAAGAGACACTCGAAGGCTTGCTATAGCGATCTCACTGTCTGGATCTGCTGTCAGCTTCTCTTTAACTGGACCCCAGAGAGAAAAAGCAAAATACAAAGGAATGGATTAATTCAGCACTACAAAACACAGCAAAATATAAAAATATAAAAGTATATAGCATTTTATTCTATTGTATATAGTAGTCTACTCTTATTATCCTTATCATATCCTATTGTTTAGCTTAATTTTTACTACCGTAACTTGCACTGTCTACTTTCTGCTGTGACACAACAAATTTTCCACGTGTGGGACTAATAAAGGTCTCTAGTCTTATCTTATGTTATGTCATCTAAAAACACACATGGGGGGGGGGTATGTAAGCCTGAAGCATCAGAGTTATAGTCGCTCATGCAGCTCACGATCCATCACCTCGAAGACCTTTTAGAGCATCACTGTCTTTAAATTTGATTACAATCTCACCTATACTCTAGGAGAGGGTCGTGTTTTACTCTGTGAATAATAATGGTGTTCCAGTGTGACGTCCTCTGTGAAATCCTGCTGCTTTGTAACTCTTACAGTAAAAAGCTCATTATTACTCAGTGCTCTGGAGTGGTCTGGGTTGCTGGTGCCCTTCATTCTCAGTCTTTGCAGAACAAGGCGAGACGTCAGCTGCCTCACCAAGTACACAGACATAGAATAGATCTGAAACAAAGATGGCAGTGGGTCATAATTAGTAGGGGTGCAACGATACTCGTATCGATATTGAACCGTTCGATACAGTGCTTTCGGTTCGGTACGCATGTGTATTGAACAATACAAAATTTTTAATTTATTTTATCAACTTTTCTTCTGACGATGCTGTCTGTGTTGAGAGCTCAGTGGATCTGCGTTCGACTACTCCGCCTAGGCTGCACTGTCGAGCGCAGATCCACTGAGCGCAGCGCAAGCTAGCGAGACAGAAGCTAATCGTTGCAACATGGCAAACTGAACCTCCCCCACCCTCATTCAGATCTTGCGTTTGGAACTATCTTGGTTTTCATGTGAAGTATGACCCTGAAGGTAAGCGCATCATGGACAAAAGTAAAACAGTATGTCGGATGTGCCACGCAATGCTTAATAGTTGGGTTGCGGTCACGTGGTTCTGATGACGTGCGGAGGCAGCGCGATTTTTGAGTGGAGGGCGGAAGTAAACATGGAGGACACTGTGGAGAGTCAGGAGAGCAGCTATTGTGCAACTTTAGACCCCGTTTCTCGGGAGAGATATAAACAGATAGTTAAAAAATATATCGGACGTGATCCGTATTCTTTGAAAATGTCCGAATACACCACAGAAGTAAAGGATTTGCCTACTATCGAGGCTTTGGATATCACCAACTACTTGGTCCTCCAGACTTCTTACTACACTAGGCAGCAAATGAAAGCTTTCAAGAGTCTGGAGGCGTACAATTTTTTTGTCAGCGGGTGGGTCCACAACCTTGGAACAAAACGTCTCCGTGATGGATACAGTTTGGTGTTTGCAAGGGTGAGTGTTTGTTCTTTTCTCTCGTTTGAGAACTGATTCCGATCTGGGTTTTCGTTCGTAGCCGAGATTGACCGTCGGAGCCCAGTCCTCCAACTCTTCGTCATCCAAAGCACTTGGGCAGCCTATAGTCCCAATCAAGTCAATATTAGACTACTAACTTAAAAGCACTAAGTAAACGAGAATTTAACGACAACCTAATGCTAATAAGTTCGTTTGCAAACATAACATTACCTCTGACGGAGTGGTCGCTGCAGACACGGGCATTGGCAGACTCTGCTCCTCCCGACTGTAAACGTAAATTTAAAATCCATTTTTTCCTACGTTTTTCGGTTAGAATTTTCCATTTTTCTCCTCTTCGTTGGGCTATTTTTGGTACCCTAAAATACCGTTTATCGGTTTCTCTGGTCGACCTACTGGAGCATCCGTAAACACAACAGGACATAGGCATTTTGCGTACTGTCTGTCTGTGATTTTGCGCTTATCTTTTTCACTTCCGACCGCCAGTCAAATTTCGCGCTTTACGTCGACGTCACGTCTACGTCAAATGAAACCTAGCTATTACATGGGTGGGAACTACTGCGTTAGCGCAGTTAGCTCGTTAACGTGTTGACGCCGTCCAGCCCCACGCACGGGGCGATCCGCGGTAGCTTGTTAACGTCATTTCAGATTAACGCTGACAGCACTAGTGGGAACACAATGAATATGACTGCACATTTACGCCGACATCATCCTAGTGCAAAGACAGTGGAAGCAGACAAAAACAACAAGCACGCATGCTACAAACTTTACCCGAGTCATTTAGACAGCCGTTAGCACATGATTCTCCTTATGGGGACCTGATATGTTTAATATGCTGCTGAGAGTATACCCCAGAAGAAGCGTATAGTATAGCTTTTATTTTGGAAAGAGTCATTTCTCTGTAATAAACTCTCTTTTCCAAAGATGAGGGATTTCTCGATCAGATATTTATTTTTTTTATTACTTTGTCGTTTCAGCAACATTAGATTTAAAAACTGTACTTTTGAGTTAAAATACATATTTATAATTTTAATAAATGACAAATTAAAAAAGCATGAACATTTTTTTGTATCGAAAAAATATCGAACCGTGACACCAAAGTATCGAACCGAACCGAACCGTGAATTTTGTGTATCGTTGCACCCCTAATAATTAGTGCTACATTAGTTACACCTCTGTAAAACAGCAGGAGTCAAACACATGCCCAGAATTAAAATGACATTAATAACGGCAAGGAACAAGTAAGGCTGAATGAGGCTTTTCTATTGAGGATTCTCATTCTCACACTAATAATAATAACATAAAGACATTTCATACACAGCAGTGTAGATCATTGATGTTTGGCTGGGTGCCATCATGTAAAGCAGGGGCCCCCAATCCCAGTCCACGAGGGCCGGTGTCCCTGCAGGTTTTAGATGTGTCCTTGATCCATCACAGCTGATTTAAATGGATAAATTACCTTCTTAACATGTCTTGAAGTTCTCCAGAGGCCTGGTAATGAACTAATCATGTGATTCAGGTGTGTTGACCCAGGGTGAGATCTAAAACCTGCAGGGACACCGGCCCTCATGGACTGGGATTGGGGAACCCTGATGTAAAGTCTCGACAACATCGCATACGCATATCTGTCTGTTCCATGACTATAGTAGGTTTCTTTGAGCTTTAACAGGATTTTCTTGCTGCTGTGACTGCTGTCAAACCCTTTTTGAGTCACTGCAGCCTGACCTAGCTTGTTGTTTTCTTCTTCCACTTTACTTTGCTAGAAATTCTGTTGTTTTGCTTTTGAGATGAGTCTAGAACGATATGCCTTCTTGTAAATGTATTTCTTTAAAAAGAACCGTGTGTGGCAGTATCCAGATTACAGGCAGGAAGCACAAGCCTGTGAATTCACAGTGCATCTCAGCCCCTGACGTATGGATGAGGGATTGATGTCTTCAGTCTGACAGTAATTCTCCACGTGAGCTCATTTTCTGCACATGTACTGCTGACTGAGGCCTGCTGTGCTACCTCCACACGTCGCACATAAACTAAAAGCATGCTTAAAACATTTCCAACTTGAGCTTTTTTTCTTACCTTTCCAATTTCAGGTGCCCATGTCACTGAAATTGTATTGCGGACTGAAGATGTGTGCTTGATGAGGGAGGTGATGTTGAGCGGTCTTCCTGGGCTCTTCTGTTCCATGCCATTTTTTGGTGGCCGTGCGTAGCCCTGCAGGCAGAAGTCCAAAGTTAGCATATCTATAGTGTAAAGTTAAACTGGCTTCTTGTTTGACTGCAGTACAACGATCACTTACTGGCAAACGAAACACTTTTCCATTGACCTTTATTCCAAGACCACTGGGGTAACTGTCCTCTTGAGGGCAGCTCCTCTCTGATAAACAAAACCTGAAAACACACAGAAATATTTTAGAGCCTGGTTCAAAAATTTCGATTGCTCTCGACTACTGTGGCTGTTCATGAAAGCAGGTTTACAGCCATCAAATATACTTTGAGTTAACGGATACTTCATCATTACTCATAAAGGCTGCTCCAACAGAACTTACTGTTTGGGAGGAAAACACAAACACAGTGTACAGCCGAGTCTTAATAGGTTACTTACAACTGGGCTACACTGCCCATGAGGCTACATTCTTTAGGGCTATGCCTGTAACACTCTGTCTATTGCCTTCATATTAAATCATTTGTTGAATAATAATTTTTAAAAATATTTCTTCACGTCTTTATGCGGGCAGCAAGTAGAGGTGACATGGGCCGCGAGATTGAGACACAGGCCTCTTAATGCGTGTTTTGTTTGGGTTTCCACCGGCGTGGAATTACCAAAACTAGAGAAGGCATAGCCTAACATGTGAAACAGGAAAAGACTGCTGTGTAATCCATTTATTTCAACAAAGTAACTGTATTCTGAATACCACCCTTTTGCACGGTAACTGTAACAGAATACAGTTCCTCATATTTTATATTTTAAATACGTAACGGCGGCACATGTATTCCGTTACTCCCCAACCCTGGGTATTTCTCCTGCCACTGTCTCCTGTTTTCATTTATCAGCCACTATAAACAGTCAAATATCAACATAACTAACATCTGATACAGACGATAGAACGGGGGTCAGGCTCTAATGTAAAGGCCCCTTCACACCGACAGATTTACAGCATTTATGAACAAGAGTTCAAACTGACATCCTGAAATATGTATGAGAGCCAGGACACATCTTCAATGTCTAAACGACAGCGTAATATTGTCATTGTTGCTGAACCCAGAATCTCTGCTTCTTCCTTTTATCTTTTAGGACCATCATCGCTTCAACTTCTTTTTGCTGGTTTTTTTACTCTTTGTTTTTCGGGATGAATTTTCCTTAAAATTCAGTGTGTATATGTGTTACACATCAGCTTACATTGATCAAATCTGAAATTTCATGTTGTTTTTAGGCACTTTATAAATGTCAGACCTTTATAAATGTCACTATCTGATGTTTTTACAGGTCAGAAACCTGTGAACATCCTCACCTCAGCTGAATCTGAACATTATAGATTTTTCTCCCACCTGGTAGAAATTCTCTGAAAAAATAAAAATCAGTTAAAGTCTTTTTTAATGGTTACTGCAGGTTAAACAGCCAATCAAGAAACAGCCCTACCGGGAGACGAACAGTTTTCTAACTTGTTCTGCCTTCAAGATAAAATGTTCCTCCTGGTTGCCCCTCTGTGTAGTTGTCGCTCCTGTCAACAGAAACCTCAGTCTTTTTAAGCCACAATAAACACACACACACACACACACACACACACACACACACGCATGCGCACACACAACCCTAAACCTAACCATAACCCTTACTGAATCGAGTTTGAGTGAGTCACTCACCAATGTGAATCTGGCTTTTTGAATCATTTGAGTCACTGAGTCAGTTGCCCAGAAAGTGCAAAAAAATGTACATTTTCACTCAAACTTGTTTCTCTTTTAAGATGAGTGATTGAAAAAAAACCTATTTTAAACCTAAAAAAACTAATTTTATAGAGCAAAAACAATTAAGATTTGTAAAGGCAACATTTATTTTTCTTTCAATAGAATATTGATGAAATTGATTTTTTTTAATAGTGGTGGAACTGAGTTCATATATTTTTTCCTTTTGTCTACTTATAATCTTTGCAAAAAAAACAAAGTGTAGACTGAATGTTATATTGCATCGGTCAGACTATCAGACTTCATCTCAGGTGAAGGAGCGACTCTTACACGGTAACACGCTCTGAGTTTCAGCAGCGGAGGACCGGGAGGGAGGGGTGAGTGAGTTGTATGTAGCGCGAGCGTCCACTGAGCTGTGTGCCAGGGGGCGCTAATGCACCTTAACGTTGGTTGCCAACCAAGAAGAAGAAGCTTTGAGCCAGGGGGGAGGGGGTGAGTGAGTGAGTAGCTGTGTCCCAAAACGTCGGCTGCATCCTTCGGAGGACCCGGCCTTCACAGTCTACGTGGGCCGGGTCCTTCGAAGAACGAGAAGGCTGGAAGTGTGATGCTGTGAAATTGGACGGTCTCGCCTTCAGATCTCCGTCACCGCTGTCTCGGTGGAGTTTAATAAACTCGGCCGTCTGCTCCTTGCTATCTAAAGTATAACAGGACACTGGAGTAAACTCTCGATCGTCTAACACTGCTGTTTAATCAGTTTTCTGCTTGACGTTTATTCAGCTGTGTGAAAATCCCGGAGGAACCCACCCAGGGGATTAATAAAGTTTTATTTAATCTAATCTAATAACTTTGATCTCAGCCAAACCGATTTACTCCGGAACAAATGAAACACCGAAAAAAGCCAAACAATAACATTTTTAAGTTATCTGAGTGACTTATATATCATGTTTAACCTGAGTGGCGAAAGACAGCGGGGTCTGAAAACGATGAAGCCGGGAGTCTGCTGCTCTCGCCAGCTCTAGGGAGCCTTGAACCCCCGGTTAAAAGTTTATTTTGTGACCCAGAAAGATTAATAAGAGTAATATTTAAACTTAATAGCGGCCGCCATTGTTGGAAACTGAAATTGGCAGGGCTGCGCTATGAATTCTGGGATATGGTGGGCCACGAAGGACACACCCGACCCATCCTTCAAATTCGGGGAAATGAAGGACATGTTTGTCGGCCGCATTTGAAGGAGTCGACGAATTGGGACAGCCTTCATCGTCTGGCTGTGACGTAAGCGGCCTTAAAATGCGGCCTCCGAAGGATGCAGCCGACGTTTTGGGACACAGTTAGTGATTCGTTCATGCTACGACTCAGCACAGGAAGGGAGGGGGTGCGTGAGTGAGTGATTCGTTCAGCTCGTTTGAGCTGTGAGCCAGGAGGGAGGGGGTGAGTGGCTCCTTAGTCCTGAATGAGGCCTGCAATGGAGGAACTGAGTGATCCATTCATGCTACGATTCCGCACCGGACATTAGCTCTCAGGAAGGGAGGGGGTTAGTAACTCAAATGTGCTGTTAGCATGTTAGCAGAGAGATGCTACTGTGAACTGAGGAGCTATTGTCTTGATGTGAGCTTCTACTCAGGGTTTTTTCTTCCAGTCTGATAGTATATAGGAATGCAAACTTTACATCAGTCTCAACCTAAATTCTAATAAATGTAGTCAGCTTCAATCAGTTATGTAGAACATGAGCAGAGAAAAGGAAGATTTTTTTAATGTTGCCTATGGATGGTGACTCCACACCTGAACAGCAAAATGAGTACAGTCAGGGTTTGAAGTAAGAGTCAGCGGGTGGAGGAACCCTAAAAATCAGCATGTAGAAAAGATTTTCTTAGTGTACAGGCTGTGATCAGCTGACCTGCTGCTCTTTGTGAATGTACAAATAAATCCAACCAGATGTGAGCAGATGTTTCCTGAGTTGTCCTGGCTGATTTCCATCCTCTACACTGACAGTACACTGTTTATGCTGTCTATTTTCTAGATGCTATAAAGTTGGTAAAATTCAGTGAATTCACCCAAGAATTCGAAGAAGTCAAAACTGGAAGTCAAGACTTTGTCCAGTGTTTTTTTGTTCTTTCCAAACTGTTCCAACGTCTCCCTCTGTGTACGTGGGGGTTAAAAAAATCACGTCTTCAACTCAGCTGGGGTGGCCGGGGCGAGACACACCTGGTTGTAAAAAAAATCAAGAGCAGCCGACACGCCACAAAGATTGTGTCATGTGACACATGATGTGACGTCAAAATCGGCAACATGATGAGCATGAGGGCCCCATAAATCATCCCTGCTACCCTTGATGTAACCAAACTAACCATGAGCACCACTAACACTGGAGAAGCTCGATAAAGCTTCCAATTCAGAGAGGAAGGAAATGACACAGTTCATCCACCTGTTGTGAAAATGTCATGGAACAGGAAGTATGACACCACTGTAATGGTTTATCTGGGCTCTACACTGGGCCCGGTTTACGTGAGTAAAAGCCAACTTTTCTTACCGTACTAACCTAATAGAACATTTGATTTTCAGTGTTGAAAACAAAGTGAAAGCAGACCTAGACTTGAAGGTTTTAAAAGAACATCGAGGACGTCATAGAAGGGGAGCGGCTTCATCTCCACAGGGCGGATGACAGGGGCTGGCTGCTGGAGATCCGTGTTTTCTGGGGAGATGAAGGGGATCTGGGGACACAGGGCCGCTTCACCAGTCTCCATTACAGAACTGACTCCTGTTTTAAAACATAAATAAATGAGTCTTTACTATGATTACCCGTCAGCCAACAGAGAACAAGCAGCAGTGATGGTTGGACATCCATGGTAGGAGATGGACTGGTAATCAGAGATGGGCAGCAACGCGTTACTGTAGTCCGATTACTTTTTTCAAGTAACGAGAACGTAAGGGATTACTATAGCAAAAAAGGTAATTAGATTACTGTTATTTTCCCGTAAGCACGCTGCGTTACTAAACCGTGATTTCGTTTGCGAGTGTCTCATGACAATGACATAAGCGAGTGTGACGTTCGTGGCAACAGCTGTGTGCAGATCAAAAATGGATAATATATCGAGTGCGGAGAGAGTATAAGTGTGCAGCGTTTAAAGCGTGGAAGTACTGACCTTACTTTGAGTTTGATTCCGTAAAAAGTGACCAAAACATTAACAAAAACAAACACTGTTCACTGCGTGGGAAGAAAAAACCCCTAAACTTCCGAGCAAGCACATGACAGGTGCGACACACCTGCACCAGTGCAAAACTCCGCCTGCCCCACCTTGTCGTTAGCAACCACGACGGTAGAGCCATGGCGTGTCTGTTTGTTTATTTTCCACATTAATCTTTCACAATAAAGCTCAAGATCCTGTTGAAACTTTTCAAAATAAACTGAATCACGTGAAAGAGTATGCAGAGTGTTTACTGATGAGAAGCAAAAAAGAGCCGTCAGGTGCTAAAAGATAAACCTTAGACTCAAACGTTAGAACAGGCTTTTCCCCGCAGCACGCCGTGTAATAAATACTCACAAAGAAAACGGCGGCCGTTACAACTTATGTCTAAAAATGTATCGTTTCATGCATCGGTTAAAACACTCGACACCCAGCTGGAAACACTTCACACAAGTCGAGCTGCCCGAGATTCACAGAATTTTCGGAAAACGTAGCATTTTTGTGATTTAAATCGTTATCGGACGATAGATGTCTTATATCGGGATATGAGATTTTGGTCATATCGCACAGCCCTACCGCTGAGTCTTCGATTTTATTTATTTTCTGCTAGGGCTGTGCGATATGACCAAAATGTCATATTATGAGTTATGGCGTTAATGTCATTTTAACGAGATTAACGCTGACAGCACTAGTGGGAGCACAACGAATATGACTGCACATTTACGCCGACATCATCCTAGTGCAAAGACAAGTGGAAGCAGACAAAAGCAACAAGCACGCATGCTACAAACTTTACCCGAGTCATTTAGACAGCCGTTAGCACATGATTCTCCTTATGGGGACCTGATATGTTTAATATGCTGCTGAGAGTATACCCCAGAAGAAGCGTATAGTATAGCTTTTATTTTGGAAAGAGCCATTTCTCTGTAATAAACTCTCTTTTCCAAAGATGAGGGATTTCTCGATCAGATAGTTTTTTTATTATTATTATTATTATTTTGTTGTTTCAGCAACATTACATTTAAAAACTGTACTTTTGAGTTAAAATAAATATTTATAATTTTAATAATTGACAAATTAAAAAGGCATGAACATTTTTTTGTATCGAAAAAATATCGAACCGTGACACCAAAGTATCAAACCGAACCGTGAATTTTGTGTATCGTTGTAAATAATGATTATAACTGTTGAGAATTATCAATAATCTAAGCAGGCAGTTTCTAAGGTGTAGGAGATACTATAACTAGCAGCTACCTAATGTATCTTATTAGTCTGCTACTTATATTTACTGCTATTATAGTTATACAGAGATTTTATAGGTGCATCATAAGAATCCTGGACATAGACAGTTACAGTGTTTGCACAACATGTATTAGCTGAGTAAACTTGCACTTCTGTTGACTTGCTCATGTTATGCTGCTTAGTGATGAAACAGTGTAATGTATTACACAGAACACTTTTCTTAAAAGTAATGCAGTATGTTACTTAATTACTCTCGGGAGAAAGACATTATCACTCAAAATGAGCTGTTTGTTGGGAGCTAACAGTGCCTGCTAGCCTCTGTTAGCATCAGAGACGTTCACGATCCCAGTGATTACACTCATCCCTGCCTGTCAGCGCCCACCTCGCCCATCACTCACACAAACACACAGCTGGTTTCTTCGTTACAAGCTTCAATGTTAACACGAGTGACAAGTTGTGTTTTGTTTTCACCTACCCGAAACACCACAGTCCATCCAGCGTATTAACTTCGAGGTGAAGGTACAGCTGATAGCGAGGGCTCTGTAAATCACCGTAAAGCTGCAGTTGTTTCCTCTCGTATTTAGCACTGTGAAACAGAACTCTTCTGTTTGGATATTTGGATACAAAGTAAAACTGAAAATGAGTTTAAAAAAAAACAACCGTACGTACTATTTCAGATAAATGATTTGCTGTCATGCAAATGTGTTTTGTGTTGTTGCTGGGGTTTTTTTGGTTTTTTTTTTTTTTTAAAAAAGAAGCTTTTTTTTTAAAAATCAGCTTTAGATCTTTCGGCCTGATTTTGTGTTGTGGGAGGGGCGGGGCGTAGACTAATGAGTGACAGTCTGGATAGTAGTCCGTAAATCAAGAAGAGAAAGAGGAAGGCAGAGGCAGGAATTTAATGGTAGGAAATGAAGATTAAAGGATGGTGCACAGAATGCAGGGAGGAGTTGGGACAGGCTCCGGGTGGCAGCAAAGATGACTGCGAACGTACAGCTATAGATTGAAGGAACCTGTCTATGCCGTTACTTTTGTGCCACTATTCTGAGCTGACGTAAAAAAAATTGCAAGTGTACAGTGCAAGTACAAGTGTTGCATTTTAAGGAGAAATTTATTGTGAGCGAAAAAAATTTATTGCTGCGTGCCAGAAATGTATTACAGTGTTTGCTATTATTCATATACACACACATTGTGCGAGCGCGGCGCCAATTGAGAAGGCCACGAATCAAAACAACCACACTGTTTTGGAAGGACGTCTACCAGAACCATGCTTAAAATCAGCTCAAAAGGCAAAGGACTGTATCGAGACCGATTGCGCCCGGACACCAAGAGACGATACTTGGAAAAAAAATAGCGTGCATCGGTAATGTGGACCCGTATGAAATACGGCAGTGGAGTAGAAACCCTGAAGACCTACCGTCGCTGTCCTACCCTGATACCTTCTCGTACCTCGTCTGTGGAGTCACCGCATGCACGGCGAATCAGTTTCGGAATTATTTATTTATTTATTTATTTATTTTGTTTCACACATGGTACAGCAGTAATTCATTTCCCATACACAACCTTCCTTTCAATTAAAGTAACACTGTTTCCATGCATGAAAAGGAGCAGGAAGAAGAATAAATTCTTATGACACCTGCCCCCTATCTGTGATAATACAAGTAGGAAACCAAAATTACACTCTGACAATATTCTGCACATAACAAAACAAACCAAACAGAACAATATACTCAACAATGAGCAATACCACTAAATATCAAACTAAAAGGATATTTTTTTTCTACAATTAAATCCTGTTACTTTCAGCTTCTTCATACTGGTTTATCATTTTATTCTTATAGCAGATTTTAAATTGAGAAACATTTGTACAACACTTAAGATGATCATTGAGAGAGTTCCAGTTTCTTATGCCTATGACAGTTGGACACATTTGCCTTTGTGTGGTTCGAGCAAACCGATGCTTAAAATAAAACTTCCTTCTGCCGTCCCCATTTTCTGAACACAATACAAATAAACTTTGTAACTTAAGAGGTAGTGTTTTACTTTTTGCCCTAAACATAATAATTAATGTCTGTAATTTCACTATATCTTCTAGTTTTAATAATTTCGATTTTATAAACAAACTATTAGTGTGTTCTCTATATTTAACATAATGCATAATTCAAAGCGCTCTCTTCTGTAATAAGTATAATGATTTCATTTATAAATCCCTGGAGGCGCACATCCAATTCACAAAGATTTGGCCATTTTTAAGCCTCCACGTTGAGAGTACGTTGACCATATGACCAAGATACAGCCAGAGGTTGCACATAACATTGACTTCTCCTCAGCAGCTGCCCCAAAAATTGCTCTAGATGAAAACATAAACACACCGTCTGCAGTGAAAGGCAAAAGGAGCCGTCGACAAAAAAGGAAAATTCCACTTGCTACTCTGAACGAGTTGTCACCGAGAAGCTACTCCATAAGCAGAACATAGTTCTGCAGCATCACACATTAGGATGTTTGTTCTAATTTTCTATGACCTCGGCGCATTGAAAATAAAACTAAAAGCCGATAAAGAGCAATATGAATTTCTTTAGAACTTACCGGAATGAAAATGTCGGGAGCACACCAACAAAAAACTGGGGATGGCAGAGAACTCGATATCAGCTCGTCTCACCGCTGCTATCCAAGCCTGACGTCTTCGTTTGGTAACATCAGATACATGAAATCCCTCACGTTGCTTCCAGGAGGGGAAACGATAAAAACAGAGCCCATTTTCCAGCTTATTCCCTTCCCGATCGCGCGATCTAACATTGCAACCGACAATGTTAGCGTGTGTTTGCTCCTGTAGCCCTTTGTTTGGCCTACTAAGATGGCAGCTCGACCATCTTGTGGGTGTGGTGGTGGGAAAAGAATGAGGAACAAGATGGCGGAGTGAGCAGCAACCTTACTGCAGGCGTCCGAACTTTTTTTGGCTTTCTTTTGTCCTGAAACTGTGAATTTATTAAAAGCAATAACCCGTTTTTTGCTCTTTTTGTGCACTTCAACCAGCCACTGAAGAACTAACTGTAAACCAGCTTTAATTTGTACTTTTTCCGGGGTTATTTTTGTAAATTGTCCTGTGACTACGATGGATCATGATTACGACGTTTCGGTGTTGAGAGAGGCGTGTGACGAGGAGGATATTCAAGATTTGGACATCACTGACATGACTTCTAAGGACTCCAGAATCAGCTGGGCTCACACTCCGACGAAAAGCCCTAATCCGAAGAAAGCAAGAGGGGTGCGAGCGCAGCCTCTGGAGGAGGAGGACACCGCCGCAGCTATCTTGCAAGCAGTCAATGTGTTAACGCAAAAGATGGATGAACAGACGGCGTTGCTGCATAAGTTTGAAAAGCGCATTGACATCAACACGGCGGAAATAAGAAAAAATAAAGAAAGTATAGTAGAACTCCAGGAGAAAGTTGGTGAGCTGCAGAAAGAAAACAAATCCCTGCGCAGCTCCTGTGAGGAACATGCTCGATATAAGAGGAGATGGAACCTAAAGCTGACTGGTCTTCCTGAGAAAGATGATGAAAACACGAGAGAGTCAGTTATTGGGATTCTCACCAGAGTTGTGCCCTTGTCTGTGGATAAACTGAGAGAGACTGTTGACACTGTCCATCGGCTGGGAAAGAAGGGGAACTCTGCATCTTCCGGGTCCCTGAGAGCCATAATTATCCAGTTTGGCATGAGAACGGTCCGGGAAGACGTCTGGAAGAAATCGAGGCATGCGAGGGTTTGCAAGGAGATGAACATCCGCTTTAAGAAAGATTTCTCCAAGGAAGATCGGGAGGCTCGAGCTAAGCTGTGGCCGCTGGTCCAGGACGCCAGGAGTAAGGGAAAGAGAGCGTTTTTGAAGGACGGCTACGCTCTGATTGATAACCAAAGAGTGGACCCGAACTGATTTTCTTTTGTGTGACCTTTTTCACCTCTCAGGTATGCTGTTGTTGAATAAGCCTATTGCTTAGCATGTCATTTATCTTAAAATTTCCCGGTTGTTAAGGGTTATTGCACTGAATAGGTCTTTTATACAGGACACGGCTGCTCGTTCCTGCGTGTCTTCTTAAGTTTCTTTTTTTTCCCCCAATACTTTTGTATTAGTGTTATACTTTATCTGTTATTTCATTGAACGTCAGGGGGCTAAAAAACATTGTGAAGCGTAAGGCTATCTTTCTTTTTTGCAAGGAGAAACAGGCTAACTGTGTCTTTCTACAAGAGACCCATTCGGCAGAGGCAGACACAAAGTTCTGGAAAACACAGTGGGGTGAATCTGTTTTCTTTAGTCATGGCACGTCTCACTCAGCTGGAGTGATGATTTTATTTAATAGGTTTCCGGGAAATGTCATAGACTGTAAAAGTGATTCTGATGGTCATTGGCTGATGATCGTGTCAGAGATTAATGGTTCAAATTACATTCTGTTGTGTGCATATGGTTATACTAATAGAGTTCAGAATAAGAAACTTCTAACCTTCCTTTGTGAACAGCTAGAGCAATGGAAGTTGGGCTATCTTGTTGATAAAGTTGTTGTGGGGGGAGACTTTAACGTAGCTCCTGATCCCTCTGTAGATCGTTTTCCATCCAGGACTTCATGCCACAGTTATGATGAAAGTATCCTTAATTTGACCAACAAAGTTAGTCTCTGTGACGCTTGGAGGCTGAAAAATCCATCTGTGTCTCAATTTACTTGGTTTAATTCATCTAATAATGGTCAGTGTTCCAGGATTGATTACTGGTTAGTCTCTAACAATTTGATCAACAACATTTCACAAGTGTGAAATCTCAGCTTCCCCTCTAACTGATCACTGTTTGATTTCCTTATTCATCTCATTAACCAAGGTGAAACATCAATCCCTTATTTGGAAATTTAACAACAACCTTCTGCATAATGACAACTTCTGCCTTGAAGTGAGAAACTTAATTGTGGAAATTGACAAATTAGATATGTCACATGTGAGCAAATGGGAATGGTTTAAATTTCAAGTTAAACAGATAGCAGTTCAAATTAGCAAATCCATTGTTAAACAGAAAAGACAGGAGCAACAAAGCATTATTGAGGGAATTAACAGGCTATGCTGCAAACAGGATTTATCTCTGGATGAACAAATACAACTAAACACTTTTCAATCTCAACTAGATAAACTGTTCTTAGAGAAAGCCAATGGTGCCTATGTTCGTTCAAGAGCCCGATGGATTGAGGAGGGCGAGAAAAACTCTTCCTACTTTTTTAATTTAGAGAAACACAGACAAGCAAACAAGAAGATTCAATCACTGAATATCAAGGGGGTTTTGACTGAGGACCATGACAAAATAAACGTGGAAATACTTCATTCAATGGAGAATGGCACTGTGGTTTTGGAAAGTCTTAGAGGCCTTAATGGGACATTGGATGTGGATGTAAAGGATCGTACGGAGAGTAAACTCGCAATTGAAGAGCTGGACAAGGCAATCGAACAAATGCCCAGGGGCAAATCACCAGGAATTGATGGGCTAACAGTGGAATTTTACTCCTTTTTCTGGCATGACATTAGATTAATGCTTTACAGTGCATACTTAGAATGTATCTCATCAACTAATCTTTCACCTACAATGAAACAAGGTCTAATCACTTTAATTCCAAAACCCAACAAAGACAAACTACTTCTGGATAATTGGAGACCCATAACCCTTCTGTGTAATGATTATAAATTACTGGCTCATGTCTATGCGAACCGCTTAAATGATTGTTTAACACATTTAGTGGATGAATGTCAGTCGGCGTTTATAAAAGGAAGACATATACACAATCACATTAGATTGATTTTTGATATGCTTGATTATCGCCAGTATATAAAGACTGAAAGCTTGGTGTTGTTTTTGGACTTTTATAAGGCTTTTGACACGGTTGAACATCCCTTCCTGCTTAAAGGCTTGCATTTCCTGGGTTTTGGGGTAAACTTTTGCAATGTGATCAAAATGTTTTACAGTAACATTTTTAGCTCTGTTTCGCTTAACCCTGGAATGACACCTAGGTTTGAAGTGCAGCGAGGTATCCGTCAGGGATGCCCTATTTACCCCAAATTGTTCATATTAACCTCTCAACTGCTGGCACTTATCATCCAAAAAGACCCTGATTTACATGGTATTAACATTTTTGACAAGGAATTCAAAATGAGCCAGTTTGCTGACGATACTGCACTGTTTTTAAGAGATAAATCCATGGTAGCTAAAGCGCTTAACACCATCTCATTATTCTCCCAGGCGTCAGGACTGTGTCTGAATATTAACAAATGTGAATTGTTACCTATTCACACGTGTTCTGATTCTAATATAGCGTACCTATAAGAGTAGAATTGGAAGTTAAATATTTAGGTATAGTGATTTCTAAAAATATGTCCCGAAGAGAAGACAACAATATCTGCAATCGTATCGTCGACATGAAGAAATCCCTTAGTCGTTGGTTGACCAGGGATATCACTATATTTGGCAGAGTCATCCTTTCCAAAGCTGAAGGTATTTCTAAATTAATTTACCCATGTCATTCTCTTTATATTTCTCCCCAAAATATTAGGAAAGCCAACTCAATTATTTTTCAATTCCTGTGGAAAAACAAAACCCACTATATTAAGAGATCACAGTTGGTTAAAGATTATGAGAAGGGTGGTGTTAGAGCCTTAGACTTTGAATCAATGATTGGAACTTTTAAGATCAACTGGCTCAGAGCTTGTTTATCTCAGTCTGATTCCATGTGGTTTCATATACCCAGATCTTTATTTAAGGAACTAGGAGGAATTGATTTTCTATTAAGATGTGACTTTGTAACTAGTAAAATACCTGTTACACTCTCTAATTTTCACAAACAGATTCTTCATTTTTGGAAAATGATGTTTACACACAACCTTTCTCCTCACATGTCTACCCTATGGAACAATAGAGTGATAACTGCTAACAAAAAGACATTATTTATCAGGAATTGGTTTGAGAGTGGTATCTTGTTTGTAACTGACTTGCTGGATTCGAGTGGTGCTTTATTGGATTACGTGTCTTTCTCAAAGAGACACGACTTTAATTGTCCATTAAAAGAATACAGAAAAGTTTGCTGTGCTATCCCTTTGGCCCTAAGGCAGCTGATACGCAACACAATGCTACATTCTGAGGTCAATCCAGCGCTGCCAAGCTTAAAAATTGGTAACTGCAACCTAAATGATAGTAAATGTAACAATAAATTTATCAGTGTGAATTTCAAATCTATTCTTTTCCAGGGGTTTAACTCAGGTAGATATTTGCAGGCCCTTCATGGGGATCAGTCACTCATGGAAAAGGCGTTCTCAAAATTCATCAAGTGGCCTGTCTCCCCAAAAGTAAAGGAAACTCATTTCAAGATAATTAATAATATATATCCTGTGTCTGAATTTCTAAAGAGGAGGTTTAAATTTGAGGTTAATCAGTGTGCATTTTGTGATTCAGCATGTGAATCATTACACCATTTGTTTTTCTCATGTCCTGCATCAGCTGCCTTTTGGTTAGAACTACACAGCTGGTTATCCCTCAAGATTAATGGTATCCCCCAGTTTAATATTTCTGATATTATTTTCTATATGGCTAAACAACATCCATCTGTCTCTACTGTAATTAACATTGTCATCCTGTTAGGTAAATACCATATCCATTGTTGTAAATGGAGGAATAGAAAACCATCCTTTACATGGTTCATCAATGACTTCAAACATTATTTCATGTCACTTAAAAAACTGAAGTCAAGCAGATTTGCCACAATCTATGATGACATTTCCCATTTGCTACTGTTTTGATCATTACCTCTATTGTGTGTCAACCTGTGCTCTTTTTTTTAATTCTTCCCCGTTAATACTGTGAATTTTTGTCTAGCCCCCTCCCCCCATATTGCTGTTAGTTTTGTTGTATTGACTGTGTTCTTTTTTATTTATCCTCCACGAGAGTTCATTTGCACTGTATTGTGTTATGTTGTTTGTGACTGTATTGTTCCAATTGTTAATTAATTTAAAAAAAAAAAAAAGTGCTCTTGGAAAAGATGGACGACGCGACACCGCCATTGTGCAAGTCTGCGCAGTAGTGACTTGAGGTGGAGCGACTGTGTAACGCTCCCACCCACACATCCGCTGGACGTGACCGCAAACACGCCCCTCTACACTTTTTACGTAGCCCGGCTGCTCCAGTTCTTTTGCTGGTTTACCGCGACTGACTCGTTTAATTAAGGTAAATACAACCATGTCACTGTTATAAAAGAAGACACACAGCTTATCATCTTATAGTTCTAAAATGACTCTGTTGTTAATTCATTTGCTAGATTAGCCGCTAGCATACGCACTGTGTTGGAGGCTTTTTGCTAGCTAGTTAGCGATGCTACACACCTGTTAATCTAATATTATCTGTATTATTGAAGGATATAGCACTTCTTATGTTTTTTTTAATCCATTTTTAGACAGAGATGAGATCAGCTGCACACTCTACAGAGGCGTCAAAGGAGTTTGCAAAGAAAAGCGACTGGACTTCTTTGAGTTGCTTGAAGACGTTTCACCTCTCATCCGAGAAGCTTCTTCAGTTCTAAGGTCAAATGGCCGAGAACATGTTCCCTCTAAGCCTGAGGGAAAAAAGAAGGAACACACACACGTAAAGGAAGCACTCAAAACATATGGTTATCCTAACTGGGCGTTCATAAAGTCAGCAAAGAGGCACAGAAAAGAAGATCAGACACCAGCGAGGGAGGATAAGAAAGACAGACGCAACAACGTTGTCATCCCCTATGTAGCCGGTGTATCAGAGAAACTCAGGAGAGTTTTCTCCAAGCACGACATCCCAGTGTACTTCAGACCCAGCAACACACTCAGACAGAAACTGGTTCACCCGAAAGACAAAACTCCAAAACAAAGACTTAACAACGTGGTGTATGCTGTACAGTGCAGCGAGGAATGCCCAGACCTCTACATTGGAGAGACCAAACAGCCACTTCACAAGCGCATGGCACAACATAGAAGAGCCACCTCCACAGGACAAGACTCAGCAGTCCATCTGCATCTTAAGGATAAAGGTCACTCTTTCGAGGATGCCAGGATGAGCTTCCCTCCCTCCAAGACATCTACAGGAAGCGGTGCCTGAGGAAAGCGGAGAGGATCATCAAGGACTCCAGTCACCCCAGCCATAAACTGTTCAGACTACTTCCATCAGGAAGGAGGTTCTGCAGCATCCGGTCCCGTACCAGCATCCGGTCCCGTACCAGCAGACTGAGAGACAGCTTTTTCCATCAGGCCATCAGACTGCTGAACACGTCATAGACACCTCACCCTCACTACTGGAACTTCAACATTATGCACTCCATACTGTATATAAATACCACTGTTTTGCACATACCAACCTCTGTATATTTTATATATCTTATTTTATTGTTTACTTTATTTCATTTGTAAAACATGTATACACATACTATATACACACTCAAACACACACACGTAGAAAAACATATTTAGTATACACATTCAGTAATGTATATACCTTTACATATTGTACATATATTTATTACTTTTTAGATTAGCCATTTTTATATTTTGCTTGTTTTACATTATTGTATTTTGCACAACTCTGTTGCTTGTGAAGCTCGCACACAAGAATTTCACTCACATGTACTGTACCAGTGTACCTGCACATGTGATGTGACAATAAAAGTGATTTGATTTGATGTTCACATTTTGGACAGAGAGGACAGATGGTTTGAAAGAGGAGTGAAAGAGGCCATCTATGTCCACTGTGAGCGACCATCTTTGAACAGAGGCGGTGGTTTACGACACCAACTGTCTGCCACCTATAATCCAGTTTTGAGTTCCCTCCCCAGACGCCTTAATGCCCACTCACATCCTGGGCCATCTGACCTCAGGAATTCACATGACAAGGTGGGGCCAGGTTTCACAATGAGCTCACCCAAAACCCTGGCTGATTAGGTCCCACACCCGTTTTCACACCTTGGCTCATGTGATTAGAGGATCACCAGGGGGTCCTTTGTCCCTCTTTGGGGGGATACTCCCACTGGGTTTAAATCTGGGACTCTCGGCCATTTGACCTTAGAACTGAAGAAGCTTCTCGGATGAGAGGTGAAACGTCTTCAAGCAACTTAAAGAAGTCCAGTCGCTTTTCTTTGCAAACTCCTTTGACTACGATGACCTGGATGACTGAGAACCTTCACAGACACTCTACAGAGGCCCAGAGTTACTGTTAATATCAAAAATATAATGCTGTCCTTTGAGATTTTAACATAAGACTGTGAGTGTAATGGATCTAAAACTGTTTAAATCTTCAGAGCCCTCTACAGCCTGGTAACATGGAGACTTTAAAAACAGCAGCATGAGGTTTCAGTAGTGTAGTGCGATTTGTTCTTTTCATTTAATAATAATCCATATTATATCAACAGCTACATTCACCCTGGAGAGAAACTAGTGAGGGAGACCATCAGGACCAAGCTGGGTTTCCTGGGTCCAGAGGTTTGGAGAAACTTCTTCTCTTTCTTTCATCACAGCTGTCCTGTGCCAGAAGTTCTGTTGACCCGCTGAAAGAGGCATCATTTAAGAAACAACAGGAAGACTGAAGCTCATGGCATTGATCACCAGCAGCTCCCTCACAGGGAAATCTTCAGCACTCCTCTGTAGGCCCGCCCCAGGAGATGGATAAACCCAGCATTTCATGAACACTGTGATGGAGACCTTTGCTTTGTGTAATGTTATAAATACTCGGATACTCCCCAGAGGCTCTGGACTTTTACATGAACATAATATATTCAGTCCTGTAGAAAGTTATATATTTAAAAATATATGATCCTCTCTGGTTACTCTGGCATGAATAACTCTGAATCACTTTATGGTAAATAACACACTATGTGCAAAAAACTGTGAAAGAATTCCAGATGACAAGTTTGTAGTTCAACATACAAGTGACGACCTTTGACCTTCATCATGTTTTATTAAATTGTGTTAGAGAAAATCTCATATGCTCTTCATGCAGCTGAGTACATCAAGTGTTTAAAACGGAAGCTGTGCAGGTCTGAGATCAGCAGCTTTGTGAAACGCCAAACTGAGGTCCTGTTAATGCTGATATATAGTGACACAGTTACATGAGTGATTAATCCTTTTGTTTTTTTGTCTTTAACTTTATCAATAAAACAGCTGCAGCTTTCACTGACAGCACATGTGGTACTTTAACCTTTGTACTGTTTTCATCAGTTCATTTTGCAGTTAACATATGAACATGTTGGATGATCTGTCTGCTGTCACTGGGTGGTGCTGAGGTCTGAATCTGAGGGCAGCTCCTGTAATCACAAAGAGAACAGAACCATCAAACTCAAATATAAATTTTATACATCAACATTGAAATAAAGCTGATTCTAATGTCCTCACACACTCGGGACCTGAAGTTCTTCTCTTACATTTTTTTTCAGTATTACAGTACACTACAGTACTTTAATCCATAGTTCCTGATTAATGAGGAGTTACTGAAGTACAAGCTTTTAAAAAAATGTTACTGTCTTTACAGATGTGACAAGAGACTGAAAGCATGCTTCTGTTTGCACATATTTAATATTCACCTCTGCACAGGAGCTGCAGCAGGGTGCAGCCTGTTGTTTTTTGAAGTATAATACTTGTAATAAAAGTACAGTAACAGTAATTAGTAACTGAGCAACCCGGGGCGTTTCTCTTGATTTCTTTAGTAAATTCATTCACCTGCACAGATTGGCTAAACGAATCCCGACAGTCGAGTGCTCATTTTAGCTAGCTAGCTCTCAGGACCTAGCTAAGGACGGTAGTTACGGATTAGCTTACAAACACGTTTAACTTACCGAAAAAGTGCAGCGGGGCCTCGGGTCCTTCTGTCGGGTAGTCCAGTTCACTGAAGAACACCTCAGGCTGTCAGTTTAAAACACTCGGTCGTGTTTTCGTAACGTAAACGCTGGCCCTCCTCTCAGAGCCTACGCTCTATCTGCTATTCCCGAACAGAGATACGCAAGTTTCTCCGTGACTGCAGCTGCCAGTCAAAGCTGTTATGATGACGTTTCACCGCAATTTAACATCACCGCGGTAGGAATTAGAATCAAACTTATGGGAAAGGAGACCCCTTGGACATCAATCAGCATGATGAGAACTATTGATAACAAAAGAAAGAATCTTTGGAAAAAAATTATCGAAAAAGGAGCGAAGTATGGGCTCAAAATGTGGTCATAAATATTTTGTACTTGTAAATCAGTTTTGTACTTGTAAATCAGGATTTGTATGTGTAAAAAAGATTTGTGTGTGTGTAAAAAAGATTTGTATGTGTAAAAAAGATTTGTGTGTGCGTAAAAAAGATTTGTATGTGTAAAAAAGATTTGTGTGTGGACTTAGCCAAAAAAACCCTGCAAGTTACAAGTACGCATTTTGACCCTATTTTTCTTCCTTTCATCTGATTGGTCAATGTCATGTCAATCACAAATGTAACAATCCAATCAGAGAACAGATGGGTTTGCCTGTCGGAGGGGCACTTTTTTTGAACTGCAGGTCTTTGAAGGGAATAAATGCCCTTTTACATGCCAACCCAGCGTTTCCCTTCATCACCACGAAGGAAAACAGTCTGTGGTCGTCTGAGTTTGGTGATTTTTGTGTCACAGGTCTACGTGCTTAATACAGGGACTTCCACAGCCTTTTCAACAGCGCTGCGGACCGCGGGGTGGGCAGTGTTTTGGAAATGACAGTCTTCATTACAAAGCTTTCTTCGTTATGAATTAGCATACATGTTTTTATTGAACATTTGAAGAACTAGCAAAAAAACCCCAGAAACTCTTGTAGAGGACATAAAGTCAGAGATAGAAACGACAAGGAGCAGGTGCATCTAGTACAGGTAGAGCTGCTGCAAAAACCCACAGAGCCCAGCAGCCAGCGCAACAAATTCTGGATCCTTAGCTTTTAGTTAGCATTAGCAGCACATCCTGCTTCCGATGTGAAAGGACTTTTATGCTGCGCACTGTGACTCACAGCAATGGTCCCGGGTCAGCCATGACTTTGTGTTAAACTAATCCTAAAGTAATGATGGTATTTCTAACCACTGACATACCACAACTTTATCCTTTCAACAGCTGCTGAAAGTTAGCGGACCTAGCTGCTATCGGATATTTATATAGAGATCCTCCAGCTTCAAACTGTATTACCCTTCAAGGACCTGCAGTTCAAAAAAGTGCCCCTCCGACAGCCAAACCCATCTGTTCTCTGATTGAATTGTTACATTTGTGATTGACATGACATTGACCAATCAGATGAAAGGAAGAAAAATAGGGTCAAAATGCGTACTTGTAACTTGCAGGTTTTTTTTGGCTAAGTCCACACACAAATCTTTTTTACACATACAAATCTTTTTTACGCACACACAAATCTTTTTTACGCACACACAAATCTTTTTTACGCACACACAAATCTTTTTTACGCACACACAAATCTTTTTTACACATACAAATCTTTTTTACGCACACACAAATTCTTTTTACACATACAAATCTTTTTTACGCACACACAAATTCTTTTTACACATACAAATCTTTTTTACGCACACACAAATTCTTTTTACACATACAAATCTTTTTTACGCACACACAAATTCTTTTTACACATACAAATCTTTTTTACGCACACACAAATTCTTTTTACACATACAAATCTTTTTTACGCACACACAAATTCTTTTTACACATACAAATCTTTTTTACGCACACACAAATTCTTTTTACACATACAAATCCTGATTTACAAGTACAAAATATTTATGACCACATTTTGAGCCCATAGGCGAAGGCACAGCCATGGTTCGTATTTGCTGTGTGGTCGGCTGCAATGTTCAATCGCACGACCGGCAAGAGAATAAGCTTGAAAAGGGTTTGTCTTTTCATTCTTTCCCAACCTGGAAGCAACATGAGGCAGCTCGTGTATCGGATGTTACCAAACGAAGGCGTCTAGCCTGGATAGCAGCTGTGAGACGAGCTGATATCCAGTTCTCTTCCATCTCGTCATGTTTAGATGCAGTGACAATTGCACATTTGGAGTTGTGGTCATATGTGGTTTTTATATACAGGGTATTAGAAAAAATTTTGCTATTTTTCTTGTTTGTTTGCACATTATTATTGTGTACATATTACATATGTAACATTATTGTTAATATTATTATTAGATACCAAAGATACAATTTGATTGAGGGTTTTCCTGTCATAATTTCAATAAAAATGCAATTACACACGTAAACAATAGGATCAAAATAAACTTTTAAAAAGTCTATTGATCAAATGCTGATTTTCAAAACATTCTAGAGGAAAATAGAGATAAAATAATCTGAATAATAACAGTGATCTTGGATGATGATGGAGGCTTCAATGGATTATTCTGTTTCAATCAATAGGTTCATATCTATGACAATAATTTGATAAGTTTAACAGGTTGGTTTAGGCCTGGCAATACAGCAAATATTCACAAACTTTTGTTTTTGAAGAATGTTTATCTTTTTTGGGACGAAGCTATCTGGCAAAATGATACAACCCTTTTAACCTCATCTTTATGTCTATCATGTGGCTATGATACTGGATTTTGGTTTGATGCATATGCAGGTTACAGCTGGGGAATGGCAGTATGTTGTGGATTGATTTGGCATTTTCAACCACTGTTACACCAAACTCTCTCACTTATAACATGATAAAGGCCTCTTACCCAGTGTCATGGATTTTCTATACTTTTGGGGACACTGGACTAAAGTCTGAGGCAATAAGTCAGATCAAAGAAGGCAATGATTCTAAAATGGGAGTTTACTTGTGTCATTATATATATCCAGGAATATGTGCCTGAGGATAGTTGTCATGAAATCAATATTAAATCAAAGTATTCCTTAATTACCACAGCTGACACGAGTTCTCCATAGCTGCCTGCTGTCTCAGGATCTGTCTCCAAAAAGGACCAGGGAGCGCTAACATGTTATGTTCTAAACTGATGAAGAAAATGCACATTAAACATAATATAAACTTACTGAGTGAAGTAATGTCAAGAGGATTCCTTTAGCTCCTATTGGGTTGGTTCCTTGATCAATGCAATACAGAATCATTAATCTGGTTTTATGTAATGTCCTTAAAACATGTCAAAATGAGGATCTGTAGTCTGTGTGGCCTCCACATGCCTGTATGACCTCCCTACAACACCTGGGCATGCTCCTGATGAAGTGGCAGATGCTCTCCTGATGGATCTCCTCCCAGACTCCAGGACTAAAGCATCTGCCCACTCCTGGACATTTTGTGGTGCAGTTGGTGGATGGAGCGAGACATGATGTCCCAGATGTCCTCAATTGGATTCAGGTCTGGGGAATGGGCGGGCCAGTCCACAGCATCAATGCCTTCGTCTTGCAGGAACTGCTGACACACTCTAGCCACATGAGGTCTAGCATTGTCTTATATTAGGAGGAACCCGGGGCCAACCGCACCAGCATATGGTCTCACAAGGGGTCTGAGGATCTCATCTCAGTACCTAATGGCAGTCAGGCTACCTCTGCCGAACACATGGAGGGCTGTGCGGTCCCCAAAGAAATGCCACCCCACACCAAAACTGACCCACTGCCAAACCGTCATGCTGGAGGATGTTGCAGGCAGCAGAAGGTTCTCCACGGCGTCTCCAGACTCTGTCACAAGTGCTCAGTGTGAACCTGCTTTCATCTGTGAGGAGCACAGGGCACCAGTGGCAAAGTTGCCAATCTTTGTGTTCTCTGGCAAATGCCAAACATCCTGCACGGTGTTGGGCTGTAAGCACAACCCCACCTGTGGACGTCGGGCCCTCATACCACCCTCATGGAGTCCGTTTCTGACCGTTTGAGCAGACATGTGCACATTTGTGGCCTGCTGGAGGTCATTTTGCATGGCTCTGGCCTTTCTTTCCTACCCCACAGTACCTTCCCTTACCATTTGTTTCCTACTCTTTTACTTCTTCTTTGATGACGGTTGTCTTTCTATATAAGCAATTTCATTTGCTCTGGGGCGAGTCACTGGCTCGGGTGCATTCTGGGACTGTCAGTTCACCAGTGTGCTGGCATGCTTCTTAACAAACACACCACTACAGCAAACATCTCAATTGTACTTGTTGATTTCTTCGACAAAACACTGAACAAAAAATTTACTTGTGAGTGTGCTGCCTGGTGCTTTTAAATTTTGTGATAATTTGAGCAGCCCAGAAAGCATCCCATAAATTAAATTATGTTATCGTATCTGAACATGTACACTAGTCATTAAATTAGATGGGAAAGAATGATTCAGGGTAAACAACTGCACCAAGGAAATTCCATTTTTCTTCTCAAAATGTAAAATGTCTGTTGAAAAATCACATTAAACAGATGTGATTAACTTTTTATTTTACCAAAAATAACATCAATGATGACACAATCAGTCTTCATCAGAAGTGCTCAAATCACTCTCAGTGGCATCGTCTGGAATGTCTTCCTCCTCCTCCGAGTCCATTTCCAGGAGTGGTTGGTGGCTGAGGATTCTCTTGTACGTGTCCTTTACTTTGAGCATTTCAGCTTTCAGTTCACTTTGTTTTTTTAAAACCAGGCTACAGAGTCCCTTCTGTGCATCCTCCGACATGCCAACAAGGGAGGCTGTAAAAGGAACAAAACAAATAAATATAAGTAACAAAAACAAACAAACAAACAAATAAAAAACCTCACCTCATAAACACAAGGAATTAGGATCCTGTAATTAAACTTTTTTTTTTAAAGGGAGAAGGCAGTGTTAGCTAGCAATCTAGATATAGGTAAAAGATCCAGTAAGACTTTAGCATCTGCTCTTATTTTCAATCGATTCATCAAAAAATTAATAAATAAATAAAGTGCTTACAGTCTGAGGAGATTGTCCCCAACACCACAGATCGCATTCGCAACACTGTCCAGTGATGCCGCATCTCCCTGCAAAGGATCATCTCCTCCTCTCTCAGGCGCCTCACAGCCATCACCTTCTCAAAGATCTTTCTCTTTGTCTGGAGGTCTGCAGCAGCTACAGTTTAACAACATCAGATGGGAAAACATAGTAGCATATTATGATTCAAGAACAAAACATTCAACTACTGCTCAGATACTGGAAGTTTGTTTAAAAAGGATATTTATAAATCAAGAGCTTACGTTCACTTGTGCTCTGCCAGGGCCAAATGTCGGTCTGCATGAGGGCATCACTGGATACGATTTGCTTTGTTGGTTCAGCAAGCTTGTTGTAGTCGTCAACAGCAGCCGCCAAGCGTTTCTTCTCAACTAAGATGACCTTGCGAATTCTGTGTCGCCTCTTGTTGCTATCTGTAAATAATCATAAAAAATTCACACCTTCACATAATGTATATAGTTACATTTTAATCTACACTCATCAATTTGTTTGCTAGAACAAATCACATCCAGCTTAAACAAACCTGGATCTGATTTTATTCTGTTTACAAAGTAGCTGTACAAACTAAGTATCAAACGGTCCATTTCAAAGAAACTGGGACGTACCATTTTGTCTGTAAAGACTTTGTGTTCGCACTCTGATGATGACGACAAGCTCCTCTATTCGTGCCTGCAACGCTCCAAGGCTGCCATCAGTTTGATCACTTTCTAAGTGAGAGGAATATTAATCAGAATACAGGATGAGTAACAGTCACCAAACTACAGTGGACTTTGTAATCACTGACTTGATGACATTCATTATAAGACATCTGTAGCCTTCATGTGCTGCATTATCATTAGATAACAATTATGTTGGTGTTCAGGTTTATAAAACCAACTAGTACGACATCATTTCAACCCAGGTCCAATCCAATTTGATCAAACACAACAACTCTGCCATAAATTCTGCTTTTACAAGGCTTATTTTTCATTGTTTGTTGACACTGTCAGAAAGATATTAATTCTACCTTAAGTTCTTTAATGAGGCCATGGTGGGTCCTACTGTTATACATGAGTGCATTATATTGAGACTCACCTTCAGCCCATTTCTGCACATCGGCCACCCATTGCTGCAGTGTGTCGTCATCCACACCCAGCTCATCTTTGGCCGCATTCAGGCTCTCCACTTGTTCTCTAAGGATCCTTATGATCTAAGAATACATTAATAAATGTCATTCATATTGACACTAAAAGAGTACTGGTGTTTTTCCCCCATTACCACACACATTAAAATGGGTTTTGAAAAATAATCCCCTTTAGATATCTCTGGCTCAAAGTGCGACCCAGTTGTTCCACTTTCCTTTTGTTCCACCCCAAAGCCAGGAGGGTCAGCATGTCTGTTCGCCCTGCATTTCAGTTAGTATACAAATAAGAATTAATGAGCAGGAGACTGAGTGGAATCTCAGACACGGACACATACCTGCTTTAGACATGTATTTCGTTGTGATGGCCGCCCTAGACAGGAAACTGTTTACTTGTTCCACCTCTTCTCCAACTGTTGAACCGGCCCCATCCTGAAACGCACCTCCCCATTTGATCTATAGAAAGGAGGTCACAATACATGACTGCTGAATTCATTCAACTTTATAACAAAATGTCTCAAATTAATCCAAAACTACAAGCTGCAGTATACTTCGCATTTCCAAGTGTGAGCCTTTGCATGCATGACGGAGAGAAAAGGACGCATTGACAAGAGGTTCCTCAGCTCAGGGCACTGCTGAGCCACCTTGGTTAAATATGGGAAATATTTACAGGCCACATCGGAGCAAAGGAACGTAATATGTCCTGGGACGCTAGCTGCCAACTTCCTCTGGAGAAAAAGAGGGTAAGCAAAGATCTCCCCTCGAAACATGTTAAATGCAGCTAAGAGGACTCCGTGGCGACAAACAGCTATTTCCATGTCCTCTTCATCCAACTTCCCAGTGGACTTTTTGGTCGACTCCTTTGCTGCTGTCCAAGATGAAGATCCGCACAACCCTTTCCCTGGGACCTATACACTCAAAGATTTTAACATAAAAGACATGACATGATTAAGCCCTATCAGGGACAAACTTTTTAAAATAAATGCATAACAATTAGCTGAATTAGCCTTAAGTCACACAAGACCTCATATCTCCCCAGGACAGCACTGATAACACAAAATAAAAATCGTGGTTTTTGTTGTTTTTTTTGTTTTTTTTTATTGATTGAGAATGCATCAAGACGTCTTCAAATAAGCCATTCCTCTGCAGATGATCTGTTAGCTGTTTGACAACTACTCTTTCAAGGATTTTTGAAAGGAAGGTTGGAGATTGGCCTATAATTAGCTAAGACTGCTGGGTCTAAAAATGGCTTTTTGAGCAAAGGTTTAACTACAGCCAGCTTGAAGGCCTGTGGTACATAGCCGATTATTAGAGATAGGTTGATCATATTTAAGATTGAAGCATTAATTAATGGCAGGACGTCTTTGAGCAGTTTTGTAGGAATGGGGTCTAAAAGACACGTTGAAGGTTTGGAGGAAGTAATTACTGAAGTTAAGTCAGAAAGATCAATTGGAGAAAAAGAGTCTAAATGAATATCAATGGTACTGAAAGTAGCTGTAGACAATATTACATCTGTGAGATGATTTTGATTAATTTTTTCTCTAATGATTAAAATTTTATTTGTAAAGAAGTTCATGAAGTCATTACTAGTTAACGCTAAAGGGATGGTTGGCTCAACAGTGCTCTCACTTTTTGTCAGCCTGGCTACAGTGCCTTTGTTTTCATACGCACATGGCAGAAAAAAGCATGGCGGCGACGTTATTATTGTTATTACCAAACCGATTTTATGTGGTACATGGCGCTCAAAATCTGTCAAGAACGTTTTAGTACAACTTTGGTAAGCTACGAAGTCGCACCGCTTGAAGGATTGTGGGAGCATTATGGCTACCATAGGCAGGAGCCTCGCGGAGTGATACGTACTGTGCTTCAACAAAATATTACGGTATTGTGTGTGTATGACCAATTTTTAAGTTTTGTGGATATTATACATGGTTATGCTGAGGATATGTCGACCAGTTTCCGCTGGAAATGCCTTTTTGTTAAACCTTCAGCAAGGAATTTGCATTTGCGGTCATGGTCGGACGGTCCTTCCCGGGGCCTGTGTGTGTTTCACTCTCTCCTCCTCCCTACCCTTGCTGTCTCCACCCAGCGGCTGACACACCTGCACCTAATTTGCCACCCAGCTGTCACTAATCATCCTTCGTCGTGATTGTACTTGAAGCTCGGTAGTAAAGAGTGTTTGTTACTTGCAACTTAGCTTTAGCCGGCTAGCCCTCTCACCTGTTGTTTTCGCTCGTTTGTAGGAGGAGGAGATACGGAGCAGGGGGTTGGAGAGAAGGAGCCCGCGGGATTAAGCTCTCGGAGGAGAAAACACACTCGGATAATCACTTTGGAAACTCACCTGCGCACCACTGGGAGTTGGAGGAGATCACTGTTGGACTTTGCACTTCGCTTTGTGTTTTGAGACACTGTTTTTGGGCACTGTAAATAAACGCACTGTTTGCTTCGCATCCAGAGCTCTGCGACTGAGTCCGTATTTTCCCATTATCCGTGACATTTGCACTGTTAAATTTTTATATAACTTTAATGCACATTTAAAAAAAGCTGCTTGTTTAAGTGAAAATACATTGATGGGGAGTTTTTGCACTAAAGTTGTGGAGTTGTAAAATATTTCGTCTCGCGTCAATTATATCGTCAGTTATATCTTTATTGCAAATTTTCAAATGTATATCGTGATAAATATTTTTGGTCATGTCGCCCTGCTCTATATATGATACACATTTTTGGTTTCTAATGCTAGAGATCTGCAAAATGGCTTTGGGCTGTGCATGTCTCTCTCTTCCGGGAGATGATTAAATAAAATAATTATAAATATTTTGACTAACTGAGTTGTGTTCTCTCTATTCATTAAAAGAATAACAAGAACAAGATTTAATAGGCGGTAGTTACACTCTCAGTAGCACAGGAACAGAGCAGGAGGGGAAGAGAGAGAAAGAGAGCCAGGGACAACAACGTCACATCCACAACTATTTTCAGTTGCGGATGATAAAGGATTCAGAAAGTTTATTCACGCAGGCCCATATGACAGAGAATGTGCATCTTCTTTTTGTTTTTATATATTTTTTCATATTTCTATTTAATTGTGTTGTGGTTTGCAGTGTTTTGTGTTGTTTCACTTTAAATTTGTTTAAAAGGAAAAAGCTGAAAATTTAGAGTTGTAAATCACCGGCATTGTAAAACTTTAAATTATTCCAGGGCATGTTAAAAACAAAACACCAAACAGATGGACTGGATATTAAACAGTATCAAACGACTAAATTAACACAAGGTTACAATTACATTCTACCATCGTCACATCGAGAGTTTATTCATTAATCATCAGAGTTCAACAATGTGACATCCAGTTGAAAACAGCTTCACTAACGCCAGCCAAAACAGGCTAACAGTATATAAGAGCACAAAAACAGCCGTGCTTATCGACAGCTCGACATATCCTCAACAACTCACCTCAGTATGGCTGCTATCGGTCACCTTTTAACTGTCCGTTTTATAGCCTCTTCCAGAAAATGAACGCTTGCGCGGTACACTACACACATATACAGTATATTGATTTTATTTGGTTTTAGAGTTTAACCTGAAATCTTTTGCCGCTGAGCAGCAGAGCTCCAAAGCGTCCCCCTGCAACCATGGTTACGCAGAGGCGTAACGGTGTTCCAACTGTGATGTCACAGAGGAGAACCTATGTCAAACTGATACCTGGATCAGCCTGCAACTTTTATTGGCACTTTTCTGCTGAGATCCGGAGCTCGAGGCCTTGGCACCCCGGGATCAGATGAGTTGCTGTGTTTTTCACGGAGAAAAAATAATTAACATGGAATAACGTCACTCTCAGATGGAAAAAAAGAAGAAGATGCAAGCAGAAGAGGACAGCAGATTGAGAAGAGATTTCTTCAAATGGTAAGGAGCTTCTACCAAGTGATATTTGATAAGGTTAAAACTTCAAGCTTAAATCTAATGTCCAGATTCATGCTAAACTTTTCTGATTACTCAGTGAATCTGTTCATATGTTGCTGTTTTAAGCTATTAATTTCATGGTGACAAATGTCTTTGACAAAAAATGCAGGATTAATTAAAGGCTATATATGACTGCTAGGTTAGGACGTGGTTAGGAGCAAATACTTAAGAGAGAGAGATATTTTGCTCTGATAGAAATCTTTATTAATATTTATGGGAAAAATTTTCCTCCATTAGATTGTTTGTGGCCAATACAATAAATTGTCTCCTGGCTTTCAGATCCCCCTGAGCCAAATTTGCAAAAATACAATCAAGGAACAAACTAGAGTAAAGAACAAATTGCCTATTAAACAGTAATTTGGAGCAGAGGGGCAACTTCCTCACAAGCCATTAAAATGATTTGAGAGTAAAGATCATGCATCATCCTGGTAAGAAAAATTATATCCAATGTGTAGCAAAGATACAAGAAGGAGACACTGAAGTGATGAAAAAGAGAATTCAAATTTTACAGTTTTTGCAATTAAGAAAAAAAAAAACAGATTTAAAGTGAAACAAATATTTGGGATGTCATCACCATCCCAAATCATGGAATGGTGATGACATTATCACTCATTCCATATTGTTCCTAAAGTTTTTTTTTTCTTTTTCTACTTTAACTTTTGAAGTTGCATATACACATATACTTTAACTCTGCATATGTGTACATGCATGTGAACTGATGTGTGCTTGTGTGGTGATTTGAAGTTACGGTGCCTTGAAAAATTATTCATAGTTCTTGAACTTTTACACATTTTGTCACCTTACAACCACAAAGAAAAGATGTTTTTTATTGACCTTTTCTATGATAGATTAACACAAAGTAGCACATAACTGTGAAGTGGTATGAAAATAATACATGGTTGTCAAAATTCTAAGCAAATAAATTTGGAAAAGTATAGCTGCATTTCTATTCACCCCCCTGCTCTTCATAGAGCCACCTTTTGCTGCAGTTACACCTGCAAGTCTTTTGGAGTATGTCTCTACCAGCTTTGCACATCTAGAGACTGAAATATTTGCCCATTCTTCATTGTAAACCAGGTCAAGCTCAGACAGATTGGACGGAAAGTGTCTCTGAACAGCAATGTTCAACTCTTGCCACAGATGCTCAATGGGATTTAGGTCTGAACTTTGACTGACCCTTCTAACACATGGATATTCTTTGATCTAAAGCATTCCATTGAAGCTCTAACTGTATATTTAGGGTCATTGTCTTGCTGGAAGGTAAATCTACATCCCAAGCTCAAGTCCTTTGCAGCCTCCAACAGGTTTTCTTCCAGAATTCCCATGTATTTAGCTCCATCCATCTTCCCATCATCTCTGACCAGCTTCTCTGTCCCTGTAGAAGGAAAACATCCCCACAGCATGATGTTGCCACCACCATGTTTCACAGTGGGGATGGTACGTTCAGGGTGATGAGCAGTGTTATTTTTCTGCCACATGTAGTGCTTTTCATATAGGCCAAAAAGTTTAACTTTGGTCTCGTCTGAGCACAGTACCTTCTTCCACATGTTTGCTGTGTCCCCTACATGGTTCCTGGCAAACTGCAGATGGGACTTTTTATGACTTTCGGTCAACATTGGCTTTCTTCTTGCCACTCTTCCATGTAAGCCAGATTTGTGGAGTACACAACTTACAGTTGTCCTGTGGACAGATTCTCCCACCTGAGAATTCTGCAGCTCCTCCAGAGTGACCGTGGGCCTCTTGGAAGCTTCTCTGACCAGTGCTCTTCTTGCTCAGTCTGTCAGTTTAGGTGGACGGTCATATCTTGGTAGGTTTGCAGTTGTAGGAAACCTTTTCCATTTTTGGATGATGGATTGAACAGTGCTCCTTGAGCTGTTCAAAGCTCAGGATATTTTTTTTATAACCTATCCGTGCTTTAAACTTATCTACAACTTTATCACTGACCTGCCTGGTGAGTTCCTTGGTTTTCATGAAGCTGTTTGTTCATTAATGTTCTGTAACAAACTACTGAGGCCGTCACAGAGCAGTTGTATTTATAATGAGACTAAATTACACACAGGTAAACTTGTCTAATTTGGTTGACTTCTAAAGGCAATTGATATCACTGGATTTTGTTTAGGGGTATCAGAGTACAGGAAACTGAAAGCTAATCAACATGACACTTTTCAGATTTTATTTGCTTAATATTCTGAAAACCATGTATCATTTTCATACCACTTTACAGTTATGTGGTACTTTGTGTTGGCCTGTCACAGAAGATCTAAGAAAAAATCCATTTACGTTTGTTGTTGTAAAGTGACAAAATGTGTGAAAGTTTTTCAAGGTACTGTAGGTCTACATTCTTCTTCTTCTTTGTTAGAGCAGCCTGGGCAGAGTAAGACCCAGCTGCCATCTGTTAGCACAAATGACTGTAGAAAACATCGGTTATTGCAATAGCACATATTTATTTTTTGGGCGGGGGGGCAGAGATTGAAACTTTACTGATAAATGTCATGTGACAACCTATATATGTGATGTCGTTACGGGATAATGACATCACATATATTTAGAATCTTACCACCAGTTTGATCCTTTGATCCTTAAATCCATAAATAGGGGTGAAAAGTGATGACTTTTAGTCCATTAATTGCAGCAATTATGTTTGCAGAATTGAAACATTTGCCAGAGAAGTATTTTTGAAACATCTGGATCCTTTTCGGAGTAACTGTTTACAGATTCCAACATGTCTCAGAGAAAACAACCCTACAGATTTCTAAGGTAAGTTTTCTTTCTTTTTTCTGTTGTTCATTAACAGAAAAAAGACTCACACAGACTCAGCCTCTACACGGCTGCCGTCTCCTGTAACCCGGCATGTTTCTAGGGTTTGTTTTCTTCTTTTTTTATGTTGTTCTTTCAGTGTTTGTCTTGAGATAAGGTTTGAAGTGTCTGTGGTGCAGCTGGTCTGGTCTGTCTCGAGACAGTGCAGGCTGCACCCACCTGTAACAGGTGGAGACTCACCAGGACATTCAGAACTCACAAGTTTTGTCTTCTGTAGAGGGTTTCTCTGAGAAGCAAGGGGAAGGCAGTGAGGCCTGGGGGAGGTCCACCGATATAAAGCGTGGCCAGGAGGCCTGGTCCGGGTTTTTTCTGCTTTCTTTTCCACACCTGGGGGCGGTGCCACCCCATCATGAGGGCTGGCCAGGCTTTCGGAGCCTGTGTGTGTTTATGTGTCTATATGACTGTGCTTATTGTTTTCTCTGTTTCAAACAGATGCCTGTCCTCACCTCTGCAGTGCTGCCGTCTCCTGTAACCCAGCGTGTTTCTAAGGTAGGTTTTCTTTCTTTTTTATGTTGTTCTTGTGGTTTTTGTCCTCAGATGAGGTTTGATGACAGAGATTGAAACTTCACAGATAAATTGTCCAAGTAAAAAAGATACCGAGATCCACAAATGTCATGTGACAACCTAATTGGCTTACGGGATAATGACGTCACATATATTTAGAATCTTACCACCAATTTGATTCTTAGAGCCTTAAATTCTTTGATGCTTAAATCCATAAATGGGGGTGAAAAGGGACGACTTTTAGTCCGTTAATTGCAGCAATAGAGATTGACAGACCACGTGACTTTCACACATTGCATGCCAGGCACTAGTGGCAAAACAATCAAAGCAATGCATCAAACGCAAGCATTTGCAGCACCGCAAAACGTCCATTCTTCGGTTCCAATACCTTCTTGCTTTTTCTTTGCCCCCCAAAAAGGGTATGTACAAAAATGAAGGAGAACAATGCCGGTCCGTACAAAGACAGACTTGATGAAAAGTCAAAGAAAAGATACGAGGAAAAAATCAAAGGAGTGAAAGGGTCAGACCCTTACGAGCACACAGAGTGGACAAAAGACGTCAGCGTGCTGCCCAACTTTCACCACGCACATATTTATAATTATACGGTTCTTGGAGTGAGTGCATACACTCATGAAGTTTAGTAACTTCAGGTCCCTGCAACAAGCCCAGGTACAGTTTACCGACGGATGGGTACAGGACCTTGAAATGCACCGTATAGAACGAAAGACCATCGTACGTATCATAAGTTTACCAGTCTCACAAATCGTCTTCATAAATACACATTCGTTAACCGTTTATTAATAGGACCTTTGAGCTCAACGGTAATTAATTAGTAGTGGAAATAATTTCTGGTACGCATTACAGAAACGTAGCAGTGACAATAATATTGTATGCTGTAATCGTACTGGGCAATTAGTGATACAAAAAAACTGTTTTATCCTGTGAATAAAAGTATAGGTTTTTGTCAGTGTACCATGGTAATAACAGAAGCGAAATGCAATATTCTGTCAGGACAATTCACTATTTATGCACAATAAACAAAGGAGCATAGCGCGACAATTTCTGTTCAGCGCCAGATTTGCTTGTAACCTATATCACCAATTATGTTAAGAAAAATGACGTATTAACTACTACAAAACACTGACCTTTGTGGGAATGCTTGGAGCAGACATGTGAGCTGGAGTGTTCTGGACGTTATATATGGTCTTCGAATGGCTGCAATCCAGGCCATCCGTCGGCTCTTTGTTACTTCGGAAACATGGCTTGAACAATTTCTCTTCAACGACGTAATCCGATACCAACCGATCTCTTTACCCGTCGGCTTCCCGTGGCTGTCATGCGACCGGCTATTGCAGTTAATAGTACAACAGCTTCTTGCCATTTTTTGTGTTTCTTTTTATCGCTGTGTAACTGATTTCAATTGAAAGTCTGCGTGCGCTAGTACCGCTTGCCACGCGTTCCCAGAATCCTTTGCGGTTTTACCCCTGAATGACGTCACATTTTCAATCTCTATTATGTTTGCAGAATTGAAACGTTCGCCAGAGAGGTATTTTGAAACATCTGGATCCTTTTCTGAGTAACTGTTTACAGATTCCACTTTTTTTTCTTTTTTATGTTGTTCATTAACAGAAATAGTGCCACCCGATCACAAGGGCTGGCCAGCCTTTCGGAGCCAGGGGAGCGGACACCCGTATAAAGGGTGGCCAGGCGGCCCGGTGCGGGTTTTTTCTTCTTTCTTTCACATGCCTGGTAGGCGGTGCCACCCCATCACAAGGGCTGGCCAGGCTTTCGGAGCCCGGGGAGCGGACACCCGTATAAAGGGTGGCCAGGCGGCCCAGTGCGGGTTTTTTCTTCTTTCTTTCACACGCCTGGTGGGCGGTGCCACACCATGACAAGGGCTGGCATGGATTTTGGAGCCTGGGGAGCGGACACCCGTATAAAGTTTGGCTGGTCGGGTGGACCTCTGCGCATGATCACAAGTGTGTGCAAACATTTCCACGTTTGGATTTCTTGAAATCTGGTTTCTTTGGTGCAGTTTTTCTCTGGATGTGTGCACATGTCTGTGCATTCATGTGAGCATGCGTGGAGTCCTGAGGATGGCTGGTCGGGTGGACCTCTGCGCATAATCACATGTGTGTGCAAACATTTCCATGCTTGGATTTCTTGGAATTTGGTTTCGTTAGAGGAGATTTTCTCTGGATATGTGCAGATGTATGTGCATTCATGTGAGCATGCGTGGAGTCCTGGGGATTGGTGGTCGGGTGGACCTCTGCGCATAATCACAACTGTGTGCAAACATTTCCATGATTGGATTTCTTGGAATTTGGTTTCTTTGGTGGAGATTTTCTCTGGATGTGTGCAGATGTATGTGCATTCATGTGAGCATGCGTGGAGTCCTGAGGATGGCTGGTTGGGTGGACCTCTGCGCATAATCACATGTGTGTGCAAACATTTCCACGTTTGGATTTTTTGGAATTTGGTTTTATTAGAGGAGATTTTCTCTGGGTGTGTGCAGATGTATGTGCATTCATTTGAGCATGCGTGGAGTCCTGAGGATGGCTGGTCGGGTGGACCTCTGCGCATGATCACAAGTGTGTGCAAACATTTTCATGTTTGGATTTCTTAAAATCTGGTTTCTTTGGTGCAGATTTTCTCTGGATATGTGCAGATGTCTGTGCATTCATGTGAGCATGCGTGGAGTCCTGAGGATGGCTGGTCGGGTGAACCTCTGCGCATAATCACATGTGTGGGCAACCATTTCCATGTTTGGATTTCTTGGAATTTGGTTTCGTTAGAGGAGATTTTCTCTGGATATGTGCAGATGTCTGTGCATTCATGTGAGCATGCGTGGAGTCCTGAGGATGGCTGGTTGGGTGGACCTCTGCGCATAATCACATGTGTGTGCAAACATTTCCACGTTTGGATTGTTTGGAATTTGGTTTTATTAGAGGAGATTTTCTCTGGGTGTGTGCAGATGTATGTGCATTCATTTGAGCATGCGTGGAGTCCTGAGGATGGCTGGTCGGGTGGACCTCTGCGCATCATCACATGTGTGGGCAACCATTTCCATGCTTGGATTTCTTGGAATTTGGTTTCGTTAGAGGAGATTTTCTCTGGATGTGTGCACATGTCTGTGCATTCATGTGAGCACGCGTGGAGTCCTGAGGATGGCTGGTCGGGTGGACCTCTGCGCATAATCACATGTGTGGGGAACCATTTCCATGTTTGGATTTCTTGGAATTTGGTTTCGTTAGAGGAGATTTTCCCTGGATATGTGCAGATGTATGTGCATTCATGTGAGCATGCGTGGAGTCCTGAGGATTGGTGGTCGGGTGGACCTCTGCGCATAATCACAAGTGTGTGCAAACATTTTCATATTTGGATTTCTTGAAATCTGGTTTCTTTGGTGGAGTTTTTCTCTGGATGTGTGCAGACGTATGTGCATTAATGTGAGCATGCGTGGAGTCCTGAGGATGGCTGGTTGGGTGGACCTCTGCACATAATCACATGTGTGTGCAAACATTTCCACATTTGGATTTCTTGGAATTTGGTTTCGTTAGAGGAGATTTTCTCTGGATATGTGCAGATGTATGTGCATACATGTGAGCATGCGTGGAGTCCTGAGGATGGCTGGTCGGGTGGACCTCTGCGCATCATCACATGTGTGGGCAAACATTTCCATGTTTGGATTTCTTGGAATTTGGTTTCGTTAGAGGAGATTTTCTCTGGATGTGTGCAGATGTATGTGCATTCATGTGAGCACGGGTGGAGTCCTGAGGATGGCTGGTCGGGTGGACCTCTGCGCATAATCACATGTGTGTGCAAACATTTCCACGTTTGGATTTTTTGGAATTTGGTTTCATTAGAGGAGATTTTCTCTGGGTGTGTGCAGATGTATGTGCATTTATGTGAGCATGCGTGGAGTCCTGAGGATGGCTGGTCGGGTGGACCTCTGCGCATCATCACATGTGTGGGCAACCATTTCCATGTTTGGATTTCTTGGAATTTGGTTTCGTTAGAGGAGATTTTCTCTGGATGTGTGCAGATGTATGTGCATTCATCTGAGCACGCGTGGAGTCCTGAGGATGGCTGGTCGGGTGGACCTCTGCGCATAATCACATGTGTGTGCAACCATTTCCATGTTTGGATTTCTTGGAATTTGGTTTCATTAGAGGAGATTTTCTCTGGGTGTGTGCAGATGTATGTGCATTCATTTGAGCATGCATGGAGTCCTGAGGATGGCTGGTCGGGTGGACCTCTGCACATAATCACATGTGTGGGCAACCATTTCCATGTCTGGATTTCTTGGAATTTGGTTTCGTTAGAGGAGATTTTCTCTGGATATGTGCAGATGTCTGTGCATACATGTGAGCATGCGTGGAGTCCTGAGGATGGCTGGTCGGGTGGACCTCTGCGCATAATCACAAGTGTGTGCAAGCATTTCAATGTTTGGATTTCTTGAAATCTGGTTTCTTTGGTGCAGTTTTTCTCTGGGTGTGTGCAGATGTCTGTGCATTCATGTGAGCATGCATGGAGTCCTGAGGATTGGTGGTCGGGTGGACCTCTGCGCATAATCACATGTGTGGGCAACCATTTCCACGTTTGGATTTTTTGGAATTTGGTTTCATTAGAGGAGATTTTCTCTGGGTGTGTGCAGATGTATGTGCATTTATGTGAGCATGCGTGGAGTCCTGAGGATGGCTGGTCGGGTGGACCTCTGCGCATCATCACATGTGTGGGCAACCATTTCCATGTTTGGATTTCTTGGAATTTGGTTTCGTTAGAGGAGATTTTCTCTGGATGTGTGCAGATGTATGTGCATTCATCTGAGCACGCGTGGAGTCCTGAGGATGGCTGGTCGGGTGGACCTCTGCGCATAATCACATGTGTGGGGAACCATTTCCATGTTTGGATTTCTTGGAATTTGGTTTCGTTAGAGGAGATTTTCTCTGGATATGTGCAGATGTATGTGCATTCATTTGAGCATGCGTGGAGTCCTGAGGATGGCTGGTCGGGTGGACCTCTGCGCATCATCACATGTGTGGGCAACCATTTCCATGTTTGGATTTCTTGGAATTTGGTTTCGTTAGAGGAGATTTTCTCTGGATGTGTGCAGATGTATGTGCATTCATCTGAGCACGCGTGGAGTCCTGAGGATGGCTGGTCGGGTGGACCTCTGCGCATAATCACATGTGTGTGCAACCATTTCCATGTTTGGATTTCTTGGAATTTGGTTTCATTAGAGGAGATTTTCTCTGGGTGTGTGCAGATGTATGTGCATTCATTTGAGCATGCATGGAGTCCTGAGGATGGCTGGTCGGGTGGACCTCTGCACATAATCACATGTGTGGGCAACCATTTCCATGTCTGGATTTCTTGGAATTTGGTTTCGTTAGAGGAGATTTTCTCTGGATATGTGCAGATGTCTGTGCATACATGTGAGCATGCGTGGAGTCCTGAGGATGGCTGGTCGGGTGGACCTCTGCGCATAATCACAAGTGTGTGCAAGCATTTCAATGTTTGGATTTCTTGAAATCTGGTTTCTTTGGTGCAGTTTTTCTCTGGGTGTGTGCAGATGTCTGTGCATTCATGTGAGCATGCATGGAGTCCTGAGGATTGGTGGTCGGGTGGACCTCTGCGCATAATCACATGTGTGGGCAACCATTTCCACGTTTGGATTTTTTGGAATTTGGTTTCATTAGAGGAGATTTTCTCTGGGTGTGTGCAGATGTATGTGCATTTATGTGAGCATGCGTGGAGTCCTGAGGATGGCTGGTCGGGTGGACCTCTGCGCATCATCACATGTGTGGGCAACCATTTCCATGTTTGGATTTCTTGGAATTTGGTTTCGTTAGAGGAGATTTTCTCTGGATGTGTGCAGATGTATGTGCATTCATCTGAGCACGCGTGGAGTCCTGAGGATGGCTGGTCGGGTGGACCTCTGCGCATAATCACATGTGTGGGGAACCATTTCCATGTTTGGATTTCTTGGAATTTGGTTTCGTTAGAGGAGATTTTCTCTGGATATGTGCAGATGTATGTGTATTCATGTGAGCATGCGTGGAGTCCTGAGGATGGCTGGTTGGGTGGACCTCTGCGCATAATCACATGTGTGTGCAAACATTTCCACGTTTGGATTTTTTGGAATTTGGTTTCATTAGAGGAGATTTTCTCTGGGTGTGTGCAGATGTATGTGCATTCATTTGAGCATGCGTGGAGTCCTGAGGATGGCTGGTCGGGTGGACCTCTGCACATAATCACATGTGTGGGCAACCATTTCCACGTCTGGATTTCTTGGAATTTGGTTTCGTTAGAGGAGATTTTCTCTGGATATGTGCAGATGTCTGTGCATACATGTGAGCATGCGTGGAGTCCTGAGGATGGCTGGTCGGGTGGACCTCTGCGCATAATCACAAGTGTGTGCAAGCATTTCAATGTTTGGATTTCTTGAAATCTGGTTTCTTTGGTGCAGTTTTTCTCTGGGTGTGTGCAGATGTCTGTGCATTCATGTGAGCATGCGTGGAGTCCTGAGGATTGGTGGTCGGGTGGACCTCTGCGCATAATCACATGTGTGGGCAACCATTTCCATGTTTGGATTTCTTGGAATTTGGTTTCGTTAGAGGAGATTTTCTCTGGATATGTGCAGATGTATGTGCATTCATGTGAGCATGCGTGGAGTCCTGAGGATGGCTGGTTGGGTGGACCTCTGCGCATAATCACATGTGTGTGCAAACATTTCCACGTTTGGATTTTTTGGAATTTGGTTTCATTAGAGGAGATTTTCTCTGGGTGTGTGCAGATGTATGTGCATTCATGTGAGCATGCGTGGAGTCCTGAGGATGGCTGGTCGGGTGGACCTCTGCGCATAATCACATGTGTGTGCAAGCATTTCCACTTTTGGATTTTTTGGAATTTGGTTTCATTAGAGGAGATTTTCTCTGGGTGTGTGCAGATGTATGTGCATTCATTTGAGCATGCGTGGAGTCCTGAGGATGGCTGGTCGGGTGGACCTCTGCGCATAGTCACATGTGTGGTGAACCTTTCCATGTTTGGATTTCTTGGAATTTGGTTTCGTTAGAGGAGATTTTCTCTGGATATGTGCAGATGTATGTGTATTCATGTGAGCATGCGTGGAGTCCTGAGGATGGCTGGTCGGGTGGACCTCTGCGCATAGTCACATGTGTGGTGAACCTTTCCATGTTTGGATTTCTTGGAATTTGGTTTCGTTAGAGGAGATTTTCTCTGGATATGTGCAGATGTATGTGTATTCATGTGAGCATGCGTGGAGTCCTGAGGATGGCTGGTTGGGTGGACCTCTGCGCATAATCACATGTGTGTGCAAACATTTCCACGTTTGGATTTTTTGGAATTTGGTTTGATTAGAGGAGATTTTCTCTGGGTGTGTGCAGATGTATGTGCATTCATTTGAGCATGCGTGGAGTCCTGAGGATGGCTGGTCGGGTGGACCTCTGCACATAATCACCATTTCCATATCTGGATTTCTTGGAATTTGGTTTCGTTAGAGGAGATTTTCTCTGGATATGTGCAGATGTCTGTGCATACATGTGAGCATGCGTGGAGTCCTGAGGATTGGTGGTCGGGTGGACCTCTGCGCATAATCACATGTGTGGGGAACCATTTCCATGTTTGGATTTCTTGGAATTTGGTTTCGTTAGAGGAGATTTTCTCTGGATATGTGCAGATGTATGTGCATTCATGTGAGCATGCGTGGAGTCCTGAGGATGGCTGGTTGGGTGGACCTCTGCGCATAATCACATGTGTGTGCAAACATTTCCACGTTTGGATTTTTTGGAATTTGGTTTCATTAGAGGAGATTTTCTCTGGGTGTGTGCAGATGTCTGTGCATTTATTTGAGCATGCGTGGAGTCCTGAGGATGGCTGGTCGGGTGGACCTCTGCGCATAGTCACATGTGTGTTCAACCATTTCCATGTTTGGATTTCTTGGAATTTGGTTTCGTTAGAGGAGATTTTCTCTGGATATGTGCAGATGTATGTGCATTCATGTGAGCATGCGTGGAGTCCTGAGGATGGCTGGTCGGGTGGACCTCTGCGCATAATCACAAGTGTGTGCAAACATTTTCATGCTTGGATTTCTTGAAATCTGGTTTCTTTGGTGGAGTTTTTCTCTGGATGTGTGCAGATGTATGTGCATTAATGTGAGTATGCATGGAGTCCTGAGGATGGCTGGTTGGGTGGACCTCTGCGCATAATCACAACTGTGTGCAAACATTTCCACGTTTGGATTTTTTGGAATTTGATTTCATTAGAGGAGATTTTCTCTGGGTGTGTGCAGATGTCTGTGCATTAATTTGAGCATGCGTGGAGTCCTGAGGATGGCTGGTCAGGTGGACCTCTGCGCATGATCACATGTGTGGGCAACCATTTCCATGTTTGGATTTCTTGGAATTTGGTTTCGTTAGAGGAGATTTTCTCTGGATGTGTGCAGATGTATGTGCATACATGTGAGCATGCCTGGAGTCCTGAGGATGGCTGGTCGGGTGGACCTCTGCACATAATCACATGTGTGGTGAACCTTTTCCATGTTTGGATTTCTTGGAATTTGATTTCGTTAGAGGAGATTTTCTCTGGATATGTGCAGATGTATGTGCATTCATGTGAGCATGCGTGGAGTCCTGAGGATGGCTGGTCGGGTGGACCTCTGCACATAATCACATGTGTGGGTAACCATTTCCATGCTTGGATTTCTTGGAATTTGGTTTCGTCAGAGGAGATTTTCTCTGGACATGTGCAGATGTATGTGCATTCATGTGAGCATGCGTGGAGTCCTGGGGATTGGTGGTCGAGTGGACCTCTGCGCATAATCACAACTGTGTGCAAACACTTCCATGTTTGGATTTCTTGGAATTTGGCTTCGTAAGAGGAGATTTTCTCTGGATGTGTGCAGATGTATGTGCATTCATGTGAGCATGCGTGGAATCCTGAGAATGGCTGGTTGGGTGGACCTCTGCGCATAATCACATGTGTGTGCAAACATTTCCACTTTTGGATTTTTTGGAATTTGGTTTCATTAGAGGAGATTTTCTCTGGGTGTGTGCAGATGTCTGTGCATTCATGTGAGCATGCGTGGAGTCCTGAGGATGGCTGGTCGGGTGGACCTCTGCGCATAATCACATGTGTGGGCAACCATTTCCATGTTTGGATTTCTTGGAATTTGGTTGCGTTAGAGGAGATTTTCTCTGGATATGTGCAGATGTATGTGCATACATGTGAGCATGCGTGGAGTCCTGAGGATGGCTGGTTGGGTGGACCTCTGCGCATAATCACAACTGTGTGCAAACATTTCCACGTTTGGATTTTTTGGAATTTGGTTTCATAAGAGGAGATTTTCTCTGGATATGTGCAGATGTCTGTGCATACATGTGAGCATGCGTGGAGTCCTGAGGATGGCTGGTCGGGTGGACCTCTGCGCATAATCACATGTGTGTGCAAACATTTCCACTTTTGGATTTTTTGGAATTTGGTTTCATTAGAGGAGATTTTCTCTGGGTGTGTGCAGATGTATGTGTATTCATGTGAGCATGCGTGGAGTCCTGAGGATTGGTGGTCGGGTGGACCTCTGCGCATAATCACATGTGTGGCGAACCATTTCCATGTTTGGATTTCTTGGAATTTGGTTGCGTTAGAGGAGATTTTCTCTGGATATGTGCAGATGTATGTGCATACATGTGAGCATGCGTGGATTCCTGAGAATGGCTGGTTGGGTGGACCTCTGCGCATGATTTGAACTGTGTGCAAACATTTCCATGTTTGGATTTCTTGAAATCTGGTTTCTTTGGTTCAGTTTTTCTCTGGATATGTGCAGATGTCTGTGCATTCATGTGAGCATGCGTGGAGTCCTGAGGATGGCTGGTCGGGTGGACCTCTGCGCATGATCACAAGTGTGTGCAAACATTTCCATGTTTGGATTTCTTGGAATTTGGTTTCGTTAGAGGAGATTTTCTCTGGGTGTGTGCAGATGTATGTGAATTCATGTGAGCATGCGTGGAGTTCTGAGGATTGGTGGTCGGGTGGACCTCTGCGCATAATCACCTGTGTGGGAAAGCATTTCCATGTTTGGATTTCTTGGAATTTGGTTTTGTTAGAGGAGATTTTCTCTGGATATGTGCAGATGCATGTGCATTCATGTGAGCATACGTGTAGTCCTGAGGATGGCTGGTCGGGTGGACCTCTGCGCATAATCAACTGTGTGGGAAAGCATTTCCATGTTTGGATTTCTTGGAATTTGGTTGCGTTAGAGGAGATTTTCTCTGGATATGTGCAGATGTATGTGCATTCATGTGAGCATGCGTGGAGTCCTGAGGATGGCTGGTCGGGTGGACCTCTGCGCATAATCACATGTGTGGGGAACCATTTCTATGTTTGGATTTCTTGGAATTTGGTTTCGTTAGAGGAGATTTTCTCTGGATATGTGCAGATGTATGTGCATTCATTTGAGCATGCGTGGAGTCCTGAGGATGGCTGGTCGGGTGGACCTCTGCGCATGATCAGAACTGTGTGCAAACATTTCCATGTTTGGATTTCTTGAAATCTGGTTTCTTTGGTGCAGTTTTTCTCTGGATATGTGCAGATGTCTGTGCATTCATTTGAGCATGCGTGGAGTCCTGAGGATGGCTGGCTGGGTGGACCTCTGCGCATAATCACATGTGTGTGCAACCATTTCCACGTTTGGATTTCTTGGAATTTGGTTGCGTTAGAGGAGATTTTCTCTGGATATGTGCAGATGTCTGTGCATACATGTGAGCATGCGTGGAGTCCTGAGGATTGGTGGTCGGGTGGACCTCTAATCATGATCAGAAGTGTGTGCAAACATTTTCATGTTTGGATTTCTTGAAATCTGGTTTCTTTGGTGGAGTTTTTCTCTGGATGTGTGCAGATGTCTGTGCATTCATGTGAGCATGCGTGGAGTCCTGAGGATGGCTGGTCGGGTGGACCTCTGCGCATTATCACATGTGTGTGCAAACATTTCCACGTTTGGATTTTTTCGAATTTGGTTTCATTAGAGGAGATTTTCTCTGGCTGTGTGCAGATGTATGTGCATTCATGTGAGCATGCGTGGAGTCCTGAGGATGGCTGGTCGGTTGGACCTCTGCGCATAATCACATGTGTGGGCAACCATTTCCATGTTTGGATTTCTTAAAATTTGGTTGCGTTAGAGGAGATTTTCTCTGGATATGTGCAGATGTATGTGCATACATGTGAGCATGCGTGGAGTCCTGAGGATGGCTGGTCGGGTGGACCTCTGCGCATAATCACAAGTGTGTGCAAACATTTTCATGTTTGGATTTCTTAAAATCTGGTTTCTTTGGTGGAGTTTTTCTCTGGATGTGTGCAGATGTATGTGCATTAATGTGAGCATGCGTGGAGTCCTGAGGATGGCTGGTTGGGTGGACCTCTGCGCATAATCACAACTGTGTGCAAACATTTCCACGTTTGGATTTTTTGGAATTTGGTTTCATTAGAGGAGATTTTGTCTGGGTGTGTGCAGATGTCTGTGCATTCATTTGAGCATGCGTGGAGTCCTGAGGATGGCTGGTCGGGTGGACCTCTGCGCATGATCACAAGTGTGTGCAAACATTTTCATGTTTGGATTTCTTGAAATCTGGTTTCTTTGGTGCAGTTTTTCTCTGGATGTGTGCAGATGTCTGTGCATTCATGTGAGCATGCGTGGAGTCCTGAGGATGGCTGGTCGGGTGGACCTCTGCGCATAATCACAACTGTGGGCATACATTTCCATGTTTGGATTTCTTGGAATTTGGTTTTGTTAGAGGAGATTTTCTCTGGATATGTGCAGATGTATGTGCATTCATGTGAGCATGCGTGGAGTCCTGAGGATTGGTGGTCGGGTGGACCTCTTATCGTGATCACAAGTGCGTGCAAACATTTTCATGTTTGGATTTCTTGAAATCTGGTTTCTTTGGTGGAGTTTTTCTCTGGATGTGTGCAGATGTATGTGCATTCATGTGAGCATGCATGGAGTCCTGAGGATGGCTGGCCGGGTGGACCTCTGCGCATAATCACATGTGTGGGCAACCATTTCCATGTTTGGATTTCTTGGAATTTGGTTTCGTTAGAGGAGATTTTCTCTGGATATGTGCAGATGTATGTGCATTCATGTGAGCATGCGTGGAGTCCTGAGGATGGCTGGTTGGGTGGACCTCTGCGCATAATCACGTGTGTGCAAACATTTTCACTTTTGGATTTCTTGGAATCTGTTTTCATTAGAGGAGATTTTCTCTGGGTGTGTGCAGATGTATGTGCATACATGTGAGCATGCCTGGAGTCCTGAGGATGGCTGGTCGGGTGGACCTCTGCACATAATCACATGTGTGGTGAACCTTTTCCATGTTTGGATTTCTTGGAATTTGGTTTCGTTAGAGGAGATTTTCTCTGGATATGTGCAGATGTATGTGCATTCATGTGAGCATGCGTGGAGTCCTGAGGATGGCTGGTCGGGTGGACCTCTGCGCATAATCACAACTGTGTGCAAACACTTCCATGTTTGGATTTCTTGGAATTTGGTTTCTTTGGTGGAGATTTTCTCTGGATGTGTGCAGATGTATGTGCATTCATGTGAGCATGCGTGGAATCCTGAGAATGGCTGGTTGGGTGGACCTCTGCGCATAATCACATGTGTGTGCAAACATTTCCACTTTTGGATTTTTTGGAATTTGGTTTCATTAGAGGAGATTTTCTCTGGGTGAGTGCAGATGTCTGTGCATTCATGTGAGCATGCGTGGAGTCCTGAGGATGGCTGGTCGGGTGGACCTCTGCGCATAATCCCATGTGTGGGCAACCATTTCCATGTTTGGATTTCTTGGAATTTGGTTGCGTTAGAGGAGATTTTCTCTGGATATGTGCAGATGTATGTGCATACATGTGAGCATGCGTGGAGTCCTGAGGATGGCTGGTCGGGTGGACCTCTGCGCATAATCACATGTGTGTGCAAACATTTCCACTTTTGGATTTTTTGGAATTTGGTTTCATTAGAGGAGATTTTCTCTGGGTGTGTGCAGATGTATGTGTATTCATGTGAGCATGCGTGGAGTCCTGAGGATTGGTGGTCGGGTGGACCTCTGCGCATAATCACATGTGTGGGGAACCATTTCCATGTTTGGATTTCTTGGAATTTGGTTGCGTTAGAGGAGATTTTCTCTGGATATGTGCAGATGTATGTGCATACATGTGAGCATGCGTGGAGTCCTGGGGATGGCTGGTTGGGTGGACCTCTGCGCATAATCACAACTGTGTGCAAACATTTCCACGTTTGGATTTTTTGGAATCTGGTTTCGTTAGAGGAGATTTTCTCTGGATGTGTGCAGATTTCTGTGTATTCATGTGAGCATGCGTGGAGTCCTGAGGATGGCTGGTCGGGTGGACCTCTGCGCATAATCACATGTGTGTGCAAACATTTTCATATTTGGATTTCTTGGAATTTGGTTTCGTTAGAGGAGATTTTCTCTGGATATGTGCAGATGAATGTGCATACATGTGAGCATGCGTGGAGTCCTGAGAATGGCTGGTCGGGTGGACCTCTGCGCATGATCAGAACTGTGTGCAAACATTTCCATGTTTGGATTTCTTGAAATCTGGTTTCTTTGGTGCAGTTTTTCTCTGGATATGTGCAGATGTATGTGCATTCATGTGAGCATGCGTGGAGTCCTGAGGATGGCTGGTCGGGTGGACCTCTGCGCATAATCACAAGTGTGTGCAAACATTTCCATGTTTGGATTTCTTGGAATTTGGTTGCGTTAGAGGAGATTTTCTCTGGGTGTGTGCAGATGTATGTGAATTCATGTGAGCATGCGTGGAGTCCTGAGGATTGGTGGTCGGGTGGACCTCTGCGCATAATCAACTGTGTGGGAAAGCATTTCCATGTTTGGATTTCTTGGATTTTCGTTTCGTTAGAGGAGATTTTCTCTGGATATGTGCAGATGCATGTGCATTCATGTGAGCATACGTGTAGTCCTGAGGATGGCTGGTCGGGTGGACCTCTGCGCATAATCAACTGTGTGGGAAAGCATTTCCATGTTTGGATTTCTTGGAATTTGGTTTCGTTAGAGGAGATGTACTCTGGATATGTGCAGATGTATGTGCATTCATGTGAGCATGCGTGGAGTCCTGAGGATGGCTGGTCGGGTGGACCTCTGCACATAATCACATGTGTGGGCAACCATTTCCATGTTTGGATTTCTTGGAATTTGGTTTCGTTAGAGGAGATTTTCTCTGGATATGTGAAGATGTATGTGCATTCATGTGAGCACGCGTGGAGTCCTGAGGATGGCTGGTCGGGTGGACCTCTGCGCATAATCACATGTGTGGGGAACCATTTCCATGTTTGGATTTCTTGGAATTTGGTTTCGTTAGAGGAGATTTTCTCTGGATATGTGCAGATGTATGTGCATTCATGTGAGCATGCGTGGAGTCCTGAGGATGGCTGGTTGGGTGGACCTCTGCACATAATCACATGTGTGGGCAACCATTTCCATGTTTGGATTTCTTGGAATTTGGTTTCGTTAGAGGAGATTTTCTCTGGATATGTGCAGATGTATGTGCATTCATTCGAGCATGCGTGGAGTCTTGAGGATGGCTGGTCGGGTGGACCTCTGCGCATAATCACGTGTGGGCAAACATTTCCATGTTTGGATTTCTTGGAATTTGGTTTCGTTCGAGGAGATTTTCTCTGGATATGTGCAGATGTATGTGCATACATGTGAGCATGCCTGGAGTCCTGAGGATGGCTGGTCGGGTGGACCTCTGCGCATGATCACATGTGTGGGCAAACATTTCCACGTTTGGATTTCTTGAAATCTGGTTTCTTTGGTGCAGTTTTTCTCTGGATGTGTGCAGATGTCTGTGCATTCATGTGAGCATGCGTGGAGTCCTGAGGATGGCTGGTCGGGTGGACCTCTGCGCATAATCACATGTGTGGGTAACCATTTCCATGCTTGGATTTCTTGGAATTTGGTTTCGTTAGAGGAGATTTTCTCTGGATATGTGAAGATGTATGTGCATTCATGTGAGCATGCGTGGAGTCCTGGGGATTGGTGGTCGGGTGGACCTCTGCGCATAATCACAACTGTGTGCAAACATTTCCATGTTTGGATTTCTTGGAATTTGGTTTCTTTGGTGGAGATTTTCTCTGGATGTGTGCAGATGTATGTGCATTCATGTGAGCATGCGTGGAGTCCTGAGGATGGCTGGTTGGGTGGACCTCTGCGCATAATCACATGTGTGTGCAAACATTTCCACGTTTGGATTTTTTGGAATTTGGTTTTATTAGAGGAGATTTTCTCTGGATATGTGCAGATGTATGTGCATTCATTTGAGCATGCGTGGAGTCCTGAGGATGGCTGGTCGGGTGAACCTCTGCGCATAATCACATGTGTGTGCAACCATTTCCATGTTTGGATTTCTTGGAATTTGGTTTTGTTAGAGGAGATTTTCTCTGGATATGTGCAGATGTCTGTGCATTCATGTGAGCATGCGTGGAGTCCTGAGGATGGCTGGTCGGGTGAACCTCTGCGCATAATCACATGTGTGGGCAACCATTTCCATGTTTGGATTTCTTGGAATTTGGTTTCGTTAGAGGAGATTTTCTCTGGATGTGTGCAGATGTATGTGCATTCATGTGAGCATGCGTGGAGTCCTGAGGATGGCTGGTTGGGTGGACCTCTACGCATAATCACATGTGTGTGCAAACATTTCCACGTTTGGATTTTTTGGAATTTGGTTTTATTAGAGGAGATTTTCTCTGGATATGTGCAGATGTATGTGCATTCATTTGAGCATGCGTGGAGTCCTGAGGATGGCTGGTCGGGTGGACCTCTGCGCATGATGAGAAGTGTGTGCAAACATTTTCATGTTTGGATTTCTTGAAATCTGGTTTCTTTGGTGCAGTTTTTCTCTGGATGTGTGCAGATGTCTGTGCGTTAATTTGAGCATCCGTGGAGTCCTGAGGATGGCTGGTCGGGTGGACCTCTGCGCATGATCACATGTGTGGGCAAACATTTCCACGTTTGGATTTCTTGAAATCTGGTTTATTTGGTGCAGTTTTTCTCTGGATGTGTGCACATGTCTGTGCATTAATGTGAGCATGCGTGGAGTCCTGAGGATGGCTGGTCGGGTGGACCTCTGCGCATAATCACATGTGTGGGTAACCATTTCCATGCTTGGATTTCTTTGAATTTGGTTTCGTTAGAGGAGATTTTCTCTGGATATGTGCAGATGTATGTGCATTCATGTGAGCATGCGTGGAGTCCTGGGGATTGGTGGTCGGGTGGACCTCTGCGCATAATCACAACTGTGTGCAAACATTTCCATGTTTGGATTTCTTGGAATTTGGTTTCTTTGGTGGAGATTTTCTCTGGATGTGTGCAGATGTATGTGCATTCATGTGAGCATGCGTGGAGTCCTGAGGATGGCTGGTTGGGTGGACCTCTGCGCATAATCACATGTGTGTGCAAACATTTCCACGTTTGGATTTTTTGGAATTTGGTTTTATTAGAGGAGATTTTCTCTGGGTGTTTGCAGATGTATGTGCATTCATTTGAGCATGCGTGGAGTCCTGAGGATGGCTGGTCGGGTGGACCTCTGCGCATGATCACAAGTGTGTGCAAACATTTTCATGTTTGGATTTCTTAAAATCTGGTTTCTTTGGTGCAGTTTTTCTCTGGATATGTGCAGATGTCTGTGCATTCATGTGAGCATGCGTGGAGTCCTGAGGATGGCTGGTCGGGTGAACCTCTGCGCATAATCACATGTGTGTGCAAACATTTCCACGTTTGGATTTTTTGGAATTTGGTTTCGTTAGAGGAGATTTTCTCTGGATATGTGCAGATGTATGTGCATACATGTGAGCATGCGTGGAGTCCTGAGGATGGCTGGTCGGGTGAACCTCTGCGCATAATCACATGTGTGTGCAAACATTTCCACGTTTGGATTCTTTGGAATTTGGTTTCGTTAGAGGAGATTTTCTCTGGATATGTGCAGATGTATGTGCATTCATGTGAGCATGCGTGGAGTCCTGGGGATTGGTGGTCGGGTGGACCTCTGCGCATAATCACAACTGTGTGCAAACATTTCCATGTTTGGATTTCTTGGAATTTGGTTTCTTTGGTGGAGATTTTCTCTGGATGTGTGCAGATGTATGTGCATTCATGTGAGCATGCGTGGAGTCCTGAGGATGGCTGGTTGGGTGGACCTCTGCGCATAATCACATGTGTGTGCAAACATTTCCACGTTTGGATTTTTTGGAATTTGGTTTTATTAGAGGAGATTTTCTCTGGGTGTGTGCAGATGTATGTGCATTCATTTGAGCATGCGTGGAGTCCTGAGGATGGCTGGTCGGGTGGACCTCTGCGCATGATCACAAGTGTGTGCAAACATTTTCATGTTTGGATTTCTTAAAATCTGGTTTCTTTGGTGCAGTTTTTCTCTGGATATGTGCAGATGTCTGTGCATTCATGTGAGCATGCGTGGAGTCTTGAGGATGGCTGGTCGGGTGAACCTCTGCGCATAATCACATGTGTGTGCAAACATTTCCACGTTTGGATTTTTTGGAATTTGGTTTCATTAGAGGAGATTTTCTCTGGGTGTGTGCAGATGTATGTGCATTCATTTGAGCATGCGTGGAGTCCTGAGGATTGGTGGTCGGGTGGACCTCTGCGCATGATCACAAGTGTGTGCAAACACTTCCATGTTTGGATTTCTTGAAATCTGGTTTCTTTGGTGCAGTTTTTCTCTGGATGTGTGCAGACGTAAGTGCATTAATGTGAGCATGCGTGGAGTCCTGAGGATTGGTGGTCGGGTGGACCTCTGCGCATGATCACAAGTGTGTGCAAACACTTCCATGTTTGGATTTCTTGAAATCTGGTTTCTTTGGTGGAGTTTTTCTCTGGATGTGTGCAGATGTATGTGCATTAATGTGAGCATGCGTGGAGTCCTGAGGATGGCTGGTCGGGTGGACCTCTGCACATAATCACATGTGTGGGCAACCATTTCCATGTTTGGATTTCTTGGAATTTGGTTTCGTTAGAGGAGATTTTCTCTGGATATGTGCAGATGTATGTGCATACATGTGAGCATGCCTGGAGTCCTGAGGATGGCTGGTCGGGTGGACCTCTGCGCATGATCACATGTGTGGGCAAACATTTCCACGTTTGGATTTCTTGAAATCTGGTTTCTTTGGTGCAGTTTTTCTCTGGCTGTGTGCAGATGTCTTTGCATTCATGTGAGCATGCGTGGAGCCCTGAGGATGGCTGGTTGGGTGGACCTCTGCGCATAATCACATGTGTGTGCAAACATTTCCACGTTTGGATTTCTTGGAATTTGGTTTCGTTAGAGGAGATTTTCTCTAGATATGTGCAGATGTATGTGCATTCATGTGAGCATGCGTGGAGTCCTGAGGATTGGTGGTCGGGTGGACCTCTAATCATGATCAGAAGTGTGTGCAAACATTTTCATGTTTGGATTTCTTGAAATCTGGTTTCTTTGGTGGAGTTTTTCTCTGGATGTGTGCAGATGTATGTGCATTAATGTGAGCATGCGTGGAGTCCTGAGGATGGCTGGTCGGGTGGACCTCTGCGCATGATCACAACTGTGTGCAAACATTTTCATGTATTGGATTTCTTGAAATCTGGTTTCGTTAGAGGAGATTTTCTCTGGGTGTGTGCAGATGTATGTGCATTCATTTGAGCATGCGTGGAGTCCTGAGGATGGCTGGTCGGGTGGACCTCTGCGCATGATCACAAGTGTGTGCAAACATTTTCATGTTTGGATTTCTTGAAATCTGGTTTCTTTGGTGCAGTTTTTCTCTGGATGTGTGCAGATGTCTGTGCATTCATGTGAGCATGCGTGGAGTCCTGAGGATGGCTGGTCGGGTGGACCTCTGCGCATAATCACATGTGTGTGCAAACATTTCCATGTTTGGATTTTTTCGAATTTGGTTTCATTAGAGGAGATTTTCTCTGGCTGTGTGGAGATGTATGTGCATTCATGTGAGCATGCGTGGAGTCCTGAGGATGGCTGGTCGGTTGGACCTCTGCGCATAATCACATGTGTGGGCAACCATTTCCATGTTTGGATTTCTTGGAATTTGGTTGCGTTAGAGGAGATTTTCTCTGGATATGTGCAGATGTATGTGCATACATGTGAGCATGCGTGGAGTCCTGAGGATGGCTGGTCGGGTGGACCTCTGCGCATAATCACAACTGTGGGCAAACATTTCCATGTTTGGATTTCTTAGAATTTGGTTTTGTTAGAGGAGATTTTCTCTGGATATGTGCAGATGTATGTGCATTCATGTGAGCATGCGTGGAGTCCTGAGGATGGCTGGTTGGGTGGACCTCTGCGCATGATCACATGTGTGGGCAAACATTTCCACGTTTGGATTTCTTGAAATCTGGTTTCTTTGGTGCAGTTTTTCTCTGGATGTGTGCACATGTCTGTGCATTCATGTGAGCATGCGTGGAGTCCTGAGGATGGCTGGTCGGGTGGACCTCTGCGCATAATCACATGTGTGGGTAACCATTTCCATGCTTGGATTTCTTGGAATTTGGTTTCGTTAGAGGAGATTTTCTCTGGATATGTGAAGATGTATGTGCATTCATGTGAGCATGCGTGGAGTCCTGGGGATTGGTGGTCGGGTGGACCTCTGCGCATAATCACAACTGTGTGCAAACATTTCCATGTTTGGATTTCTTGGAATTTGGTTTCTTTGGTGGAGATTTTCTCTGGATGTGTGCAGATGTATGTGCATTCATGTGAGCATGCGTGGAGTCCTGAGGATGGCTGGTTGGGTGGACCTCTGCGCATAATCACATGTGTGTGCAAACATTTCCACGTTTGGATTTTTTGGAATTTGGTTTTATTAGAGGAGATTTTCTCTGGGTGTGTGCAGATGTAAGTGCATTCATTTGAGCATGCGTGGAGTCCTGAGGATGGCTGGTCGGGTGGACCTCTGCGCATGATCACAAGTGTGTGCAAACATTTTCATGTTTGGATTTCTTAAAATCTGGTTTCTTTGGTGCAGTTTTTCTCTGGATATGTGCAGATGTCTGTGCATTCATGTGAGCATGCGTGGAGTCCTGAGGATGGCTGGTCGGGTGAACCTCTGCGCATAATCACATGTGTGTGCAAACATTTCCACGTTTGGATTTTTTGGAATTTGGTTTCGTTAGAGGAGATTTTCTCTGGATATGTGCAGATGTATGTGCATACATGTGAGCATGCGTGGAGTCCTGAGGATGGCTGGTCGGGTGAACCTCTGCGCATAATCACAAGTGTGTGCAAACATTTCCACGTTTGGATTTTTTGGAATTTGGTTTCATTAGAGGAGATTTTCTCTGGGTGTGTGCAGATGTATGTGCATTCATTTGAGCATGCGTGGAGTCCTGAGGATTGGTGGTCGGGTGGACCTCTGCGCATGATCACAAGTGTGTGCAAACACTTCCATGTTTGGATTTCTTGAAATCTGGTTTCTTTGGTGCAGTTTTTCTCTGGATGTGTGCAGACGTAAGTGCATTAATGTGAGCATGCGTGGAGTCCTGAGGATTGGTGGTCGGGTGGACCTCTGCGCATGATCACAAGTGTGTGCAAACACTTCCATGTTTGGATTTCTTGAAATCTGGTTTCTTTGGTGGAGTTTTTCTCTGGATGTGTGCAGACGTAAGTGCATTAATGTGAGCATGCGTGGAGTCCTGAGGATGGCTGGTCGGGTGGACCTCTGCACATAATCACATGTGTGGGCAACCATTTCCATGTTTGGATTTCTTGGAATTTGGTTTCGTTAGAGGAGATTTTCTCTGGATATGTGCAGATGTATGTGCATACATGTGAGCATGCCTGGAGTCCTGAGGATGGCTGGTCGGGTGGACCTCTGCGCATGATCACATGTGTGGGCAAACATTTCCACGTTTGGATTTCTTGAAATCTGGTTTCTTTGGTGCAGTTTTTCTCTGGCTGTGTGCAGATGTCTGTGCATTCATGTGAGCATGCGTGGAGCCCTGAGGATGGCTGGTTGGGTGGACCTCTGCGCATAATCACATGTGTGTGCAACCATTTCCACGTTTGGATTTCTTGGAATTTGGTTTCGTTAGAGGAGATTTTCTCTAGATATGTGCAGATGTCTGTGCATTAATGTGAGCATGCGTGGAGTCCTGAGGATGGCTGGTCGGGTGGACCTCTGCGCATGATCACAACTGTGTGCAAACATTTTCATGTATTGGATTTCTTGAAATCTGGTTTCGTTAGAGGAGATTTTCTCTGGGTGTGTGCAGATGTATGTGCATTCATTTGAGCATGCGTGGAGTCCTGAGGATGGCTGGTCGGGTGGACCTCTGCGCATAATCACATGTGTGTGCAAACATTTCCATGTTTGGATTTTTTCGAATTTGGTTTCATTAGAGGAGATTTTCTCTGGCTGTGTGGAGATGTATGTGCATTCATGTGAGCATGCGTGGAGTCCTGAGGATGGCTGGTCGGTTGGACCTCTGCGCATAATCACATGTGTGGGCAACCATTTCCATGTTTGGATTTCTTGGAATTTGGTTGCGTTAGAGGAGATTTTCTCTGGATATGTGCAGATGTATGTGCATACATGTGAGCATGCGTGGAGTCCTGAGGATGGCTGGTCGGGTGGACCTCTGCGCATAATCACAACTGTGGGCAAACATTTCCATGTTTGGATTTCTTAGAATTTGGTTTTGTTAGAGGAGATTTTCTCTGGATATGTGCAGATGTATGTGCATTCATGTGAGCATGCGTGGAGTCCTGAGGATGGCTGGTTGGGTGGACCTCTGCGCATAATCACGTGTGTGCAAACATTTTCACTTTTGGATTTCTTGGAATCTGTTTTCATTAGAGGAGATTTTCTCTGGGTGTGTGCAGATGTATGTGCATTCATTCGAGCATGCGTGGAGTCTTGAGGATGGCTGGTCGGGTGGACCTCTGCGCATGATCACATGTGTGGGCAAACATTTCCACGTTTGGATTTCTTGAAATCTGGTTTCTTTGGTGCAGTTTTTCTCTGGATGTGTGCACATGTCTGTGCATTCATGTGAGCATGCGTGGAGTCCTGAGGATGGCTGGTCGGGTGGACCTCTGCGCATAATCACATGTGTGGGTAACCATTTCCATGCTTGGATTTCTTGGAATTTGGTTTCATTAGAGGAGATTTTCTCTGGATATGTGAAGATGTATGTGCATTCATGTGAGCATGCGTGGAGTCCTGGGGATTGGTGGTCGGGTGGACCTCTGCGCATAATCACAACTGTGTGCAAACATTTCCATGTTTGGATTTCTTGGAATTTGGTTTCTTTGGTGGAGATTTTCTCTGGATGTGTGCAGATGTATGTGCATTCATGTGAGCATGCGTGGAGTCCTGAGGATGGCTGGTTGGGTGGACCTCTGCGCATAATCACATGTGTGTGCAAACATTTCCACGTTTGGATTTTTTGGAATTTGGTTTTATTAGAGGAGATTTTCTCTGGGTGTGTGCAGATGTAAGTGCATTCATTTGAGCATGCGTGGAGTCCTGAGGATGGCTGGTCGGGTGGACCTCTGCGCATGATCACAAGTGTGTGCAAACATTTTCATGTTTGGATTTCTTAAAATCTGGTTTCTTTGGTGCAGTTTTTCTCTGGATATGTGCAGATGTCTGTGCATTCATGTGAGCACGCGTGGAGTCCTGAGGATGGCTGGTCGGGTGAACCTCTGCGCATAATCACATGTGTGGGCAACCATTTCCATGTTTGAATTTCTTGGAATTTGGTTTTGTTAGAGGAGATTTTCTCTGGATATGTGCAGATGTCTGTGCATTCATGTGAGCATGCGTGGAGTCCTGAGGATGGCTGGTCGGGTGAACCTCTGCGCATAATCACATGTGTGTGCAACCATTTCCATGTTTGGATTTCTTGGAATTTGGTTTCGTTAGAGGAGATTTTCTCTGGATGTGTGCAGATGTATGTGCATTCATGTGAGCATGCGTGGAGTCCTGAGGATGGCTGGTTGGGTGGACCTCTGCGCATAATCACATGTGTGTGCAAACATTTCCACGTTTGGATTTTTTGGAATTTGGTTTTATTAGAGGAGATTTTCTCTGGGTGTGTGCAGATGTATGTGCATTCATTTGAGCATGCGTGGAGTCCTGAGGATGGCTGGTCGGGTGGACCTCTGCGCATGATCAGAAGTGTGTGCAAACATTTTCATGTTTGGATTTCTTGAAATCTGGTTTCGTTAGAGGAGATTTTCTCTGGGTGTGTGCAGATGTATGTGCATTCCTTTGAGCATGCGTGGAGTCCTGAGGATGGCTGGTCAGGTGGACCTCTGCGCATGATCACAAGTGTGTGCAAACATTTCCACGTTTGGATTTCTTGAAATCTGGTTTCTTTGGTGCAGTTTTTCTCTGGATGTGTGCAGATGTCTGTGCATTCATGTGAGCATGCATGGAGTCCTGAGGATGGCTGGTTGGGTGGACCTCTGCGCATAATCACATGTGTGTGCAAACATTTCCACTTTTGGATTTTTTGGAATTTGGTTTAATTAGAGGAGATCTTCTCTGGGTGTGTGCAGATGTATGTGCATTCATTTGAGCATGCGTGGAGTCCTGAGGATGGCTGGTCGGGTGGACCTCTGCGCATAATCACATGTGTGGGCAAACATTTCCATGTTTGGATTTCTTGGAATTTGGTTTCGTTAGAGGAGATTTTCTCTGGATGTGTGCAGATGTATGTGCATACATGTGAGCATGCCTGGAGTCCTGAGGATGGCTGGTCGGGTGGACCTCTGCACATAATCACATGTGTGGTGAACCTTTTCCATGTTTGGATTTCTTGGAATTTGGTTTCGTTAGAGGAGATTTTCTCTGGATATGTGCAGATGTATGTGCATTCATGTGAGCATGCGTGGAGTCCTGAGGATGGCTGGTCGGGTGGACCTCTGCACATAATCACAACTGTGTGCAAACACTTCCATGTTTGGATTTCTTGGAATTTGGTTTCTTTGGTGGAGATTTTCTCTGGATGTGTGCAGATGTATGTGCATTCATGTGAGCATGCGTGGAATCCTGAGAATGGCTGGTTGGGTGGACCTCTGCGCATAATCACATGTGTGGGCAACCATTTCCATGTTTGGATTTCTTGGAATTTGGTTTCGTTAGAGGAGATTTTCTCTGGATGTGTGCAGATGTATGTGCATTCATGTGAGCATGCGTGGAGTCCTGAGGATGGCTGGTTGGGTGGACCTCTACGCATAATCACATGTGTGTGCAAACATTTCCACGTTTGGATTTTTTGGAATTTGGTTTTATTAGAGGAGATTTTCTCTGGGTGTGTGCAGATGTATGTGCATACATGTGAGCATGCGTGGAGTCCTGAGGATGGCTGGTCGGGTGGACCTCTGCGCATAATCACATGTGTGGGCAACCATTTCCATGTTTGGATTTCTTGGAATTTGGTTTCGTTAGAGGAGATTTTCTCTAGATATGTGCAGATGTCTGTGCATACATGTGAGCATGCGTGGAGTCCTGAGGATGGGTGGTCGGGTGGACCTCTGCGCATGATCACATGTGTGGTGCAAACATTTCCACGTTTGGATTTCTTGAAATCTGGTTTATTTGGTGCAGTTTTTCTCTGGATGTGTGCACATGTCTGTACATTCATGTGAGCATTCGTGGAGTCCTGAGGATGGCTGGTCGGGTGGACCTCTGCGCATAATCACATGTGTGGGTAACCATTTCCATGCTTGGATTTCTTTGAATTTGGTTTCGTTAGAGGAGATTTTCTCTGGATATGTGCAGATGTATGTGCATTCATGTGAGCATGCGTGGAGTCTTGGGGATTGGTGGTCGGGTGGACCTCTGCGCATAATCACAACTGTGTGCAAACATTTCCATGTTTGGATTTCTTGGAATTTGGTTTCTTTGGTGGAGATTTTCTCTGGATGTGTGCAGATGTATGTGCATTCATGTGAGCATGCGTGGAGTCCTGAGGATGGCTGGTTGGGTGGACCTCTGCGCATAATCACATGTGTGTGCAAACATTTCCACGTTTGGATTTTTTGGAATTTGGTTTTATTAGAGGAGATTTTCTCTGGGTGTGTGCAGATGTATGTGCATTCATTTGAGCATGCGTGGAGTCCTGAGGATGGCTGGTCGGGTGAACCTCTGCGCATAATCACATGTGTGTGCAAACATTTCCACGTTTGGATTTTTTGGAATTTGGTTTCGTTAGAGGAGATTTTCTCTGGATATGTGCAGATGTATGTGCATACATGTGAGCATGCGTGGAGTCCTGAGGATGGCTGGTCGGGTGGACCTCTGCGCATCATCACATGTGTGGGCAACCATTTCCATGTTTGGATTTCTTGGAATTTGGTTTCGTTAGAGGAGATTTTCTCTGTATGTGTGCAGATGTATGTGCATTCATGTGAGCACGCGTGGAGTCCTGAGGATGGCTGGTCGGGTGGACCTCTGCGCATAATCACATGTGTGTGCAAACATTTCCACGTTTGGATTTTTTGGAATTTGGTTTCATTAGAGGAGATTTTCTCTGGGTGTGTGCAGATGTATGTGCATTCATTTGAGCATGCGTGGAGTCCTGAGGATGGCTGGTCGGGTGGACCTCTGCACATAATCACATGTGTGGGCAACCATTTCCATGTGTGGATTTCTTGGAATTTGGTTTCGTTAGAGGAGATTTTCTCTGGATGTGTGCAGATGTATGTGCATTCATGTGAGCACGCGTGGAGTCCTGAGGATGGCTGGTCGGGTGGACCTCTGCGCATAATCACATGTGTGTGCAAACATTTCCACGTTTGGATTTTTTGGAATTTGGTTTCATTAGAGGAGATTTTCTCTGGGTGTGTGCAGATGTATGTGCATTCATTTGAGCATGCGTGGAGTCCTGAGGATGGCTGGTCGGGTGGACCTCTGCGCATGATCACATGTGTGGGCAAACATTTCCACGTTTGGATTTCTTGAAATCTGGTTTCTTTGGTGCAGTTTTTCTCTGGATGTGTGCACATGTCTGTGCATTCATGTGAGCATGCGTGGAGTCCTGAGGATGGCTGGTCGGGTGGACCTCTGCGCATAATCACATGTGTGGGTAACCATTTCCATGCTTGGATTTCTTGGAATTTGGTTTCGTTAGAGGAGATTTTCTCTAGATATGTGCAGATGTATGTGCATTCATGTGAGCATGCGTGGAGTCCTGAGGATTGGTGGTCGGGTGGACCTCTGCGCATGATCAGAAGTGTGTGCAAACATTTTCATGTTTGGATTTCTTGAAATCTGGTTTATTTGGTGCAGTTTTTCTCTGGATATGTGCAGATGTCTGTGCGTTAATTTGAGCATGCGTGGAGTCCTGAGGATGGCTGGTCGGGTGGACCTCTGCGCATAATCACATGTGTGGGCAACCATTTCCATCTTTGGATTTCTTGGAATTTGGTTTCGTTAGAGGAGATTTTCTCTGGATATGTGCAGATGTATGTGCATTCATGTGAGCATGCGTGGAGTCCTGAGGATTGGTGGTCGGGTGGACCTCTTATCGTGATCACAAGTGCGTGCAAACATTTTCATGTTTGGATTTCTTGAAATTTGGTTTCTTTGGTGGAGTTTTTCTCTGGATGTGTGCAGATGTCTGTGCATTCATGTGAGCATGCGTGGAGTCCTGAGGATGGCTGGTTGGGTGGACCTCTGCGCATGATCACAAGTGTGTGCATACATTTCCATGTTTGGATTTCTTGGTATTTGGTTTCGTTAGAGGAGATTTTCTCTAGATATGTGCAGATGTATGTGCATTCATGTGAGCATGCGTGGAGTCCTGAGGATTGGTGGTCGGGTGGACCTCTGCGCATGATCAGAAGTGTGTGCAAACATTTTCATGTTTGGATTTCTTGAAATCTGGTTTATTTGGTGCAGTTTTTCTCTGGATATGTGCAGATGTCTGTGCGTTAATTTGAGCATGCGTGGAGTCCTGAGGATGGCTGGTCGGGTGGACCTCTGCGCATAATCACATGTGTGGGCAACCATTTCCATCTTTGGATTTCTTGGAATTTGGTTTCGTTAGAGGAGATTTTCTCTGGATATGTGCAGATGTATGTGCATTCATGTGAGCATGCGTGGAGTCCTGAGGATTGGTGGTCGGGTGGACCTCTTATCGTGATCACAAGTGCGTGCAAACATTTTCATGTTTGGATTTCTTGAAATTTGGTTTCTTTGGTGGAGTTTTTCTCTGGATGTGTGCAGATGTCTGTGCATTCATGTGAGCATGCGTGGAGTCCTGAGGATGGCTGGCCGGGTGGACCTCTGCGCATGATCAGAACTGTGTGCAAACATTTCCATGTTTGGATTTCTTGAAATCTGGTTTCTTTGGTGCAGTTTTTCTCTGGATATGTGCAGATGTCTGTGCATTCATGTGAGCATGCGTGGAGTCCTGAGGATGGCTGGTTGGGTGGACCTCTGCGCATGATCACAAGTGTGTGCATACATTTCCATGTTTGGATTTCTTGGAATTTGGTTGCGTTAGAGGAGATTTTCTCTGGGTGTGTGCAGATGTATGTGAATTCATGTGAGCATGCGTGGAGTCCTGAGGATTGGTGGTCGGGTGGACCTCTGCGCATAATCAACTGTGTGGGAAAGCATTTCCATGTTTGGATTTCTTGGAATTTCGTTTCGTTAGAGGAGATTTTCTCTGGATATGTGCAGATGCATGTGCATTCATGTGAGCATACGTGTAGTCCTGAGGATGGCTGGTCGGGTGGACCTCTGCGCATAATCACATGTGTGGGAAAGCATTTCCATGTTTGGATTTCTTGGAATTTGGTTTCGTTAGAGGAGATGTACTCTGGATATGTGCAGATGTATGTGCATTCATGTGAGCATGCGTGGAGTCCTGAGGATGGCTGGTCGGGTGGACCTCTGCACATAATCACATGTGTGGGCAACCATTTCCATGTTTGGATTTCTTGGAATTTGGTTTCGTTAGAGGAGATTTTCTCTGGATATGTGCAGATGTATGTGCATTCATGTGAGCATGCCTGGAGTCCTGAGGATGGCTGGTCGGGTGGACCTCTGCGCATAATCACATGTGTGGGGAACCATTTCCATGTTTGGATTTCTTGGAATTTGGTTTCGTTAGAGGAGATTTTCTCTGGATATGTGCAGATGTCTGTGCATTCATGTGAGCATGCGTGGAGTCCTGAGGATGGCTGGTTGGGTGGACCTCTGCGCATGATCAGAACTGTGTGCAAACATTTCCATGTTTGGATTTCTTGAAATCTGGTTTCTTTGGTGCAGTTTTTCTCTGGATATGTGCAGATGTCTGTGCATTCATGTGAGCATGCGTGGAGTCCTGAGGATTGGTGGTCGGGTGGACCTCTAATCATGATCAGAAGTGTGTGCAAACATTTTCATGTTTGGATTTCTTGAAATCTGGTTTCTTTGGTGGAGTTTTTCTCTGGATGTGTGCAGATGTATGTGCATTAATGTGAGCATGCGTGGAGTCCTGAGGATGGCTGGTTGGGTGGACCTCTGCGCATAATCACAACTGTGTGCAAACATTTCCACGTTTGGATTTTTTGGAATTTGGTTTCATTAGAGGAGATTTTGTCTGGGTGTGTGCAGATGTCTGTGCATTCATTTGAGCATGCGTGGAGTCCTGAGGATGGCTGGTCGGGTGGACCTCTGCGCATAATCACATGTGTGTGCAAACATTTCCACGTTTGGATTTTTTCGAATTTGGTTTCATTAGAGGAGATTTTCTCTGGCTGTGTGGAGATGTATGTGCATTCATGTGAGCATGCGTGGAGTCCTGAGGATGGCTGGTCGGTTGGACCTCTGCGCATAATCACATGTGTGGGCAACCATTTCCATGTTTGGATTTCTTGGAATTTGGTTTTGTTAGAGGAGATTTTCTCTGGATATGTGCAGATGTATGTGCATTCATGTGAGCATGCGTGAAGTCCTGAGGATTGGTGGTCGGGTGGACCTCTTATCGTGATCACAAGTGCGTGCAAACATTTTCACTTTTGGATTTCTTGAAATTTGGTTTCTTTGGTGGAGTTTTTCTCTGGATGTGTGCAGATGTATGTGCATTCATGTGAGCATGCATGGAGTCCTGAGGATGGCTGGCCGGGTGGACCTCTGCGCATAATCACATGTGTGGGCAACCATTTCCATGTTTGGATTTCTTGGAATTTGGTTTCGTTAGAGGAGATTTTCTCTGGATATGTGCAGATGTATGTGCATTCATGTGAGCATGCGTGGAGTCCTGAGGATGGCTGGTTGGGTGGACCTCTGCGCATAATCACGTGTGTGCAAACATTTTCACTTTTGGATTTCTTGGAATCTGTTTTCATTAGAGGAGATTTTCTCTGGGTGTGTGCAGATGTATGTGCATTCATTCGAGCATGCGTGGAGTCCTGAGGATGGCTGGTCGGGTGGACCTCTGCGCATAATCACGTGTGGGCAAACATTTCCATGTTTGGATTTCTTGGAATTTGGTTTCGTTAGAGGAGATTTTCTCTGGATATGTGCAGATGTATGTGCATACATGTGAGCATGCCTGGAGTCCTGAGGATGGCTGGTCGGGTGGACCTCTGCGCATGATCACATGTGTGGGCAAACATTTCCACGTTTGGATTTCTTGAAATCTGGTTTCTTTGGTTCAGTTTTTCTCTGGATATGTGCAGATGTCTGTGCATTCATGTGAGCATGCGTGGAGTCCTGAGGATGGCTGGTCGGGTGGACCTCTGCGCATGATCACAAGTGTGTGCAAACATTTCCATGTTTGGATTTCTTGGAATTTGGTTTCGTTAGAGGAGATTTTCTCTGGGTGTGTGCAGATGCATGTGCATTCATGTGAGCATGCGTGGAGTCCTGAGGATTGGTGGTCGGGTGGACCTCTGCGCATAATCACCTGTGTGGGAAAGCATTTCCATGTTTGGATTTCTTGGAATTTGGTTTTGTTAGAGGAGATTTTCTCTGGATATGTGCAGATGCATGTGCATTCATGTGAGTATACGTGTAGTCCTGAGAATGGCTGGTCGGGTGGACCTCTGCGCATAATCAACTGTGTGGGAAAGCATTTCCATGTTTGGATTTCTTGGAATTTGGTTTCGTTAGAGGAGATTTTCTCTGGATATGTGCAGATGTCTGTGCATTCATTTGAGCATGCGTGGAGTCCTGAGGATGGCTGGTTGGGTGGACCTCTGCGCATGATCACAAGTGTGTGCATACATTTCCATGTTTGGATTTCTTGGAATTTGGTTGCGTTAGAGGAGATTTTCTCTGGGTGTGTGCAGATGTATGTGAATTCATGTGAGCATGCGTGGAGTCCTGAGGATTGGTGGTCGGGTGGACCTCTGCGCATAATCAACTGTGTGGGAAAGCATTTCCATGTTTGGATTTCTTGGAATTTCGTTTCGTTAGAGGAGATTTTCTCTGGATATGTGCAGATGCATGTGCATTCATGTGAGCATACGTGTAGTCCTGAGGATGGCTGGTCGGGTGGACCTCTGCGCATAATCACATGTGTGGGAAAGCATTTCCATGTTTGGATTTCTTGGAATTTGGTTTCGTTAGAGGAGATGTACTCTGGATATGTGCAGATGTATGTGCATTCATGTGAGCATGCGTGGAGTCCTGAGGATGGCTGGTCGGGTGGACCTCTGCACATAATCACATGTGTGGGCAACCATTTCCATGTTTGGATTTCTTGGAATTTGGTTTCGTTAGAGGAGATTTTCTCTGGATATGTGCAGATGTATGTGCATTCATGTGAGCATGCCTGGAGTCCTGAGGATGGCTGGTCGGGTGGACCTCTGCGCATAATCACATGTGTGGGGAACCATTTCCATGTTTGGATTTCTTGGAATTTGGTTTCGTTAGAGGAGATTTTCTCTGGATATGTGCAGATGTCTGTGCATTCATGTGAGCATGCGTGGAGTCCTGAGGATGGCTGGTTGGGTGGACCTCTGCGCATGATCAGAACTGTGTGCAAACATTTCCATGTTTGGATTTCTTGAAATCTGGTTTCTTTGGTGCAGTTTTTCTCTGGATGTGTGCAGATGTATGTGCATTAATGTGAGCATGCGTGGAGTCCTGAGGATTGGTGGTCGGGTGGACCTCTAATCATTATCAGAAGTGTGTGCAAACATTTTCATGTTTGGATTTCTTGAAATCTGGTTTCTTTGGTGGAGTTTTTCTCTGGATGTGTGCAGATGTATGTGCATTAATGTGAGCATGCGTGGAGTCCTGAGGATGGCTGGTTGGGTGGACCTCTGCGCATAATCACAACTGTGTGCAAACATTTCCACGTTTGGATTTTTTGGAATTTGGTTTCATTAGAGGAGATTTTGTCTGGGTGTGTGCAGATGTCTGTGCATTCATTTGAGCATGCGTGGAGTCCTGAGGATGGCTGGTCGGGTGGACCTCTGCGCATAATCACATGTGTGTGCAAACATTTCCACGTTTGGATTTTTTCGAATTTGGTTTCATTAGAGGAGATTTTCTCTGGCTGTGTGGAGATGTATGTGCATTCATGTGAGCATGCGTGGAGTCCTGAGGATGGCTGGTCGGTTGGACCTCTGCGCATAATCACATGTGTGGGCAACCATTTCCATGTTTGGATTTCTTGGAATTTGGTTTTGTTAGAGGAGATTTTCTCTGGATATGTGCAGATGTATGTGCATTCATGTGAGCATGCGTGAAGTCCTGAGGATTGGTGGTCGGGTGGACCTCTTATCGTGATCACAAGTGCGTGCAAACATTTTCACTTTTGGATTTCTTGAAATTTGGTTTCTTTGGTGGAGTTTTTCTCTGGATGTGTGCAGATGTATGTGCATTCATGTGAGCATGCATGGAGTCCTGAGGATGGCTGGCCGGGTGGACCTCTGCGCATAATCACATGTGTGGGCAACCATTTCCATGTTTGGATTTCTTGGAATTTGGTTTCGTTAGAGGAGATTTTCTCTGGATATGTGCAGATGTATGTGCATTCATGTGAGCATGCGTGGAGTCCTGAGGATGGCTGGTTGGGTGGACCTCTGCACATAATCACGTGTGTGCAAACATTTTCACTTTTGGATTTCTTGGAATCTGTTTTCATTAGAGGAGATTTTCTCTGGGTGTGTGCAGATGTATGTGCATTCATTCGAGCATGCGTGGAGTCCTGAGGATGGCTGGTCGGGTGGACCTCTGCGCATAATCACGTGTGGGCAAACATTTCCATGTTTGGATTTCTTGGAATTTGGTTTCGTTAGAGGAGATTTTCTCTGGATATGTGCAGATGTATGTGCATACATGTGAGCATGCCTGGAGTCCTGAGGATGGCTGGTCGGGTGGACCTCTGCGCATGATCACATGTGTGGGCAAACATTTCCACGTTTGGATTTCTTGAAATCTGGTTTCTTTGGTTCAGTTTTTCTCTGGATATGTGCAGATGTCTGTGCATTCATGTGAGCATGCGTGGAGTCCTGAGGATGGCTGGTCGGGTGGACCTCTGCGCATGATCACAAGTGTGTGCAAACATTTCCATGTTTGGATTTCTTGGAATTTGGTTTCGTTAGAGGAGATTTTCTCTGGGTGTGTGCAGATGCATGTGCATTCATGTGAGCATGCGTGGAGTCCTGAGGATTGGTGGTCGGGTGGACCTCTGCGCATAATCACCTGTGTGGGAAAGCATTTCCATGTTTGGATTTCTTGGAATTTGGTTTTGTTAGAGGAGATTTTCTCTGGATATGTGCAGATGCATGTGCATTCATGTGAGCATACGTGTAGTCCTGAGGATGGCTGGTCGGGTGGACCTCTGCGCATAATCAACTGTGTGGGAAAGCATTTCCATGTTTGGATTTCTTGGAATTTGGTTTCGTTAGAGGAGATTTTCTCTGGATATGTGCAGATGTCTGTGCATTCATGTGAGCATGCGTGGAGCCCTGAGGATGGCTGATTGGGTGGACCTCTGCGCATAATCACATGTGTGTGCAACCATTTCCACGTTTGGATTTCTTGGAATTTGGTTGCGTTAGAGGAGATTTTCTCTGGATATGTGCAGATGTCTGTGCATACATGTGAGCATGCGTGGAGTCCTGAGGATTGGTGGTCGGGTGGACCTCTAATCATGATCAGAAGTGTGTGCAAACATTTTCATGTTTGGATTTCTTGAAATCTGGTTTCTTTGGTGCAGTTTTTCTCTGGATGTGTGCAGATGTCTGTGCATTCATGTGAGCATGCGTGGAGTCCTGAGGATGGCTGGTCGGTTGGACCTCTGCGCATCATCACATGTGTGGGCAACCATTTCCATGTTTGGATTTCTTGGAATTTGGTTGCGTTAGAGGAGATTTTCTCTGGATATGTGCAGATGTATGTGCATACATGTGAGCATGCGTGGAGTCCTGAGGATGGCTGGTCGGGTGGACCTCTGCGCATAATCACAACTGTGGGCAAACATTTCCATGTTTGGATTTCTTGGAATTTGGTTTTGTTAGAGGAGATTTTCTCTGGATATGTGCAGATGTATGTGCATTCATGTGAGCATGCGTGGAGTCCTGAGGATTGGTGGTCGGGTGGACCTCTTATCGTGATCACAAGTGCGTGCAAACATTTTCATGTTTGGATTTCTTGAAATCTGGTTTCTTTGGTGGAGTTTTTCTCTGGATGTGTGCAGATGTATGTGCATTCATGTGAGCATGCATGGAGTCCTGAGGATGGCTGGCCGGGTGGACCTCTGCGCATAATCACATGTGTGTGCAACCATTTCCATGTTTGGATTTCTTAGAATTTGGTTTCGTTAGAGGAGATTTTCTCTGGATATGTGCAGATGTATGTGCATTCATGTGAGCATGCGTGGAGTCCTGAGGATGGCTGGTTGGGTGGACCTCTGCGCATAATCACGTGTGTGCAAACATTTTCACTTTTGGATTTCTTGGAATCTGTTTTCATTAGAGGAGATTTTCTCTGGGTGTGTGCAGATGTATGTGCATTCATTCGAGCATGCGTGGAATCCTGAGGATGGCTGGTCGGGTGGACCTCTGCGCATGATCACATGTGTGGGCAAACATTTCCACGTTTGGATTTCTTGAAATCTGGTTTCTTTGGTGCAGTTTTTCTCTGGATGTGTGCACATGTCTGTGCATTCATGTGAGCATGCGTGGAGTCCTGAGGATGGCTGGTCGGGTGGACCTCTGCGCATAATCACATGTGTGGGTAACCATTTCCATGCTTGGATTTCTTGGAATTTGGTTTCGTTAGAGGAGATTTTCTCTGGATATGTGAAGATGTATGTGCATTCATGTGAGCATGCATGGAGTCCTGGGGATTGGTGGTCGGGTGGACCTCTGCGCATAATCACAACTGTGTGCAAACATTTCCATGTTTGGATTTCTTGGAATTTGGTTTCTTTGGTGGAGATTTTCTCTGGATGTGTGCAGATGTATGTGCATTCATGTGAGCATGCATGGAGTCCTGAGGATGGCTGGTCAGGTGGACCTCTGCGCATGATCACAAGTGTGTGCAAACATTTCCACGTTTGGATTTCTTGAAATCTGGTTTCTTTGGTGCAGTTTTTCTCTGGATGTGTGCAGATGTCTGTGCATTCATGTGAGCATGCATGGAGTCCTGAGGATGGCTGGTTGGGTGGACCTCTGCGCATAATCACATGTGTGTGCAAACATTTCCACTTTTGGATTTTTTGGAATTTGGTTTAATTAGAGGAGATTTTCTCTGGATGTGTGCAGATGTATGTGCATACATGTGAGCATGCCTGGAGTCCTGAGGATGGCTGGTCGGGTGGACCTCTGCACATAATCACATGTGTGGTGAACCTTTTCCATGTTTGGATTTCTTGGAATTTGGTTTCGTTAGAGGAGATTTTCTCTGGATATGTGCAGATGTATGTGCATTCATGTGAGCATGCGTGGAGTCCTGAGGATGGCTGGTCGGGTGGACCTCTGCGCATAATCACAACTGTGTGCAAACACTTCCATGTTTGGATTTCTTGGAATTTGGTTTCTTTGGTGGAGATTTTCTCTGGATGTGTGCAGATGTATGTGCATTCATGTGAGCATGCGTGGAATCCTGAGAATGGCTGGTTGGGTGGACCTCTGCGCATAATCACATGTGTGTGCAAACATTTCCACTTTTGGATTTTTTGGAATTTGGTTTCATTAGAGGAGATTTTCTCTGGGTGTGTGCAGATGTCTGTGCATTCATGTGAGCATGCGTGGAGTCCCGAGGATGGCTGGTCGGGTGGACCTCTGCGCATGATCACAAGTGTGTGCAAACATTTTCATGTTTGGATTTCTTGAAATCTGGTTTCTTTGGTGCAGTTTTTCTCTGGATGTGTGCAGATGTCTGTGCGTTAATTTGAGCATCCGTGGAGTCCTGAGGATGGCTGGTCGGGTGGACATCTGCGCATAATCACATGTGTGGGCAACCATTTCCATGTTTGGATTTCTTGGAATTTGGTTTCGTTAGAGGAGATTTTCTCTAGATATGTGCAGATGTCTGTGCATACATGTGAGCATGCGTGGAGTCCTGAGGATGGCTGGTCGGGTGGACCTCTGCGCATCATCACATGTGTGGGCAACCATTTCCATGTTTGGATTTCTTGGAATTTGGTTTCGTTAGAGGAGATTTTCTCTGGATGTGTGCACATGTCTGTGCATTCATGTGAGCACGCGTGGAGTCCTGAGGATGGCTGGTCGGGTGGACCTCTGCGCATAATCACATGTGTGGGGAACCATTTCCATGTTTGGATTTCTTGGAATTTGGTTTCGTTAGAGGAGGTTTTCCCTGGATATGTGCAGATGTATGTGCATTCATGTGAGCATGCGTGGAGTCCTGAGGATTGGTGGTCGGGTGGACCTCTGCGCATAATCACATGTGTGTGCAAACATTTTCATATTTGGATTTCTTGAAATCTGGTTTCTTTGGTGGAGTTTTTCTCTGGATGTGTGCAGACGTATGTGCATTAATGTGAGCATGCGTGGAGTCCCGAGGATGGCTGGTTGGGTGGACCTCTGCACATAATCACATGTGTGTGCAAACATTTCCACGTTTGGATTTTTTGGAATTTGGTTTCGTTAGAGGAGATTTTCTCTGGATATGTGCAGATGTATGTGCATACATGTGAGCATGCGTGGAGTCCTGAGGATGGCTGGTCGGGTGGACCTCTGCGCATAATCACATGTGTGGGCAACCATTTCCATGTTTGGATTTCTTGGAATTTGGTTTCGTTAGAGGAGATTTTCTCTGGATATGTGCAGATGTATGTGCATTCATGTGAGCACGCGTGGAGTCCTGAGGATGGCTGGTCGGGTGGACCTCTGCGCATAATCACATGTGTGTGCAAACATTTCCACGTTTGGATTTTTTGGAATTTGGTTTCATTAGAGGAGATTTTCTCTGGGTGTGTGCAAATGTATGTGCATTCATTTGAGCATGCGTGGAGTCCTGAGGATGGCTGGTCGGGTGGACCTCTGCGCATAATCACATGTGTGTGCAAACATTTCCACGTTTGGATTTTTTGGAATTTGGTTTCATTAGAGGAGATTTTCTCTGGATATGTGCAGATTTATGTGTATTCATGTGAGCATGCGTGGAGTCCTGAGGATGGCTGGTTGGGTGGACCTCTGCGCATAAACACATGTGTGTGCAAACATTTCCACGTTTGGATTTCTTGGAATTTGGTTTGATTAGAGGAGATTTTCTCTGGGTGTGTGCAGATGTATGTGCATTCATTTGAGCATGCGTGGAGTCCTGAGGATGACTGGTCGGGTGGACCTCTGCACATAATCACATGTGTGGGCAACCATTTCCATGTCTGGATTTCTTGGAATTTGGTTTCGTTAGAGGAGATTTTCTCTGGATATGTGCAGATGTATGTGCATTCATGTGAGCATGCGTGGAGTCCTGAGGATTGGTGGTCGGGTGGACCTCTGCGCATAATCACATGTGTGGGCAACCATTTCCATGTTTGGATTTCTTGGAATTTGGTTTCGTTAGAGGAGATTTTCTCTGGATATGTGCAGATGTATGTGCATTCATGTGAGCATGCGTGGAGTCCTGAGGATGGCTGGTCGGGTGGACCTCTGCGCATAATCACATGTGTGTGCAAACATTTCCACGTTTGGATTTTTTGGAATTTGGTTTCATTAGAGGAGATTTTCTCTGGGTGTGTGCAGATGTATGTGCATTCATTTGAGCATGCGTGGAGTCCTGAGGATGGCTGGTCGGGTGGACCTCTGCGCATAGTCACATGTGTGGTGAACCTTTCCATGTTTGGATTTCTTGGAATTTGGTTTCGTTAGAGGAGATTTTCTCTGGATATGTGCAGATGTCTGTGCATTCATGTGAGCATGCGTGGAGTCCTGAGGATGGCTGGTCGGGTGGACCTCTGTGCATAATCACAAGTGTGTGCAAACATTTTCATGTTTGGATTTCTTGAAATCTGGTTTCTTTGGTGGAGTTTTTCTCTGGATGTGTGCAGACGTATGTGCATTAATGTGAGCATGCGTGGAGTCCTGAGGATGGCTGGTTGGGTGGACCTCTGCGCATAATCACATGTGTGGGCAACCATTTCCATGTTTGGATTTCTTGGAATTTGGTTTCGTTAGAGGAGATTTTCTCTGGATATGTGCAGATGTATGTGCATTCATGTGAGCATGCGTGGAGACATGAGGATGGCTGGTTGGGTGGACCTTTGCGCATAATCACGTGTGTGCACACATTTCCACTTTTGGATTTTTTGGAATTTGGTTTCATTAGAGGAGATTTTCTCTGGGTGTGTGCAGATGTCTGTGCATTCATGTGAGCATGCGTGGAGTCCTGAGGATGACTGGTCGGGTGGACCTCTGCGCATAATCACATGTGTGGGCAACCATTTCCATGTTTGGATTTCTTGGAATTTGGTTTCATTAGAGGAGATTTTCTCTAGGTGTGTGCAGATGTATGTGCATTCATTTGAGCATGCGTGGAGTCCTGAGGATGGCTGGTTGGGTGGACCTCTGCGCATGATCACAAGTGTGTGCATACATTTCCATGTTTGGATTTCTTGGAATTTGGTTGCGTTAGAGGAGATTTTCTCTGGGTGTGTGCAGATGTATGTGAATTCATGTGAGCATGCGTGGAGTCCTGAGGATTGGTGGTCGGGTGGACCTCTGCGCATAATCAACTGTGTGGGAAAGCATTTCCATGTTTGGATTTCTTGGAATTTGGTTTCGTTAGAGGAGATTTTCTCTGGATATGTGCAGATGCATGTGCATTCATGTGAGCATACGTGTAGTCCTGAGGATGGCTGGTCGGGTGGACCTCTGCGCATAATCACATGTGTGGGAAAGCATTTCCATGTTTGGATTTCTTGGAATTTGGTTTCGTTAGAGGAGATTTTCTCTGGATATGTGCAGATGTATGTGCATACATGTGAGCATGCGTGGAGTCCTGAGGATGGCTGGTCGGGTGGACCTCTGCGCATGATCACATGTGTGGGCAAACATTTCCACGTTTGGATTTCTTGAAATCTGGTTTCTTTGGTGCAGTTTTTCTCTGGATGTGTGCACATGTCTGTGCATTCATGTGAGCATGCGTGGAGTCCTGAGGATGGCTGGTCGGGTGGACCTCTGCGCATAATCACATGTGTGGGTAACCATTTCCATGCTTGGATTTCTTGGAATTTGGTTTCGTTAGAGGAGATTTTCTCTGGATATGTGAAGATGTATGTGCATTCATGTGAGCATGCGTGGAGTCCTGGGGATTGGTGGTCGGGTGGACCTCTGCGCATAATCACAGCTGTGTGCAAACATTTCCATGTTTGGATTTCTTGGAATTTGGTTTCTTTGGTGGAGATTTTCTCTGGATGTGTGCAGATGTATGTGCATTCATGTGAGCATGCGTGGAGTCCTGAGGATGGCTGGTTGGGTGGACCTCTGCGCATAATCACATGTGTGGGGAACCATTTCCATGTTTGGATTTCTTGGAATTTGGTTTCGTTAGAGGAGATTTTCTCTGGATATGTGCAGATGTATGTGCATTCATGTGAGCATGCGTGGAGTCCTGAGGATGGCTGGTCGGGTGGACCTCTGCGCATGATCACAAGTGTGTGCAAACATTTTCATGTTTGGATTTCTTGAAATCTGGTTTCTTTGGTGCAGTTTTTCTCTGGATGTGTGCAGATGTCTGTGCGTTAATTTGAGCATCCGTGGAGTCCTGAGGATGGCTGGTCGGGTGGACATCTGCGCATAATCACATGTGTGGGCAACCATTTCCATGTTTGGATTTCTTGGAATTTGGTTTCGTTAGAGGAGATTTTCTCTAGATATGTGCAGATGTCTGTGCATACATGTGAGCATGCGTGGAGTCCTGAGGATGGCTGGTCGGGTGGACCTCTGCGCATAATCACATGTGTGGGCAAGCATTTCCATGCTTGGATTTCTTGGAATTTGGTTTCGTTAGAGGAGATTTTCTCTGGATGTGTGCACATGTCTGTGCATTCATGTGAGCACGCGTGGAGTCCTGAGGATGGCTGGTCGGGTGGACCTCTGCGCATAATCACATGTGTGGGGAACCATTTCCATGTTTGGATTTCTTGGGATTTGGTTTCGTTAGAGGAGATTTTCCCTGGATATGTGCAGATGTATGTGCATTCATGTGAGCATGCGTGGAGTCCTGAGGATTGGTGGTCGGGTGGACCTCTGCGCATAATGACAAGTGTGTGCAAACATTTTCATATTTGGATTTCTTGAAATCTGGTTTCTTTGGTGGAGTTTTTCTCTGGATGTGTGCAGACGTATGTGCATTAATGTGAGCATGCGTGGAGTCCCGAGGATGGCTGGTTGGGTGGACCTCTGCACATAATCACATGTGTGTGCAAACATTTCCACGTTTGGATTTTTTGGAATTTGGTTTCGTTAGAGGAGATTTTCTCTGGATATGTGCAGATGTATGTGCATACATGTGAGCATGCGTGGAGTCCTGAGGATGGCTGGTCGGGTGGACCTCTGCGCATAATCACATGTGTGGGCAACCATTTCCATGTTTGGATTTCTTGGAATTTGGTTTCGTTAGAGGAGATTTTCTCTGGATATGTGCAGATGTATGTGCATTCATGTGAGCACGCGTGGAGTCCTGAGGATGGCTGGTCGGGTGGACCTCTGCGCATAATCACATGTGTGTGCAAACATTTCCACGTTTGGATTTTTTGGAATTTGGTTTCATTAGAGGAGATTTTCTCTGGGTGTGTGCAAATGTATGTGCATTCATTTGAGCATGCGTGGAGTCCTGAGGATGGCTGGTCGGGTGGACCTCTGCGCATAATCACATGTGTGTGCAAACATTTCCACGTTTGGATTTTTTGGAATTTGTTTTCGTTAGAGGAGATTTTCTCTGGATATGTGCAGATTTATGTGTATTCATGTGAGCATGCGTGGAGTCCTGAGGATGGCTGGTTGGGTGGACCTCTGCGCATAAACACATGTGTGTGCAAACATTTCCACGTTTGGATTTTTTGGAATTTGGTTTGATTAGAGGAGATTTTCTCTGGGTGTGTGCAGATGTATGTGCATTCATTTGAGCATGCGTGGAGTCCTGAGGATGACTGGTCGGGTGGACCTCTGCACATAATCACATGTGTGGGCAACCATTTCCATGTCTGGATTTCTTGGAATTTGGTTTCGTTAGAGGAGATTTTCTCTGGATATGTGCAGATGTATGTGCATTCATGTGAGCATGCGTGGAGTCCTGAGGATTGGTGGTCGGGTGGACCTCTGCGCATAATCACATGTGTGGGCAACCATTTCCATGTTTGGATTTCTTGGAATTTGGTTTCGTTAGAGGAGATTTTCTCTGGATATGTGCAGATGTATGTGCATTCATGTGAGCATGCGTGGAGTCCTGAGGATGGCTGGTCGGGTGGACCTCTGCGCATAATCACATGTGTGTGCAAACATTTCCACGTTTGGATTTTTTGGAATTTGGTTTCATTAGAGGAGATTTTCTCTGGGTGTGTGCAGATGTATGTGCATTCATTTGAGCATGCGTGGAGTCCTGAGGATGGCTGGTCGGGTGGACCTCTGCGCATAGTCACATGTGTGGTGAACCTTTCCATGTTTGGATTTCTTGGAATTTGGTTTCGTTAGAGGAGATTTTCTCTGGATATGTGCAGATGTCTGTGCATTCATGTGAGCATGCGTGGAGTCCTGAGGATGGCTGGTCGGGTGGACCTCTGTGCATAATCACAAGTGTGTGCAAACATTTTCATGTTTGGATTTCTTGAAATCTGGTTTCTTTGGTGGAGTTTTTCTCTGGATGTGTGCAGACGTATGTGCATTAATGTGAGCATGCGTGGAGTCCTGAGGATGGCTGGTTGGGTGGACCTCTGCGCATAATCACATGTGTGGGCAACCATTTCCATGTTTGGATTTCTTGGAATTTGGTTTCGTTAGAGGAGATTTTCTCTGGATATGTGCAGATGTATGTGCATTCATGTGAGCATGCGTGGAGACATGAGGATGGCTGGTTGGGTGGACCTCTGCGCATAATCACGTGTGTGCACACATTTCCACTTTTGGATTTTTTGGAATTTGGTTTCATTAGAGGAGATTTTCTCTGGGTGTGTGCAGATGTCTGTGCATTCATGTGAGCATGCGTGGAGTCCTGAGGATGACTGGTCGGGTGGACCTCTGCGCATAATCACATGTGTGGGCAACCATTTCCATGTTTGGATTTCTTGGAATTTGGTTTCATTAGAGGAGATTTTCTCTGGGTGTGTGCAGATGTATGTGCATTCATTTGAGCATGCGTGGAGTCCTGAGGATGGCTGGTTGGGTGGACCTCTGCGCATGATCACAAGTGTGTGCAAACATTTCCATGTTTGGATTTCTTGGAATTTGGTTTCATTAGAGGAGATTTTCTCTGGATATGTGCAGATGTATGTGCATTCATGTGAGCATGCGTGGAGTCCTGAGGATGGCTGGTTGGGTGGACCTCTGCGCATGATCACAAGTGTGTGCAAAGATTTCCATGTTTGGATTTCTTGGAATTTGGTTTCTTTGGTGGAGATTTTCTCTGGATGTGTGGAGATGTATGTGCATTCATGTGAGCATGCGTGGAGTCCTGAGGATGGCTGGTCGGGTGGACCTCTGCGCATAATCACATGTGTGTGCAAACATTTCCACTTTTGGATTTTTTGGAATTTGGTTTCATTAGAGGAGATTTTCTCTGGGTGTGTGCAGATGTATGTGCATTCATTTGAGCATGCGTGGAGTCCTGAGGATGGCTGGTTGGGTGGACCTCTGCGCATGATCACAAGTGTGTGCAAACATTTTCATGTTTGGATTTCTTGAAATCTGGTTTCTTTGGTGGAGTTTTTCTCTGGATGTGTGCAGACGTATGTGCATTAATGTGAGCATGCGTGGAGTCCTGAGGATGGCTGGTTGGGTGGACCTCTGCGCATAATCACATGTGTGGGCAACCATTTCCATGTTTGGATTTCTTGGAATTTGTTTTCGTTAGAGGAGATTTTCTCTGGATATGTGCAGATGTATGTGCATTCATGTGAGCATGCGTGGAGTCCTGAGGATGGCTGGTTGGGTGGACCTCTGCGCATAATCACAACTGTCTGCAAACATTTCCACGTGTGGATTTCTTGGATTTTGTTTTCGTTAGAGGAGATTTTCTCTGGATATGTGCAGATGTATGTGCATTCATGTGAGCATGCGTGGAGTCCTGAGGATTGCTGGTCGGGTGGACCTCTAATCATGATCACAAGTGCGTGCAAACATTTTCATGTTTGGATTTCTTGAAATTTGGTTTCTTTGGTGGAGTTTTTCTCTGGATGTGTGGAGATGTATGTGCATTCATGTGAGCATGCGTGGAGTCCTGAGGATGGCTGGTTGGGTGGACCTCTGCGCATAATCACAACTGTCTGCAAACATTTCCACGTGTGGAATTTTTGGAATTTGATTTCATTAGAGGAGATTTTGTCTGGGTGTGTGCAGATGTCTGTGCATTCATTTGAGCATGCGTGGAGTCCTGAGGATGGCTGGTCGGGTGGACCTCTGCGCATGATCACATGTGTGGGCAACCATTTCCATGTTTGGATTTCTTGATATCTGGTTTCTTTGGTGCAGTTTTTCTCTGGATGTGTGCAGATGTCTGTGCATTCATGTGAGCATGCGTGGAGTCCTGAGGATAGCTGGTCGGTTGGACCTCTGCGCATAATCACATGTGTGGGCAATCATTTCCATGTTTGGATTTCTTGGAATTTGGTTTTGTTAGAGGAGATTTTCTCTGGATATGTGCAGATGTATGTGCATTCATGTGAGCATGCGTGAAGTCCTGAGGATTGGTGGTCGGGTGGACCTCTTATCGTGATCACAAGTGCGTGCAAACATTTTCATGTTTGGATTTCTTGAAATTTGATTTCTTTGGTGGAGTTTTTCTCTGGATGTGTGCAGATGTATGTGCATTCATGTGAGCATGCATGGAGTCCTGAGGATGGCTGGTCGGGTGGACCTCTGCGCATAATCACATGTGTGGGCAACCATTTCCATGTTTGGATTTCTTGGAATTTGGTTTCGTTAGAGGAGATTTTCTCTGGATATGTGCAGATGTCTGTGCATTCATGTGAGCATGCGTGGAGTCCTGAGGATGGCTGGTTGGGTGGACCTCTGCGCATAATCACGTGTGTGCAAACATTTTCACTTTTGGATTTCTTGGAATCTGTTTTCATTAGAGGAGATTTTCTCTGGGTGTGTGCAGATGTATGTGCATTCATTCGAGCATGCGTGGAGTCTTGAGGATGGCTGGTCGGGTGGACCTCTGCGCATAATCACGTGTGGGCAAACATTTCCATGTTTGGATTTCTTGGAATTTGGTTTCGTTAGAGGAGATTTTCTCTGGATATGTGCAGATGTATGTGCATACATGTGAGCATGCCTGGAGTCCTGAGGATGGCTGGTCGGGTGGACCTCTGCGCATGATCACATGTGTGGGCAAACATTTCCACGTTTGGATTTCTTGAAATCTGGTTTCTTTGGTGCAGTTTTTCTCTGGATGTGTGCACATGTCTGTGCATTCATGTGAGCATGCGTGGAGTCCTGAGGATGGCTGGTCGGGTGGACCTCTGCGCATAATCACATGTGTGTGCAAACATTTCCATGCTTGGATTTCTTGGAATTTGGTTTCGTTAGAGGAGATTTTCTCTGGATATGTGAAGATGTATGTGCATTCATGTGAGCATGCGTGGAGTCCTGGGGATTGGTGGTCGGGTGGACCTCTGCGCATAATCACAACTGTGTGCAAACATTTTCATGTTTGGATTTCTTGGAATTTGGTTTCTTTGGTGGAGATTTTCTCTGGATATGTGAAGATGTATGTGCATTCATGTGAGCATGCGTGGAGTCCTGAGGATGGCTGGTTGGGTGGACCTCTGCGCATAATCACATGTGTGTGCAAACATTTCCACGTTTGGATTTTTTGGAATTTGGTTTTATTAGAGGAGATTTTCTCTGGGTGTGTGCAGATGTCTGTGCATTCATTTGAGCATGCGTGGAGTCCTGAGGATGGCTGGTTGGGTGGACCTCTGCGCATGATCACAAATGTGTTCAAACATTTTCATGTTTGGATTTCTTAAAATCTGGTTTCATTGGTGCAGTTTTTCTCTGGATATGTGCAGATGTCTGTGCATTCATGTGAGCACGCGTGGAGTCCTGAGGATGGCTGGTCGGGTGAACCTCTGCGCATAATCACATGTGTGTGCAACCATTTCCATGTTTGGATTTCTTGGAATTTGGTTTTGTTAGAGGAGATTTTCTCTGGATATGTGCAGATGTCTGTGCATTCATGTGAGCATGCGTGGAGTCCTGAGGATGGCTGGTCGGGTGAACCTCTGCGCATAATCACATGTGTGGGCAACCATTTCCATGTTTGGATTTCTTGGAATTTGGTTTCGTTAGAGGAGATTTTCTCTGGATGTGTGCAGATGTATGTGCATTCATGTGAGCATGCGTGGAGTCCTGAGGATGGCTGGTTGGGTGGACCTCTACGCATAATCACATGTGTGTGCAAACATTTCCACGTTTGGATTTTTTGGAATTTGGTTTTATTAGAGGAGATTTTCTCTGGATATGTGCAGATGTATGTGCATTCATGTGAGCATGCGTGGAGTCCTGAGGATGGCTGGTCGGGTGGACCTCTGCGCATGATCAGAAGTGTGTGCAAACATTTTCATGTTTGGATTTCTTGAAATCTGGTTTCTTTGGTGCAGTTTTTCTCTGGATGTGTGCAGATGTCTGTGCGTTAATTTGAGCATCCGTGGAGTCCTGAGGATGGCTGGTCGGGTGGACCTCTGCGCATGATCACATGTGTGGGCAAACATTTCCACGTTTGGATTTCTTGAAATCTGGTTTATTTGGTGCAGTTTTTCTCTGGATGTGTGCACATGTCTGTGCATTCATGTGAGCATGCGTGGAGTCCTGAGGATGGCTGGTCGGGTGGACCTCTGCGCATAATCACATGTGTGTGCAACCATTTCCATGTTTGGATTTCTTGGAATTTGTTTTCGTTAGAGGAGATTTTCTCTGGATATGTGCAGATGTATGTGCATTCATGTGAGCATGCGTGGAGTCCTGAGGATTGCTGGTCGGGTGGACCTGTAATCATGATCACAAGTGCGTGCAAACATTTTCATGTTTGGATTTCTTGAAATTTGGTTTCTTTGGTGGAGTTTTTCTCTGGATGTGGGCAGATGTCTGTGCATTCATTTGAGCATGCGTGGAGTCCTGAGGATGGCTGGTCGGGTGGACCTCTGTGCATGATCACATGTGTGGGCAACCATTTCCATGTTTGGATTTCTTGATATCTGGTTTCTTTGGTGCAGTTTTTCTCTGGATGTGTGCAGATGTCTGTGCATTCATGTGAGCATGCGTGGAGTCCTGAGGATAGCTGGTCGGTTGGACCTCTGCGCATAATCACATGTGTGGGCAACCATTTCCATGTTTGGATTTCTTGGAATTTGGTTTTGTTAGAGGAGATTTTCTCTGGATATGTGCAGATGTATGTGCATTCATGTGAGCATGCGTGAAGTTCTGAGGATTGGTGGTCGGGTGGACCTCTTATCGTGATCACAAGTGCGTGCAAACATTTTCATGTTTGGATTTCTTGGAATTTGGTTTCGTTAGAGGAGATTTTCTCTGGATATGTGCAGATGTATGTGCATTCATGTGAGCACGCGTGGAGTCCTGAGGATGGCTGGTCGGGTGGACCTCTGCGCATAATCACATGTGTGTGCAAACATTTCCACGTTTGGATTTTTTGGAATTTGGTTTCATTAGAGGAGATTTTCTCTGGGTGTGTGCAAATGTATGTGCATTCATTTGAGCATGCGTGGAGTCCTGAGGATGGCTGGTCGGGTGGACCTCTGCGCATAATCACATGTGTGTGCAAACATTTCCACGTTTGGATTTTTTGGAATTTGGTTTCGTTAGAGGAGATTTTCTCTGGATATGTGCAGATTTATGTGTATTCATGTGAGCATGCGTGGAGTCCTGAGGATGGCTGGTTGGGTGGACCTCTGCGCATAAACACATGTGTGTGCAAACATTTCCACGTTTGGATTTTTTGGAATTTGGTTTGATTAGAGGAGATTTTCTCTGGGTGTGTGCAGATGTATGTGCATTCATTTGAGCATGCGTGGAGTCCTGAGGATGACTGGTCGGGTGGACCTCTGCACATAATCACATGTGTGGGCAACCATTTCCATGTCTGGATTTCTTGGAATTTGGTTTCGTTAGAGGAGATTTTCTCTGGATATGTGCAGATGTATGTGCATTCATGTGAGCATGCGTGGAGTCCTGAGGATTGGTGGTCGGGTGGACCTCTGCGCATAATCACATGTGTGGGCAACCATTTCCATGTTTGGATTTCTTGGAATTTGGTTTCGTTAGAGGAGATTTTCTCTGGATATGTGCAGATGTATGTGCATTCATGTGAGCATGCGTGGAGTCCTCAGGATGGCTGGTCGGGTGGACCTCTGCGCATAATCACATGTGTGTGCAAACATTTCCACGTTTGGATTTTTTGGAATTTGGTTTCATTAGAGGAGATTTTCTCTGGGTGTGTGCAGATGTATGTGCATTCATTTGAGCATGCGTGGAGTCCTGAGGATGGCTGGTCGGGTGGACCTCTGCGCATAGTCACATGTGTGGTGAACCTTTCCATGTTTGGATTTCTTGGAATTTGGTTTCGTTAGAGGAGATTTTCTCTGGATATGTGCAGATGTCTGTGCATTCATGTGAGCATGCGTGGAGTCCTGAGGATGGCTGGTCGGGTGGACCTCTGTGCATAATCACAAGTGTGTGCAAACATTTTCATGTTTGGATTTCTTGAAATCTGGTTTCTTTGGTGGAGATTTTGTCTGGATGTGTGCAGACGTATGTGCATTAATGTGAGCATGCGTGGAGTCCTGAGGATGGCTGGTTGGGTGGACCTCTGCGCATAATCACATGTGTGGGCAACCATTTCCATGTTTGGATTTCTTGGAATTTGGTTTCGTTAGAGGAGATTTTCTCTGGATATGTGCAGATGTATGTGCATTCATGTGAGCATGCGTGGAGACATGAGGATGGCTGGTTGGGTGGACCTTTGCGCATAATCACGTGTGTGCACACATTTCCACTTTTGGATTTTTTGGAATTTGGTTTCATTAGAGGAGATTTTCTCTGGGTGTGTGCAGATGTCTGTGCATTCATGTGAGCATGCGTGGAGTCCTGAGGATGACTGGTCGGGTGGACCTCTGCGCATAATCACATGTGTGGGCAACCAATTCCATGTTTGGATTTCTTGGAATTTGGTTTCATTAGAGGAGATTTTCTCTGGGTGTGTGCAGATGTATGTGCATTCATTTGAGCATGCGTGGAGTCCTGAGGATGGCTGGTTGGGTGGACCTCTGCGCATGATCACATGTGTGTGCAAACATTTCCATGTTTGGATTTCTTGGAATTTGGTTTCATTAGAGGAGATTTTCTCTGGATATGTGCAGATGTATGTGCATTCATGTGAGCATGCGTGGAGTCCTGAGGATGGCTGGTTGGGTGGACCTCTGCGCATGATCACAAGTGTGTGCAAAGATTTCCATGTTTGGATTTCTTGGAATTTGGTTTCTTTGGTGGAGATTTTCTCTGGATGTGTGGAGATGTATGTGCATTCATGTGAGCATGCGTGGAGTCCTGAGGATGGCTGGTCGGGTGGACCTCTGCGCATAATCACATGTGTGTGCAAACATTTCCACTTTTGGATTTTTTGGAATTTGGTTTCATTAGAGGAGATTTTCTCTGGGTGTGTGCAGATGTATGTGCATTCATTTGAGCATGCGTGGAGTCCTGAGGATGGCTGGTTGGGTGGACCTCTGCGCATGATCACAAGTGTGTGCAAACATTTTCATGTTTGGATTTCTTGAAATCTGGTTTCTTTGGTGGAGTTTTTCTCTGGATGTGTGCAGACGTATGTGCATTAATGTGAGCATGCGTGGAGTCCTGAGGATGGCTGGTTGGGTGGACCTCTGCGCATAATCACATGTGTGGGCAACCATTTCCATGTTTGGATTTCTTGGAATTTGTTTTCGTTAGAGGAGATTTTCTCTGGATATGTGCAGATGTATGTGCATTCATGTGAGCATGCGTGGAGTCCTGAGGATGGCTGGTTGGGTGGACCTCTGCGCATAATCACAACTGTCTGCAAACATTTCCACGTGTGGATTTCTTGGAATTTGTTTTCGTTAGAGGAGATTTTCTCTGGATATGTGCAGATGTATGTGCATTCATGTGAGCATGCGTGGAGTCCTGAGGATTGCTGGTCGGGTGGACCTCTAATCATGATCACAAGTGCGTGCAAACATTTTCATGTTTGGATTTCTTGAAATTTGGTTTCTTTGGTGGAGTTTTTCTCTGGATGTGGGCAGATGTATGTGCATTCATTTGAGCATGCGTGGAGTCCTGAGGATGGCTGGTTGGGTGGACCTCTGCGCATAATCACAACTGTCTGCAAACATTTCCACGTGTGGAATTTTTGGAATTTGATTTCATTAGAGGAGATTTTGTCTGGGTGTGTGCAGATGTCTGTGCATTCATTTGAGCATGCGTGGAGTCCTGAGGATGGCTGGTCGGGTGGACCTCTGCGCATGATCACATGTGTGGGCAACCATTTCCATGTTTGGATTTCTTGATATCTGGTTTCTTTGGTGCAGTTTTTCTCTGGATGTGTGCAGATGTCTGTGCATTCATGTGAGCATGCGTGGAGTCCTGAGGATAGCTGGTCGGTTGGACCTCTGCGCATAATCACATGTGTGGGCAATCATTTCCATGTTTGGATTTCTTGGAATTTGGTTTTGTTAGAGGAGATTTTCTCTGGATATGTGCAAATGTATGTGCATTCATGTGAGCATGCGTGAAGTCCTGAGGATTGGTGGTCGGGTGGACCTCTTATCGTGATCACAAGTGCGTGCAAACATTTTCATGTTTGGATTTCTTGAAATTTGATTTCTTTGGTGGAGTTTTTCTCTGGATGTGTGCAGATGTATGTGCATTCATGTGAGCATGCATGGAGTCCTGAGGATGGCTGGCCGGGTGGACCTCTGCGCATAATCACATGTGTGGGCAACCATTTCCATGTTTGGATTTCTTGGAATTTGGTTTCGTTAGAGGAGATTTTCTCTGGATATGTGCAGATGTATGTGCATTCATGTGAGCATGCGTGGAGTCCTGAGGATGGCTGGTTGGGTGGACCTCTGCGCATAATCACGTGTGTGCAAACATTTTCACTTTTGGATTTCTTGGAATCTGTTTTCATTAGAGGAGATTTTCTCTGGGTGTGTGCAGATGTATGTGCATTCATTTGAGCATGCGTGGAGTCTTGAGGATGGCTGGTCGGGTGGACCTCTGCGCATAATCACGTGTGGGCAAACATTTCCATGTTTGGATTTCTTGGAATTTGGTTTCGTTAGAGGAGATTTTCTCTGGATATGTGCAGATGTATGTGCATACATGTGAGCATGCCTGGAGTCCTGAGGATGGCTGGTCGGGTGGACCTCTGCGCATAATCACGTGTGTGCAAACATTTCCATGCTTGGATTTCTTGGAATTTGGTTTCGTTAGAGGAGATTTTCTCTGGATATGTGAAGATGTATGTGCATTCATGTGAGCATGCGTGGAGTCCTGGGGATTGGTGGTCGGGTGGACCTCTGCGCATAATCACAACTGTGTGCAAACATTTTCATGTTTGGATTTCTTGGAATTTGGTTTCTTTGGTGGAGATTTTCTCTGGATATGTGAAGATGTATGTGCATTCATGTGAGCATGCGTGGAGTCCTGAGGATGGCTGGTTGGGTGGACCTCTGCGCATAATCACATGTGTGTGCAAACATTTCCACGTTTGGATTTTTTGGAATTTGGTTTTATTAGAGGAGATTTTCTCTGGGTGTGTGCAGATGTATGTGCATTCATTTGAGCATGCGTGGAGTCCTGAGGATGGCTGGTTGGGTGGACCTCTGCGCATGATCACAAATGTGTTCAAACATTTTCATGTTTGGATTTCTTAAAATCTGGTTTCATTGGTGCAGTTTTTCTCTGGATATGTGCAGATGTCTGTGCATTCATGTGAGCACGCGTGGAGTCCTGAGGATGGCTGGTCGGGTGAACCTCTGCGCATAATCACATGTGTGTGCAACCATTTCCATGTTTGGATTTTTTGGAATTTGGTTTCATTAGAGGAGATTTTCTCTGGGTGTGTGCAGATGTCTGTGCATTCATGTGAGCATGCGTGGAGTCCTGAGGATGACTGGTCGGGTGGACCTCTGCGCATAATCACATGTGTGGGCAACCAATTCCATGTTTGGATTTCTTGGAATTTGGTTTCATTAGAGGAGATTTTCTCTGGGTGTGTGCAGATGTATGTGCATTCATTTGAGCATGCGTGGAGTCCTGAGGATGGCTGGTTGGGTGGACCTCTGCGCATGATCACATGTGTGTGCAAACATTTCCATGTTTGGATTTCTTGGAATTTGGTTTCATTAGAGGAGATTTTCTCTGGATATGTGCAGATGTATGTGCATTCATGTGAGCATGCGTGGAGTCCTGAGGATGGCTGGTTGGGTGGACCTCTGCGCATGATCACAAGTGTGTGCAAAGATTTCCATGTTTGGATTTCTTGGAATTTGGTTTCTTTGGTGGAGATTTTCTCTGGATGTGTGGAGATGTATGTGCATTCATGTGAGCATGCGTGGAGTCCTGAGGATGGCTGGTCGGGTGGACCTCTGCGCATAATCACATGTGTGTGCAAACATTTCCACTTTTGGATTTTTTGGAATTTGGTTTCATTAGAGGAGATTTTCTCTGGGTGTGTGCAGATGTATGTGCATTCATTTGAGCATGCGTGGAGTCCTGAGGATGGCTGGTTGGGTGGACCTCTGCGCATGATCACAAGTGTGTGCAAACATTTTCATGTTTGGATTTCTTGAAATCTGGTTTCTTTGGTGGAGTTTTTCTCTGGATGTGTGCAGACGTATGTGCATTAATGTGAGCATGCGTGGAGTCCTGAGGATGGCTGGTTGGGTGGACCTCTGCGCATAATCACATGTGTGGGCAACCATTTCCATGTTTGGATTTCTTGGAATTTGTTTTCGTTAGAGGAGATTTTCTCTGGATATGTGCAGATGTATGTGCATTCATGTGAGCATGCGTGGAGTCCTGAGGATGGCTGGTTGGGTGGACCTCTGCGCATAATCACAACTGTCTGCAAACATTTCCACGTGTGGATTTCTTGGAATTTGTTTTCGTTAGAGGAGATTTTCTCTGGATATGTGCAGATGTATGTGCATTCATGTGAGCATGCGTGGAGTCCTGAGGATTGCTGGTCGGGTGGACCTCTAATCATGATCACAAGTGCGTGCAAACATTTTCATGTTTGGATTTCTTGAAATTTGGTTTCTTTGGTGGAGTTTTTCTCTGGATGTGGGCAGATGTATGTGCATTCATTTGAGCATGCGTGGAGTCCTGAGGATGGCTGGTTGGGTGGACCTCTGCGCATAATCACAACTGTCTGCAAACATTTCCACGTGTGGAATTTTTGGAATTTGATTTCATTAGAGGAGATTTTGTCTGGGTGTGTGCAGATGTCTGTGCATTCATTTGAGCATGCGTGGAGTCCTGAGGATGGCTGGTCGGGTGGACCTCTGCGCATGATCACATGTGTGGGCAACCATTTCCATGTTTGGATTTCTTGATATCTGGTTTCTTTGGTGCAGTTTTTCTCTGGATGTGTGCAGATGTCTGTGCATTCATGTGAGCATGCGTGGAGTCCTGAGGATAGCTGGTCGGTTGGACCTCTGCGCATAATCACATGTGTGGGCAATCATTTCCATGTTTGGATTTCTTGGAATTTGGTTTTGTTAGAGGAGATTTTCTCTGGATATGTGCAAATGTATGTGCATTCATGTGAGCATGCGTGAAGTCCTGAGGATTGGTGGTCGGGTGGACCTCTTATCGTGATCACAAGTGCGTGCAAACATTTTCATGTTTGGATTTCTTGAAATTTGATTTCTTTGGTGGAGTTTTTCTCTGGATGTGTGCAGATGTATGTGCATTCATGTGAGCATGCATGGAGTCCTGAGGATGGCTGGCCGGGTGGACCTCTGCGCATAATCACATGTGTGGGCAACCATTTCCATGTTTGGATTTCTTGGAATTTGGTTTCGTTAGAGGAGATTTTCTCTGGATATGTGCAGATGTATGTGCATTCATGTGAGCATGCGTGGAGTCCTGAGGATGGCTGGTTGGGTGGACCTCTGCGCATAATCACGTGTGTGCAAACATTTTCACTTTTGGATTTCTTGGAATCTGTTTTCATTAGAGGAGATTTTCTCTGGGTGTGTGCAGATGTATGTGCATTCATTTGAGCATGCGTGGAGTCTTGAGGATGGCTGGTCGGGTGGACCTCTGCGCATAATCACGTGTGGGCAAACATTTCCATGTTTGGATTTCTTGGAATTTGGTTTCGTTAGAGGAGATTTTCTCTGGATATGTGCAGATGTATGTGCATACATGTGAGCATGCCTGGAGTCCTGAGGATGGCTGGTCGGGTGGACCTCTGCGCATAATCACGTGTGTGCAAACATTTCCATGCTTGGATTTCTTGGAATTTGGTTTCGTTAGAGGAGATTTTCTCTGGATATGTGAAGATGTATGTGCATTCATGTGAGCATGCGTGGAGTCCTGGGGATTGGTGGTCGGGTGGACCTCTGCGCATAATCACAACTGTGTGCAAACATTTTCATGTTTGGATTTCTTGGAATTTGGTTTCTTTGGTGGAGATTTTCTCTGGATATGTGAAGATGTATGTGCATTCATGTGAGCATGCGTGGAGTCCTGAGGATGGCTGGTTGGGTGGACCTCTGCGCATAATCACATGTGTGTGCAAACATTTCCACGTTTGGATTTTTTGGAATTTGGTTTTATTAGAGGAGATTTTCTCTGGGTGTGTGCAGATGTATGTGCATTCATTTGAGCATGCGTGGAGTCCTGAGGATGGCTGGTTGGGTGGACCTCTGCGCATGATCACAAATGTGTTCAAACATTTTCATGTTTGGATTTCTTAAAATCTGGTTTCATTGGTGCAGTTTTTCTCTGGATATGTGCAGATGTCTGTGCATTCATGTGAGCACGCGTGGAGTCCTGAGGATGGCTGGTCGGGTGAACCTCTGCGCATAATCACATGTGTGTGCAACCATTTCCATGTTTGGATTTCTTGGAATTTGGTTTTGTTAGAGGAGATTTTCTCTGGATATGTGCAGATGTCTGTGCATTTATGTGAGCATGCGTGGAGTCCTGAGGATGGCTGGTCGGGTGAACCTCTGCGCATAATCACATGTGTGGGCAACCATTTCCATGTTTGGATTTCTTGGAATTTGGTTTCGTTAGAGGAGATTTTCTCTGGATGTGTGCAGATGTATGTGCATTCATGTGAGCATGCGTGGAGTCCTGAGGATGGCTGGTTGGGTGGACCTCTACGCATAATCACATGTGTGTGCAAACATTTCCACGTTTGGATTTTTTGGAATTTGGTTTTATTAGAGGAGATTTTCTCTGGATATGTGCAGATGTATGTGCATTCATTTGAGCATGCGTGGAGTCCTGAGGATGGCTGGTCGGGTGGACCTCTGCGCATGATCAGAAGTGTGTGCAAACATTTTCATGTTTGGATTTCTTGAAATCTGGTTTCTTTGGTGCAGTTTTTCTCTGGATGTGTGCAGATGTCTGTGCGTTAATTTGAGCATCCGTGGAGTCCTGAGGATGGCTGGTCGGGTGGACCTCTGCGCATGATCACATGTGTGGGCAAACATTTCCACGTTTGGATTTCTTGAAATCTGGTTTATTTGGTGTAGTTTTTCTCTGGATGTGTGCACATGTCTGTGCATTCATGTGAGCATGCGTGGAGTCCTGAGGATGGCTGGTCGGGTGGACCTCTGCGCATAATCACATGTGTGTGCAACCATTTCCATGTTTGGATTTCTTGGAATTTGTTTTCGTTAGAGGAGATTTTCTCTGGATATGTGCAGATGTATGTGCATTCATGTGAGCATGCGTGGAGTCCTGAGGATTGCTGGTCGGGTGGACCTGTAATCATGATCACAAGTGCGTGCAAACATTTTCATGTTTGGATTTCTTGAAATTTGGTTTCTTTGGTGGAGTTTTTCTCTGGATGTGGGCAGATGTCTGTGCATTCATTTGAGCATGCGTGGAGTCCTGAGGATGGCTGGTTGGGTGGACCTCTGCGCATAATCACAACTGTCTGCAAACATTTTCACGTGTGGATTTCTTGGAATTTGTTTTCGTTAGAGGAGATTTTCTCTGGATATGTGCAGATGTATGTGCATACATGTGAGCATGCGTGGAGTCCTGAGGATTGCTGGTCGGGTGGACCTCTAATCATGATCACAAGTGCGTGCAAACATTTTCATGTTTGGATTTCTTGAAATTTGGTTTCTTTGGTGGAGTTTTTCTCTGGATGTGGGCAGATGTATGTGCATTCATTTGAGCATGCGTGGAGTCCTGAGGATGGCTGGTTGGGTGGACCTCTGCGCATAATCACAACTGTCTGCAAACATTTCCACGTGTGGAATTTTTGGAATTTGATTTCATTAGAGGAGATTTTGTCTGGGTGTGTGCAGATGTCTGTGCATTCATTTGAGCATGCGTGGAGTCCTGAGGATGGCTGGTCGGGTGGACCTCTGCGCATAATCACATGTGTGGGCAACCATTTCCATGTTTGGATTTCTTGATATCTGGTTTCTTTGGTGCAGTTTTTCTCTGGATGTGTGCAGATGTCTGTGCATTCATGTGAGCATGCGTGGAGTCCTGAGGATAGCTGGTCGGTTGGACCTCTGCGCATAATCACATGTGTGGGCAACCATTTCCATGTTTGGATTTCTTGGAATTTGGTTTTGTTAGAGGAGATTTTCTCTGGATATGTGCAGATGTATGTGCATTCATGTGAGCATGCGTGAAGTCCTGAGGATTGGTGGTCGGGTGGACCTCTTATCGTGATCACAAGTGCGTGCAAACATTTTCATGTTTGGATTTCTTGAAATTTGATTTCTTTGGTGGAGTTTTTCTCTGGATGTGTGCAGATGTATGTGCATTCATGTGAGCATGCGTGGAGTCCTGAGGATGGCTGGCCGGGTGGACCTCTGCGCATAATCACATGTGTGGGCAACCATTTCCATGTTTGGATTTCTTGGAATTTGGTTTCGTTAGAGGAGATTTTCTCTGGATATGTGCAGATGTATGTGCATTCATGTGAGCATGCGTGGAGTCCTGAGGATGGCTGGTTGGGTGGACCTCTGCGCATAATCACGTGTGTGCAAACATTTTCACTTTTGGATTTCTTGGAATCTGTTTTCATTAGAGGAGATTTTCTCTGGGTGTGTGCAGATGTATGTGCATTCATTCGAGCATGCGTGGAGTCTTGAGGATGGCTGGTCGGGTGGACCTCTGCGCATAATCACGTGTGGGCAAACATTTCCATGTTTGGATTTCTTGGAATTTGGTTTCGTTAGAGGAGATTTTCTCTGGATATGTGCAGATGTATGTGCATACATGTGAGCATGCCTGGAGTCCTGAGGATGGCTGGTCGGGTGGACCTCTGCGCATGATCACATGTGTGGGCAAACATTTCCACGTTTGGATTTCTTGAAATCTGTTTTCTTTGGTGCAGTTTTTCTCTGGATGTGTGCACATGTCTGTGCATTCATGTGAGCATGCGTGGAGTCCTGAGGATGGCTGGTCGGGTGGACCTCTGCGCATAATCACATGTGTGGGCAACCATTTCCACGTTTGGATTTTTTGGAATTTGGTTTCGTTAGAGGAGATTTTCTCTGGATATGTGCAGATGTATGTGTATTCATGTGAGCATGCGTGGAGTCCTGAGGATGGCTGGTTGGGTGGACCTCTGCGCATAAACACATGTTTGTGCAAACATTTCCACGTTTGGATTTTTTGGAATTTGGTTTGATTAGAGGAGATTTTCTCTGGGTGTGTGCAGATGTATGTGCATACATGTGAGCATGCCTGGAGTCCTGAGGATGGCTGGTCGGGTGGACCTCTGCGCATAATCACATGTGTGGGCAACCATTTCCACGTTTGGATTTTTTGGAATTTGGTTTCGTTAGAGGAGATTTTCTCTGGATATGTGCAGATGTATGTGTATTCATGTGAGCATGCGTGGAGTCCTGAGGATGGCTGGTTGGGTGGACCTCTGCGCATAAACACATGTTTGTGCAAACATTTCCACGTTTGGATTTTTTGGAATTTGGTTTGATTAGAGGAGATTTTCTCTGGGTGTGTGCAGATGTATGTGCATTCATTTGAGCATGCGTGGAGTCCTGAGGATGGCTGGTTGGGTGGACCTCTGCGCATAATCACATGTGTGGGCAACCATTTCCATGTTTGGATTTCTTGGAATTTGGTTTCGTTAGAGGAGATTTTCTCTGGATATGTGCAGATGTATGTGCATTCATGTGAGCATGCGTGGAGTCCTGAGGATTGGTGGTCGGGTGGACCTCTGCGCATAATCACATGTGTGTGCAAACATTTCCACGTTTGGATTTTTTGGAATTTGGTTTCATTAGAGGAGATTTTCTCTGGGTGTGTGCAGATGTATGTGCATTCATTTGAGCATGCGTGGAGTCCTGAGGATGGCTGGTCGGGTGGACCTCTGCGCATAGTCACATGTGTGGTGAACCTTTCCATGTTTGGATTTCTTGGAATTTGGTTTCGTTAGAGGAGATTTTCTCTGGATATGTGCAGATGTATGTGCATTCATGTGAGCATGCGTGGAGTCCTGAGGATGGCTGGTCGGGTGGACCTCTGTGCATAATCACAAGTGTGTGCAAACATTTTCATGCTTGGATTTCTTGAAATCTGGTTTCTTTGGTGGAGTTTTTCTCTGGATGTGTGCAGACGTATGTGCATTAATGTGAGCATGCGTGGAGTCCTGAGGATGGCTGGTTGGGTGGACCTCTGCGCATAATCACATGTGTGGGGAACCATTTCCATGTTTGGATTTCTTGGAATTTGGTTTCGTTAGAGGAGATTTTCTCTGGATATGTGCAGATGTATGTGCATTCATGTGAGCATGCGTGGAGACATGAGGATGGCTGGTTGGGTGGACCTTTGCGCATAATCACGTGTGTGCACACATTTCCACTTTTGGATTTTTTGGAATTTGGTTTCATTAGAGGAGATTTTCTCTGGCTGTGTGCAGATGTCTGTGCATTCCTGTGAGCATGCGTGGAGTCCTGAGGATGGCTGGTCGGGTGGACCTCTGCGCATAATCACATGTGTGGGAAAGCATTTCCATGTTTGGATTTCTTGGAATTTGGTTTCATTAGAGGAGATTTTCTCTGGGTGTGTGCAGATGTATGTGCATTCATTTGAGCATGCGTGGAGTCCTGAGGATGGCTGGTTGGGTGGACCTCTGCGCATGATCACAAGTGTGTGCAAACATTTCCATGTTTGGATTTCTTGGAATTTGGTTTCATTAGAGGAGATTTTCTCTGGATATGTGCAGATGTATGTGCATTCATGTGAGCATGCGTGGAGTCCTGAGGATGGCTGGTTGGGTGGACCTCTGCGCATGATCACAAGTGTGTGCAAAGATTTCCATGTTTGGATTTCTTGGAATTTGGTTTCTTTGGTGGAGATTTTCTCTGGATGTGTGGAGATGTATGTGCATTCATGTGAGCATGCGTGGAGTCCTGAGGATGGCTGGTTGGGTGGACCTCTGCGCATAATCACATGTGTGTGCAAACATTTCCACGTTTGGATTTTTTGGAATTTGGTTTCATTAGAGGAGATTTTCTCTGGATATGTGCAGATGTATGTGCATTCATTTGAGCATGCGTGGAGTCCTGAGGATGGCTGGTCGGGTGGACCTCTGCGCATGATCACAAGTGTGTGCAAACATTTTCATGTTTGGATATCTTGAAATCTGGTTTCGTTAGAGGAGTTTTTCTCTGGATGTGTGCAGATGTATGTGCATTAATGTGAGCATGCGTGGAGTCCTGAGGATGGCTGGTTGGGTGGACCTCTGCGCATAATCACATGTGTGTGCAAACATTTCCACGTTTGGAATCTTTGGAATTTGGTTTCATTAGAGGAGATTTTCTCTGGATATGTGCAGATGTATGTGCATTCATTTGAGCATGCGTGGAGTCCTGAGGATGGCTGGTCGGGTGGACCTCTGCGCATGATCACATGTGTGTGCAACCATTTCCATGTTTGGATTTCTTGATATCTGGTTTCTTTGGTGCAGTTTTTCTCTGGATGTGTGCAGATGTCTGTGCATTCATGTGTGCATGCATGGAGTCCTGAGGATGGCTGGCCGGGTGGACCTCTGCGCATAATCACATGTGTGGGCAACCATTTCCATGTTTGGATTTCTTGGAATTTGGTTTCGTTAGAGGAGATTTTCTCTGGATATGTGCAGATTACATGTGAGCATGCGTGGAGTCCTGAGGATGGCTGGTCGGGTGGACCTCTGCGCATAATCACATGTGTGGGCAACCATTTCCATGTTTGGATTTCTTGGAATTTGGTTTCGTTAGAGGAGGTTTTCTCTGGATATGTGCAGATGTATGTGCATTCATGTGAGCATGCGTGGAGTCCTGAGGATTGGTGGTCGGGTGGACCTCTGCGCATAATCACAAGTGTGTGAAAACATTTTCATATTTGGATATCTTGAAATCTGGTTCCTTTGGTGGAGTTTTTCTCTGGATGTGTGCAGACGTATGTGCATTAATGTGAGTATGCGTGGAGTCCTGAGGATGGCTGGTTGGGTGGACCTCTGCGCATAATCACATGTGTGGGCAAACATTTCCACGTTTGGATTTTTTGGAATTTGGTTTCATTAGAGGAGATTTTCTCTGGGTGTGTGCAGATGTATGTGCATTCATTTGAGCATACGTGGAGTCCTGAGGATGGCTGGTCTGGTGGACCTCTGCGCATAATCACATGTGTGGGCAACCATTTCCATGTTTGGATTTCTTGGAATTTGGTTTCGTTAGAGGAGATTTTCTCTGGATATGTGCAGATGTATGTGCATTCATGTGAGCATGCGTGGAGTCCTGAGGATTGGTGGTCGGGTGGACCTCTGCACAGAATCACATGTGTGTGCAAACATTTCCATGTTTGGATTTCTTGGAATTTGGTTTCGTTAGAGGAGTTGTTCTCTGGATGTGTGCAGATGTATGTGCATTCATTTGAGCATACGTGGAGTCCTGAGGATGGCTGGTCGGGTGGACCTCTGCGCATAATCACATGTGTGGGCAACCATTTCCATGTTTGGATTTCTTGGTATTTGGTTTCGTTAGAGGAGATTTTCTCTGGATATGTGCAGATGTCTGTGCATTCATGTGAGCATGCGTGGAGTCCCGAGGATGGCTGGTCGGGTGGACCTCTGTGCATAATCACATGTGTGGGCAAATATTTCCATGTTTGGATTTCTTGGAATTTGGTTTCGTTAGAGGAGATTTTCTCTGGGTGTGTGCAGATGTCTGTGCATTCATGTGAGCATGCGTGGAGTCCTGAGGATTGGTGGTCGGGTGGACCTCTGCGCATAATCAACTGTGTGAGAAAGCATTTCCATGTTTGGAGTTCTTGAAATCTGGTTTCTTTGGTGGAGTTTTTCTCTGGATGTGTGGAGATGTCTGTGCATTCATGTGAGCATGCGTGGAGTCCTGAGGATGGCTGGTTGGGTGGACCTCTGCGCATAATCACGTGTGTGCAAACATTTCCATGTTTGGATTTTTTGGACTTTGGTTTCATTAGAGGAGATTTTCTCTGGGTGTGTGCAGATGTATGTGCATTCATTTGAGCATGCGTGGAGTCCTGAGGATGGCTGGTTGGGTGGACCTCTGCGCATAATCACATGTGTGGTGAAGCTTTTCCATGTTTGGATTTCTTGGAATTTGGTTTCGTTAGAGGAGATTTTCTCTGGATATGTGCAGATGTATGTGCATTCATGTGAGCATGCGTGGAGTCCTGAGGATGGCTGGTTGGGTGGACCTCTGCGCATAATCACATGTGTGGGTAACCATTTCCATGCTTGGATTTTTTGGAATTTGGTTTCATTAGAGGAGATTTTCTCTGGATATGTGCAGATGTATGTGCATTCATTTGAGCATGCGTGGAGTCCTGAGGATGGCTGGTCGGGTGGACCTCTGCGCATAATCACATGTGTGTGCAAACATTTCCACGTTTGGATTTTTTGGAATTTGGTTTCATTAGAGGAGATTTTCTCTGGGTGTGTGCAGATGTATGTGCATTCATGTGAGCATGTGTGGAGTCCTGAGGATGGCTGGTCATGTGGACCTCTGCACATAATCACATGTGTGGGCAACCATTTCCATGTTTGGATTTCTTGGAATTTGGTTTCGTTAGAGGAGATTTTCTCTGGATATGTGCAGATGTATGTGCATACATGTGAGCATGCGTGGAGTCCTGAGGATGGCTGGTCGGGTGGACCTCTGCGCATAATCACATGTGTGTGCAAATGTTTCCACGTTTGGATTTCTTGAAATCCGTTTTCTTTGGTGCAGTTTTTCTCTGGATGTGTGCAGATGTCTGTGCATTCATGTGAGCATGCGTGGAGTCCTGAGGATGGCTGGTCGGGTGGACCTCTGCGCATTATCACATGTGTGGGCAACCATTTCCACTTTTGGATTTCTTGGAATTTGGTTTCATTAGAGGAGTTTTTCTCTGGATGTGTGCAGATGTATGTGCATTCATGTGAGCATGCGTGGAGTCCTGAGGATGGCTGGTCGGGTGGACCTCTGCGCATAATCACAACTGTGTGTAACCATTTCCATGTTTGGATTTCTTGGAATTTGGTTTCATTAGAGGAGTTTTTCTCTGGATGTGTGCAGATGTATGTGCATTCATGTGAGCATGCGTGGAGTCCTGAGGATGGCTGGTTGGGTGGACCTCTGCGCATAATCACAACTGTGTGCAACCATTTCCATGTTTGGATTTCTTGGAATTTGGTTTCATTAGAGGAGATTTTCTCTGGATATGTGCAGATGTATGTGCATTCATTTGAGCATGCGTGGAGTCCTGAGGATGGGTGGTCGGGTGGACCTCTGCGCATGATCACAAGTGTGTGCAAACATTTTCATGTTCTGATTTCTTGGAATTTGGTTTCATTAGAGGAGATTTTCTCTGGGTGTGTGCAGATGTCTGTGCATTCATGTGAGCATGCGTGGAGTCCTGAGGATGGCTGGTCGGGTGGACCTCTGCACATAATCACATGTGTGTGCAACCATTTCCATGTTTGGATTTTTTGGAATCTGGTTTCTTTGGTGCAGTTTTTCTCTGGATGTGTGCAGATGTATGTGCATTCATGTGAGCATGCGTGGAGTCCTGAGGATGGCTGGTCGGGTGGACCTCTGCGCATAATCACATGTGTGTGCAAACATTTCCATGTTTGGATTTCTTGAAATCTGGTTTCCTTGGTGCAGTTTTTCTCTGGATGTGTGCAGATGTATGTGCATTCATGTGAGCATGCATGGAGTCTTGAGGATGGCTGGTCGGGTGGACCTAACTACAGAGTAAGGGCAGAGAAATTCTGGATAAATGTTCTCCTACGATTTAAAAAATTTCATGTTGTGAAGTTTTTGAGTGAAACTGTGATTGCTATGAAGGGGGGGCAGTTTAATTCAGTTTTATTGCTTCAAAGCGCTTTATATTGTTAGATAAAGATCCTGCAGTAATAACAAGAAAATCCAGAAGGCTTGACCAGTTGGACAAAGAAGTAGTTTTTTTTACACAAAAATGAAGAAATTTCACAGCTAATCAGTGAGAAATGTTCATCACTGAACCATAGAGACACTATGTCCACGTGAACATTTCCTTAGATTTAGAAATGTTTGTATCTGTTTTTCTGAACTTTGAGCAAATCCAGACTATTTTTCCCCGACTTCCAGTCTAGCATCACTGTAACTCCAGCTCTGTAATGGGCACCCACATACCAACAGGTGTTCATTCATGAATTCTTTTAATTAACAGATGACAGTTTAATTTGTGTGAACACTTATTCATTTATTTATTTATTTTTAAAACAAAAGCCTTCTTTCTCAGAAACTGTCCTTCTTCTGATTCACTCTACAGACTCCATGATCGTAAGATGTGCATCATCGGACTGAGTGTGCTAATCGATCTTCCTAGCCGGCCAGCAGTGCTGGATGCAGTTGCTGCCCAGATTGTCCCCTCCATTCTCCTCCTTTTCCTGGGCCTCAAACACATTAATGCCTCCCGCCTAATCAACAAACCAGAGCTGCTTGCCCGTGCAGGGGCTCAAGATGAAGACCAGAATGGTGAGAATAGAGAGCAGAAAGCGGGATGTTGGCACCAACAACAGAAGAAACTTAAACTGAATAAATGCAGACAGAAAGAAAGCAAAGAGTCAGTCGAATTAGCCACTGAACTCACCAGCGCTGAGTTTAAATTAGCTGCACTATGTTTCTCACTCTCTGCTCTACTTTGATTAAAAATAAAGGAACTGGGTCCTTAAACCTTCTCTACCTCTGGTGGGTCACACTCACAAATGTATTTGCTGTTATTGTTGTGATTGAGGCATCATTCTTTTACTCTGAAATGTAAATATTTTGATTTGAGTGTATTAGTTTTCTCTTAACAGGGCTGTCAAAAACAATTGATACTAAAAATTAATATTGAATTCAGATACTCATTTGCAACGATATCGATATCAACTATGCCGTCTTTGCCCCTCCAGCTGACACACAGCTTCACACAGCACCACAGCAGTCAGACAAACAGCTCCTCCCCTCACTAACAGCTGAAGTAGTTTTTCAAGAGGTCAGTAAAGCTCACAGTTCAACAACAACGAAGGAAACGGTTATCATAAATGTTAACTTGACTGGTGCACATTTTAACATTTAATGTATTTAAAATGTGTTTCTTATTTTGTTGTAGCCAGCTGTGTGGTCAGTTTTAAAATGCAGGCAGTGACTGGTTGAATAGTTCAGTGAGCATTCTGAATAACCTGGGGTATTAGTTATGCTCTTCTGCAATATTTCAATCATTTAAATGTTAGGTATTATGCTGTTCTGTCCTTTGTTTTTATTAGTAAGTTCTAAAATATTGAAATCATTTGTCAAATGAAAACCAGCACAGCTGTTAACTGAATCAGTTTTTCATGAGGAAATCTGGTCAGTGACCGCTGCCGTCTTATCTTTCCTTTGTTTTTTATCACCATCTTTATTAGCTGGACAGAGAAAGGTGGACATAAAATGTCACAAATATTCTGCACTACATTATTCTACCCAGTAGTCATGTTACAACATTCAACAGTTTTTAAAATTCTAAACATTGGTGATGCTAACCACACTTTCTTGGTTTTTTTTTTTTGTTTTTTATTTTTGAGTGCTTTTTTGTTTTTTAGCTACAGAGCCCCACAAGGGACATTAGAGGCAAAAAAAAAAAGGAGAAGATTAACTTTTGCGAGATCTCGTAAAATAGGCTGCATCCTTCGGAGGGCGCCAGCTCGAAGCTGACCGGGAGGTCGAGGCACAGTGTGCCGGGAGTGTGGTGTTCGCCCTGGCTCTAGTGGGCCTCGACCTCCCGGTCAGCTTCGAGCTGCTGGGTAACAGACGTCTCCGAAAACGTCAGAGCATTTTTGCAAATATGTGATGTCTTGATAAACCGAGCAGATATTTGAAGTTTACACAGCTACATTCACGGCTGAAAATATCTTAGAAGTTTATTTTGTGACCCAGAAAGAGTAATATTAAAACTAAGTAGCTGCTGCCACTTTTGGAAACTGGAATTGGCTGGGCCACGCTATGAATTCTGGGATAGGTTGGGGCATGAAGGATAGCAACTTGGCCTTCAAATGTGACCTGCAAAGGATGTGGCCTATTTTACGAGATCTCGCAAGAGTAACTCGAGATGCTCTTCGTGTGTGTGTGTGTGTTTTTTTTTTGTTTGTTTTTTTCCCCCTCCAGTGTCCCTTGCGGGGCTCCATATTTAACCACTTTAAAGCTAAAGATCCAACGTTACAAAAAAAAAAAAAAGAATCCTCATTGTGCAGAAATACACAAAAGACTAAGCTGACTATAATTGTCAGCTTCTTTAGAGATTCCAGCAACAACTAGTACAATGTCTCATTAGACTGCTCTGTGTTATCAGGTTTCCTACCTGCCTAGATTGTAATTTTATAATAGCTAAAGACTAAAGGTTACATTACACCCTTACAAAAAGATGTTGTGGTATTCTTTCACATAGGAAAACTCTTGGGAAGATCCTGTTCACAAAGTTGCTTTGGTGTCAGAACCATAAGCAGTTGGTCTGTTGACCACGACCCACCTATAGTGACTCCGTTCCCCTCTTCTGGGCCAGCACTAGTTTGTGAGCCACTCCCCAAATCAAACTGTACGCTGAAAATAATTTATTTTTAAATCCTGGTACCTCATTCTAAATGGCTGTGTTTTTTTTTTTGTTTACGGCAGAGGAGATTCCTAGTGATGAAGATGAGGTGAATGAGAACTGTAACACCATGCAGCAGCAGTCCAGCATGCCAGCAGGCCAAGGAGGCGATGATGACGACGACGATGAAGATGACTATTGGGATGACGATGGTTTTGAGGGAACGCCTCTGGAGGAGTACAGCACGCCTCTGGACTACGACAATGGAGAGGACGAGTATCAGTTCTTCACTTCTGCCCTGCTCAGTAGGTCATCATTCGCATGTTAGTCAGACATTAAGATAACCTTTACTGTTTGTTTCCGGGACATTGGGAGCAGATTTTTGGGTCCTTTAGGAAGCAGCGTGGTGCTTCATGGACCAGGCTCATTCAGGTGCAACCTCACGTTAAGATCTAGGAAGTTTCGAAAAAGGGTCAACAGCGTGGCCCCTTCTTCAAACCATCTGTGTGTAGTTTTTGTGGTGCTGTTAAAGAATATTGTTGACTTGGAGGTGATGCTTCTTAGTTGTCTCACTTTCACTCCCCTACTCATCCACGCCCTACTTGGAGTGACTGTGGTGCACTACAGTTTGAGACCCACTGCCTCTCCTTTTATACCATTTTATTCTTTACTTAAATATTTATTTGTTCACTCACTGTGACAAATACAAGACATTATTGTAACCTTCAGAAACCATTTTAAACCAGCCTATTGCAACTGCATGTTTACATTCTTGCTCTGATTGGATTCGTTGAAGTTGAAACTTTTTAATATCACATACAAAAACATTCCAGTGGGATCAGTTCATTGGTCTGCTGTTTGTATGCAGTTATTTTTCCACGTAGTTTGGTAACGAAACAGGATAAACACAGATGATACTAATAGGGACCGTCCTTGACAAAAATGTGATACTCAGTAACTTTTTTGTAACACAGTATAACCTATATATAGCAGTATATAACGCCTGCATGAAACCACCGTGACACTAGAGCTTTGCTGTGTGTGTTTCTGTCTGTGTCTGTAGGGGTCCAGAGTACTGATCCAGCGTGGTACCATTGTTTGACAGCTGCGCTCAGCGATGACCAGAAAAAACAGCTTCAGGAGATCTACAGCATCTCACAGCAGAGGAGGAGCACTGCAACTAAGGGCCAATGGTGAGAGACAACATGAGGAGGAGAGAAGTTAGAAAGACAGGAAGAAACATGCTGAAAAAATTGTAATTGACTCGGTGCATGCGTTACCGCATCCAGGGGTCCGGGAGTCCGGGCTGTTCAGCTGTTCTGGCCGTTTGCTTAAGCCCACGGTCCTGGACTGGTAAGAGACCCTACTGGGTGTTTGCAGAGGGGCGGACCACTAGGGGGCTCCATTCACACCCAGTGAGAAGGGAAGGGGAGAGGGGTAATGTGTTGGCTGTAGGCGTTTGCCGCCTTGTGAGTTCAGTTGTGTGAAGCCGAGATTAAAGTTGGAGAAAAACGTAGTAGCTCTCGTTTCGTTCTTGCGTACCTCCACACGAATTTTTCTGTTTCAGTTTAGAAGCATAAATCTTTGCACAGGTGGTGTTTATATGTTGATTAATCATTTTTCTGGATTAAAATGTGAACTAAAGCATATTTTTAAAGGGGTTATATGCTAAAGAAATAAATAAATTAGGCAAGAATCTACATACTAAGGCTGGAACACAGAAACTTTGACACCGTAATATATGCTGCAATATTTACACCTCTTATGAAATCTCACAAGTTAGCTTAGCTTTATTTTGATACAAAGATTTAGATTTAAGAAATATGCACAATATCTATGAATCGCTCAATAATAAATATCACAGATTGACAGAGGTGATTATAAATAAATATCCAGAATGTTGACAGGAATATTACAGAGTAGAAAAGAGCGTGTGCAGCTATTACAGTGTTTACAGTGTATTAGATGGAGGAGTTGTACAGGGAGATGTCCACAGGCAGGAATGACTTCTTGTGTCATTCAGTGATGCGTTTTGGTAATCTCAGTCTCCCACTGAGCGTGCTCCTGTGGCTAGCCAGCACCTCATGGAGTGGGTGGGAAGTATTATCCAACATTGTCTTAATCTTGGACAACATTCCCCAGTCCAGCTCCATCCCCGCAACACTACTGGCCTTACGGATCAGTTTACTGAGTCTGTTGGCGTCTGCGGCCCTCAACCTGCTGCCCCAGCATGCAACAGCATAGAGGATAGCAGTGACCACAACAGACTCATAGAAAATCCTGAGCATTGTCCGACAGTTGTTGAACTGTCCAGAGACGATTCTGGTCCTTCCTGTAAAGTGCAGTAGTGTTTTTAACCCAGTCCAGTTTATTGTTTGTAGTCCTCCATGATGTCCACGTTGACCCCCTGGATTGAAACAGGGGTCAAGTGTTTCCTGGTCTTCCACAGTCAATTCCTTGGTCTTTGTCACGTGGTGTGAGCAGAATCATCTGCAGCTCAACGTGACAAAGGAGTCGACCACAGCCCGGTACTCTCTCATCACCCCTGCTGATGCTTCCAACCACCACAGAGTCATCAGGGAACTTCTGAAGATGGCAGGACTCTGTGCGGTGGCTGAAGTCTGTGGTGTAGAGGGTGAAGAGGAAGGGGGAGAGGACAGTCCCTTGTGGTGCCCCTGTGTTGCTGATCACCTTGTCAGACACACAATGTGGAAGACGCGTCTTCCTGTCAGGTAATCAGCAATCCAGGACACCAGAGAAGCATCCACCTCCGTACCTGCGCTGTCAGCTCCTCGATTTTATTTGATAACAACCGATCATTTCCCATTATTGTAGACGGCAGACACAGTTTGTACCTCCTCCTCACATCAAGCCTCCTTCTCCTTTTCTGTCCTCCACCTCTGCATCTTTGATGTGTTTTCCTCCAGATTTCAGCTGGTACGTCTGTGGGTCTGACCGATGAGCCGGCCGGCATCAGGGCGATCAGCTGATCTCTAGAGTAAACAGCCTGTGTGTAGCATGTAGGAGTTGAGCCACGTTCCTCGATAAAAGTAAAACAGTTCTGCGGCCACCAGCAGAACAAAAACTCTCTTAATCCACATGATTGAAGGAAAGTTATTAAAACAGACGAAAGTATAAGTAAGAAAATAAAGAATAGGAAAGAAAAAGGCTAAACTAAAGAGAAAAAGCAGGAGCAACTGTAACAGGCAGCATGCTGGTTGGCGCATGCGCACTGAACACTTTCCCGTCTCATCCTGCATTTCTCATCGAACACAAAACTTATCATTTTGATTGATTTTTGATTAAGAATAAAGCTGATTTACTGCTATCGAATAGGGAAAACCTCTGTTTTAGCACTGTGATCATTTCTAACACATAAAGCTGGATGTTAAGACCTTTTACCCCCTCAGATGTGAGGACAGGGGAAAGCTGGGGGAGTTTCCCAGAGGTGGGGCAGAGACAGAGGTGCCAGCACAAAAATTTTCTGCACCCAAATTTTTCAACCACATCACTTACCACCACAGTTTTACATGTTCACTTTTTTCCCCTTTTTTTTTTCCTCTTTACTTTTTTTTTTTTTTTTTTTTTTTTTAATTGCTGTCCATACAGACAATATTGATTTGTTAATGATGAACTAACAATCTTGTCAACACAAAGTTCTTTATTTGGAGCTCAGTTCAAAAAGAAAGATAAGTTACTGAAAAAGTGTTTGTGCTTAAAGTGCTTCACTGAGCTGAAATTTAAACCCCTCAGATGGTCAACTCCTGTAATTTGACCTTTTTTTTTTTTTTTTTTTTTCTTTCTTTCTTCAATGTGTCTGCGGTGACACCTGTAAACTGGGCACACACGACATCATTACTGTACGTGGGGTTGTATTAGCACCAGTCACAAATGCAGTATTGCCGGCTGTGGTCTTTCGACACTCGCCACAGCTGGGGATTGAAACTAGGTCGCTCTAGAGCCCTGAGCTTTTCCACACACAGCATCAGGACACGGCACTCACAATGCCGTGTCCTGATGCTGTGTGTGGACACGGCACTGACAATGAGCTATTTTAGCAATCTCTTATCAAAAGCCTCCAACGAATTTAACAAGCAAAAACAGTAGAAAATAAGTCATTCAGTTTACAAATCTTGTGGGTTTTGTAGTAGCAGAGGGAGAAGGATGCAGTTTTAAACACGTTGTGTCGCTCAATCCTGAGCCGAGTTTCATCTTGTGTTTTCAGAGCACTGAAGAAACAGATGGGCTGCAGAATCAGGGGAGGGATCAAAGAAGAGAAACGCTGGTCTGAGCTGAAGTGTACTTCAGTTCAATCTGAACGATGTCAGTCTACATCAAACCATATCTGAACAGATCCCACCAGAACCAGTTCCCAGAGTTTCAGTAGACCTGGATGGAGTAGCAGGGGCTGGTTTCAAATCACAATAACTGCTGATTTGCTGCACTGCTTCAGACCCCCACTGGAATAATACTGTCACTGGGACAGGTCCACCGGCCTGTGAGTGTGTGTGTGTGGTTGTGTGACTGTGTCTCTGTGTATACTTGAGGAAAAGGTCTGCATTATAAATATAAATGTTCTTGACCAGCACAATTCATAAAATATTTTGTACAGTGCAGTGCTTTAATTTGTAACTAAGTCAGTTGTGTTTTGTGTTTGTCTCCGCGAAACTGTAAAAAACAAAATAAAACTGCGTCAGAGTGTTTTTGTATGTACTCTTAAGAGCGTCTTTTTTCTCTGGGCAAGAAGAGTCCCTTTTCTGTCTGCCTGCGTCTGTGTATGGAAACGAGATCAGAGGTCTTGTAGATCGACTGTAATGTTACATATGTAATGTAAAGTGGGAGAGGAATTTCACGAGCAGTTTTTAGTCATGTTGGATTTGTTTTTTGAGGTTTTTGAAACTGATTTAAGAAAACCATGGATGTTCACGCAATAGCATCGGAGTTTTTTCTTTACTATCGTTACTCTTTACCGTCACGAAACCAACATTTCTGGTGTGTTGTTAAATAACCTGCTGAAATAGTGCAGTTAGTCCAGCTATAAAGAATTTAGTCTTTGGAATTGCTCAATTTTTATTTATTTATTTATCTTTTTTGTGTGGATTACTCAAAAAAAACAAAACAAAAAAAAAAACGTAGTTAAACAACTAAACTAAACACAAAAACACTTGACTTTTGACATCAGTAACAACCACAACTGAATTCATGTTTTGTGTAGCTGCATAAGAGTCGTCAGTGATAAGCAGGGTTTAGGGAACATCAACAAAACAAAACGATACTTTTGGGATGTTTTGATTCATTTTTCATTCTGTTTTTGCTTCAGTGTTTTTGTTCTACAAATTCTCATAAGTTGTAGAAGTCCTGCTGTCCTTTGGGGGGACTCTTTCAGGACTACACATTGTGCTTCTGTTGTGAGCTTTACAGAATACTTGCTCACAATGAGAGTCGTCCTGAATTTACTCAATTTGTGTTTTTGCAAATGGATCAACACAATAGTCTTTTGCATTGATTGTAAAATTGTTTTATTTATAAAGTGCCTATTGACCACAGCAGTTTGCTCTAGGTGCTTTATATTAGAAAATAAAGACTGTACAATATTACCCCTCTACCAATGCCAAGCAAGCATTTGACAATGCTGGGAAGAAACTCCTCTCTTTAAAGAGACTTCATCCAAGTGATGAAACGTTTCTTCCACTACAAAAGCTACGTCCAGATGAACAGAGTCGACTTTTGGGGAATAGTAGGACTTCTTTGCGCATTTTTGAGGGAATAAGGTTTTAAGAGATACACAGAGGAAGGTGGTTTGGAGGAAATACTGAAGTTAACAATTGAATGCACCACTCCGGTGCATCCCAGCTGGTACTGTAAGGGATTGCTCACTGTTTTCAATAAAGATCTGAAAAGTTTCAATGTTTGCATTAGTTTAGTCAGATCGAGTTTGTTTATACTTTGTGAAGATGGACCACATTTTTAGTTATAAATTCAGAAATTCCAAATTGTTCACATCTCTTTCTTCCAACGTGTGTATGCGCTGAAGAAGTTCTTCTGAGGAGAGCTCTGAGACAATGCTATATGTGCAACATTTTTAGGAGATGGCGCCATTGTATCACTGTACTGAAGAAGTTTCAATGACACAGAGCCACAGTGAAGCCTAAGTGAAAATTATGTTTTATCTTCAGTTTAGCAGTTGTACAGAAGTCCAAAGAACTGAAACTTAATTGTGATAATGTCCTAAACAAGTAAAAGTAAAAAAAGCAGGCTCTGAAATGTACTCAAAGTAAGAAAGTAAGTTTGCTCTTTGCTCCTTGAAGGACGGTTTTACTACCAGCTGTTTTTATGCAAGGGTAACTCAGCCTTGTGCTATATTAATATTATAATAAAATAATATTAGTACATAAGAATGCAAATGTTATGCAAATTGAAATTCTAATTCTAATGAATGTACTCAGCTTGAATCTATTATGTAGGACACAAGCAGTAAAACAGAATTTGAAAAAAATAACCATTTTCTGTTGCCTCCATCGTAGACGGTGACTTTAAATTAAATTAAGATCCGGCACACGGGGGAACCCTAAGACCCAAGTAGCTCAACATAGGGAAAAGAATCATGACTCATAATCATTTCTATTGTGAGCTCCAGTAAGTTTTCTGTATACAGCTGGTATAAAGGTGCAATTCAGTTAATTTAGCATCATCAGCTTAAATGCAAATTAATCTTGATGTAATCTGACACTTACCATGAGCACCAAACCAACACAGGGCTTCACTCTGAAATCACCACAGTACTACAAACTAACCTTTTTATCCAGAACAAAAGTACCAGTATTGTCATGCAACATTTCAACATCACAAAGTTAAGTTTCAAGAGGTGAGATTAAAAGAAAATTTCCCCCCGACTTAAGATGTAACAGGTCTTAAAAGCCACCCTTTTATGATTAAAGTGAGTGCTATGGAGGGTTTCTGTGTGTGAGTTTGCTAATACTTAAGCTGCTTAAATTTAATCAAAATATAATCAAACATTGGTCTAATAAAAATATAATTAAAAAAGTCGAATGAGAATTTAATCATTGGAATGAAATGTGTTTAATACCCGTGTTCTGACATTTTACTGATATTGTGTGTGTATGTACTTCTTTGCTGGGACTGTTTGTGTCGATGGAGAATGTAAGTAAGTAAAATTGTATTTATACAGCACCTTTCTAGATAAAAAGATCACAAAGTGCTTCACACAGGGATGACAAAGTATAAAACAAAGAAGTTAACAAAATGCAATTCTAAAAAGATGTGTTTTTAGCTGTCCACAGATCTTAAGTTCAGTGGGAGAGAGTTCCACAGTCTGGGAGCCACAGTGGCAAAAGCTGTGTCTCCCTTAGTTCTCAGCCTTGTAGGCTGAATAACCAGTAGGCCCTGATCACATGACCTCAGAGACCTGCTGGGGACATAGGGCTGTAACAGTTCAATGATGTAGGCTGGCGCTTGTCCATGAAGAGCTCTAAAGGTCAGAACCAGAATCTTAAAATGGACTCTGAATTTGATGGGGAGCCAAAGCAGCTGTGTTAGCAACGGTGTCACATGAGAGTACTTGGATGTTTTGGTGTGAAGCCTTGCTGCAGCGTTTTGGACAATCTGCAGACGCTCCAGGGAGCCCTTGTTAGACATGTAAACAGGGAATTACAGTAGCCCAATCGTGATGAAATGAATGCATGGACAACAATCTCCAGTTCAGTACGAGATACAATAGGACTTAATTTAGAAACGTTTCTTAAATGATAAAAGCAGGACTGAACCAGAAATTTAACGTGAACATCCAGAGTGAGATCCGGGTCAAAGGTTACCTCTAGGTTCCTGATAGACGATTTCACAAATGTTGAAAGAGGACCAAGAGCATTCATTATGTTAGGTACATGTCTGTCAGGAGCACATACAAGGACTTCAGTCTTTCCTTCATGAAGTTGGAGGAAGTTGTCGGCCATCCAACCTTTAATGGATTCTAAGCACTTATTCAGAATCTGCAGCTTAGAAACATCTTGGTGTTTAAAAGAAATGTATAACTGGATATCATCTGCGTAGTAGTGGTAACAAATGTCCTCAAAATGGCTCAAAATATGCTGGAGAGGAAGTGGATATATTAAAAACAATAAAGGCCCCGGTACAGAACCTTGTGGCACACCATAGGTGAGAGAAGTGGAAGATGATCTGTACTGAGAAACTGCCACAGAAAAATATCGTTCAGACAGATACGAGGAGAACCACTCTAAGGTAGATCCAGATACACGACCCAGTATTTCAGCCTTTCAAGTTGAATGTGATGGTTAAAGGTGTCAAAGGCCGACGTGAGGTCCAACATCAGGAGAACAGAACATTTTCCTGCATCGTTAGACTGAAGACTCTAAGAAGGGCTGTTTCAGTAGAATGAGCTCTACAAAAGCCAGACTGAAATTTGTCAAGGATATTGGGTTTGACGGTATTTTTGAGATTGGCCTGTAAGCATTTGGCAGCATTTTTAAAATAAGCAGGGACTTTAACAGACACCAGTGAAGTGTTAATTATGGTGAGCACACAGGGACCGATAGACTGGAAGACATTTTTGAATAACGATGCGGGTAAAATGTCAAGTGAACAGGACGATGCTTTCATTGAATTAACTACTTTTACCAGCTCTGGTAGTGAGATGGGTAAGAAACGTCCTAAGATAACAGACCGAGGTAGAGAAGGAACTGACTATGCAGATGCTGATGGGGAAATTTTTTTTCTTACATCACTATTTTTTTCTAGAAAGAAAGAAAGAAAATGTAAACATGGCACACAGGCCAGATCTTGTCTGAACATGTCAGAATAACTAAGCAAATATTCAGAGAAAGTAACAAATTCAGACTTCAAAAAGGCGAGAAGAAGCATAAATGAGCCACATCTCTGTTTTATCTCAGTTTAGCAGATTCTTTATGTATGTATACATGAACCATTCTGAACATGTTTTGGTTTCTTAGGTGTTGTAAGCACATCCTGTTCCTCTTCAAAGTGTAATTTCCTGCAGCAGCTTGACAGATGTCAAATTGTGATTCACAACAAACCACAACATCACCGCTTTAGCTTGTTTCACTTTACTGATCTGGAGCATGGGGAGTGCAGTGGAGAGGTTGCTGTGGGCCTGCATTATCCTGGATTCTGGTGTGCGCTCGATTTCACTGCCAGAAATCAGTGATTTGAAGTTCATTGAGGAATGTGTGAAGGAGCACAACTTGGCGCGGTCATCTGTCGATCCCCCTGCTGCCGACATGCTGTACATGGTAGGTGAAGAAATGGCGTTTGTTTCCTCTCTCTAGTTCTGGAAAGCAGTAATAAAATCACATTGAGTAAGGAGTGATAGAAAAAAATGACTTGTTCATGTCTTCTGTGATCTGTCTGCAGACTTTGTTGGGAATGAGGAGGTGAGGGAAAGAAAGTTATTAAAGCATGAAGTTTTGTACAGTTGTACAAAGCTTCATGCAACACATTCACAAAGCAGACTTGATGTTATTAAGCAGAAGTCAGAGGAAGTAATATAAAAGACAGACAAAACCACCAATAGTCACAGATAGAAAAAATCTTAGGTAAGTAAAAAAATAAAGAACAGTTCGGTGACAACAAAACTGTGCAATAAATTGCACTCAAACTGCCTTTCTGGCATGGCTAGAGTGCACTGCAAATGTTGTGGCAAAAACCTCGCCACAAGTTTTGGAAGTCGATTCAGCCATTTGACTTTTTCAGGAATATTTTATTTCTGCTTGTGTATCACAAATGTAATGTACTGACTTAGAAAAACAGGTACCACAATGAGGAAGTCAGAAATGTGTATGCACGAAAATGAAACTAGCATGTTAGAAAAAACTGAATTAACAAAAGATGAGGTCTAATGTTTCAAATCTTCTGCCTCTGCTTATCCAGACGTGGGATGAGGCCTTAGCCATTACTGCAAAAGCGTGGGCAAAACGCTGTATATTTGATCACAACATTTACCTCAAAAATGCTTCCCGCGTGCACCCTACCTTTCCCTCTGTGGGAGAAAACATATGGACAGCCTATCCACCATCACAATTTAATACAGCAAAAGCCATAAAGAGTTGGGTGGATGAAGTAAAAGACTACAACTACCAAGAGAACAGCTGCAGGTTTGCTAAGGTTTGTGGCCACTACACACAGGTATGTGACCTTTTTACTGCACGCATATTGTGAAAAAAAAGAGAAAAAAATGAACCATGATTTTTATATTTTTCTGGATGTAACACTTTAACCTCTTTGGTCTTTGCAGGTTGTGTGGGCCAGCACCTACAAAGTTGGATGTGCAGTACAGCTGTGCCCAGATGGCATCAAGCACTTCATTAATAAAAAAGGTGTCCTCTTTGTATGCAACTATGCCACAGCGTAAGTTGAAAACATGTATAAATAACACAGTGAAATTAGGAAATGAATACTTAGCTAGCAGGTTATTCTGGGCTGCCCTGAGTGTCATGTGAAAAAAGGAAGTTGTTTATACGTATGTGTTATGCCGCAGTCGACTCATCCAAAATGCTGCTGTGAGAGTACCCACAGGGACTAGAGTGGGCAACTCCAGGCCTCAAGGGCCGGTGTCCTGCAGGTTTTAGATCTCACCCTGGGTCAACATACCTGAATCAAATGATTAGTTCATTACCAGGCCTCTGGAGAACTGCAAGACATGTTGAGGTCATTTAGCTGTTTACATCAGCTGTGTTGGATCAAGGACACATCTAAAACCTGCAGGACACCGGGCCTCGAGGCCTGGAGTAGAAAGACTTCAGCATATCTCTCCCATACTGGCTTCTTGTCATTGGCTCCCTGGCCCCATCTTATCTCAAAAACCTTATAGTACATTATGACCCCAATACAGCACTTCGCTCTCGCACAGCAGGCTTACTTGTTGTTAGGGTATTTAAAAGTAGAATGGAAGGCAGAGACTTCAGTTTTCAGCTCCCTCTTCGGTGGAACCAGCTCCCAGTTTAGATTTGGGAGTTGGATCAGATGACCCTACTTTAGTTACACAGCAATAGGTCCTAGAAAGTGTTTCTTCTTCATTCAACTTTTTCACTCACTGGATGTATTCTTATCTCCTACTCCTAACCTTTCTTCCTTGTACACCCTGGAATTGAAACAACCTTATACTAGTCTCTCCCTAACAATGTGATGCTGGATGTCTGCTGTTCTGAAACTCCTGTTTGCAGAAGACAGACTGCAAAATCTTACCTGGGACAATGTGTTCTAACCACGTTGTTTTATGGAAGTCATACAAACAAAAATAGTCTGTAAAAAATATCATTCAGTATGATTCAAAGGCGAAATTTTAAAGACTAAGGAAAATTTAGGGCCAGTCTGCAGCAGCACAAAGTCTTCTTTTGACATTAAAAAGCTGCTGGATTTACTAAAGAGGCACAGTGTTAGTTGTGGAGAGGAGTATTTTTGCCACTGGTCTTATGTTATATGTAAGAGTTTCACTTTCAACTAAATATTGTTTTAATAGCTGGGCCCACATCCTCATTTAGGTTTGACAGCGTTTCTAGTAGTTAATGGCCGATGCTTTGAGCCTGAATTGAGGCTCCAGTTTGGGGAAAGCCTCAGAGGGGACTGGTGGCTCCTGGGCCAGGCAGATCCTCATGTACTAATGAGAAGTGAATGAACTGAAAAAGGGAGCAAGGGTGCAGTTACAATGATTTGAGACACTTTTTTAAAAATCACGTCTGTTGTTTTTATGAATGGTCCCAATTAATTATGGGACAGTGTTTTCTCCTCCCCTTTCACAAAGGTCCAGTGTATCCTATGCTAAAGGAAGCATGTTTGTAGCAAGGATGTTTGTAGCTCCAGAATTGGAACAGCTCTTAGTATGGATGCCACACAGATACTCACAGGTCGTCTTGATGCATTCTCAATCATCCAGGAAAGTAAATCTCCAAAAAATGATTCTGTTCATCTGGACGTAGCGTTTTTGTGTGAGAAACGTTTCTTGGATGGAAACGTTGGATGAGTGACGAAACGTTTCTCCCACAAAAACGCTACGTCCAGATGAAAAGAATCAACTTTTGGAGATACTCACAGGTCACTTCTCTCACTTAGGACCCTCCCTAAGCAGCATGGACTGTTGGAACGAACCCACTGTGTGTTTAGTTATTATTAATCTTTGGCTCTTTTCCATAGTTTCACTTTTATCCCGTCCTTCTCCCCTAACCTTTTTTGTGGTATAAAGAGGTTACTATAAGCAGAAAGTACTGAGAAACAAATTAATATCACTGATTTATACGTTTTTCTGGGATTTTTTGACAATAACAATGAAAGAAAGAAACGTCATCTTTAAAATGACTCTATGTTGAAGCAAGCAGATGTGTGTGTGTGTGTGTGTGATAATGTGGAAGGTGGAGGTAAAATGATGAGGGGAAGCAAAGATAATTCCAGAAATCTTCCACCTAGAGTGTGGTGACTGAGTCTCTGTTTCTTTTCTTTTACAGGGGTAATATAATCGGACGGCGCCCATATGCATCTCAGGGAGGAGCCTGCTCTAGATGCAGTGGCACTTGTGAGAATAAGCTCTGTCGTAAGTATCAAGTGTCTCTGGTTCAGCGTGAAAAGTTGCTGCTTATCTTCAAACAAACCACAAGTTATTTCAAATTTCAGCCCAGCTCATTTTAAAGATGTGAAAATGCTGATTAGAAATCAGCATGGATATTAACTCTTTAACACAGTGGGCCTCATTAATTAACATTTGCACAGTAATGTTCTTGCTGTTATTTTTCACAAACCTACAGGATTCATGAATTGTGTGTCCTGTGTTAGCGAATGTGAATCATTGTAAATAAACAAGTTCATGCTTGCCGTCTGCGGGTTGTAATCTGGAACCTGGAATGTTCAACGTGCATGCTGCCCAGGCCCTCTCTGTTATAGGAAAACACATTTACTGTGGTGTGAAGGAGCTCCAAGAGAAAAACTCACATCCCTTAATCAAAAAAGCAGAATTCTGACTAAAGGAGGCCAAAAAAGTCAGAGTGTTTTCTTGGAAGTTACACTGGTTTTAAACATTTTTTAAAAGTATTTAATAATAATATAAAACCCCACTTGGACTGCATGTATCCCCTGAAACTAAAAAGAGAAAAGGTATGACATAAAAGCTGGTGTAGAACAAATTTATAAAAGACCAAACAAAAAGAAGGAAGCAGGTGGAGGACAGGGAGCACCTAATCTCCCACCATGACTAACCCCCTTATCTTTTTACCATGAACCATGAGGTCCGTTTTACATCCTCTCTTTAAATGACCGTAACTTGGTTACTATTACAAAATTCAAATGGTTTCAGAAAAAAGAGACGACGAGCTTCATGGTGATGTTCACTTTAGCACAAGGCATTCACACGGTCTGAACAGAGACAGGGAAATCCGCTCCGCCCAGGTTTTGCTTCACATTTCTGTAACTCCTCAACCATTTTGGGCTCGAGAGAAAATTACATTTTTTTCCTATTATTTTATAACCAAAGTCACTAAATAAGTCCAAGCGGCCTGTATGCTACTTGGATGATTAAGGATTAATGAATGCGGTAAAATACAATTATTACTCATAGTCATTGAGCTGTGCATTTACATTTTCCACCCCATGCAAAACAAAAGCACATCTTAAAAAATGTCAACTTGTTCTCATGTGTCTTCATGTTGTTGCAGGTAGTCCTGAACGTGATGCACAGAAAAGTAAGTCTGATGGTGATTAAGCCAAAAATAATAGCAATGAAGGCTAAGGAGTAGTTCACATGGCTTTGAAAGTCCATAGCTGAAGTTTGTCAGTGTGTGTAGTAATGAAGCAACACATTCCATTGGACTCAAAATTTGTCATAAAAACCATTTTTGCATTTCCAGGCTACAACTGGAGCCCAGACTGGGACACCTCGGCTACCAGCAGCTCTAGCTCTGTCAGTATTCTGATCACTCGGCCGGTTGCCCTCAGCTTCACTTTCATTACAGCGTATGTAGTCCACTACTTCTACCCTGATGTATTCTGCTATGAATAAAGCAGCTTGGCCTGAGCAACACTGATTTCCTTTAGACATTAAGCAAATTATTCTCTGTCCATGTGAGGCTTAGGCCCAAAAATGTAACATGTATGAAAATTAATAAAATTACTTTTATCTCTGCTTAATTATTATCAACTATCAACTCCACTATCAGTCTCACATTATAGCACCAACAGCAAAGTCAGTGCTCAAAAGTAATCTTTCATTTGACAGCACATTTAAGGTGGTCAGGCCAGAGATGAATGGCCAGATTTCTACGAGCCGATAAGATGACAACAGCGACTCAGATAGCCACGCGTTCAAACCGGGGTACGCATAAGAGCATTTTTAAATGCACAACACAAACCTTTGTAGCAGTTGGGCTCCAGTTAGAGCAGAATGGGGGATTTGCACCATTCATGTACAGACAAGCAACTGTGTGATGCTGTCATGTCAATATGGACCAAGATCTGTGGTCACTAGGTGGTCCAGCACGTGGTTAATGTACACAATACTCCCAAAAGTATTCGCTCATCTGCTTTCACACACATATGAACTTGAGACTTGAGTGACATCCAGCTGCAGAGTGGGGGACACAGTTAGGCTCAGTGGGTGAACAGGTGACCATATGGCTTATAGCCAGAGAGCAGTAGGCCTGGGTTCAAATCCTGCGTGCTGCCCCGCCCTGCTTTCTTATCTAGCTACATTGTCAAAAAATAATCTTAAAAAAACAACTCTTCTAGGAAGGCTTTCCACAAGGTTAAGGAGTTTTTTTAAATGAGAATTTGTAGCCATTCTTCCAGAAGCCCATTTGTGAGGTCAGACACTGATGTTGGATGGGAAGGCCTGGCTCGCTGTCGCTAATTCATCCCAAAGGTTTTCTGTTGGACTGAGGTCAAGGCACTGTGCAAGCCAGTCAAGTTTACTCACACCTCACTTGCTTGTCCATGTCTTTCTGGACCTTGCTTTGTGCACTGATGCACAGTCATGTTGGAACAGTCCCTAAATTGCTCCCACAAAGTTGAGGGCATGAAAATGTCTGTAGTGATCAACTCTAAAGAAAGATGGCGACCTCTGCATACTCTGCGCCTTGACGTTCGCTCACCCCGAGCTGTGATTTTATGTTCCCAATCACTTCCACTTTGATGTAATACCAATCAACAGTTTACTGTGAAATATTTAGGAGAGGAAATTCCATAACATTCCTGAGAGCAACCCATTCTTTCACAAACACTGGTAGAAGCAATCTGCATGCCCAGATACTTGATTTAATACACCTGTAGCCATGGAAGTGATTGGAATGCCTTATTCCCATGATTTGAAAGAACAGGTGACTGAATACTTTTGGCAATATAGTGCAAGTCAAAGAAAGCACTTCAGAAGGCAAAAAGGGTCCAACCCAGGCCTTGAAAGGTGTGCCTAATAATGGGTGTACGGGGTGTATTTCTTTAAGTTTTTGGAGACTGGACATCTATGGTAACACAGCAAAAATGGAAATTAAGGGAAATGTAAGAAAACAAGAGTTTCTAGTTTATTTAAAAAAGAAAAAACAACTCCTTTAATTTTACAACAATTTTTTTCCTCTTCTTTTTTCTGGAAATAATTAACAGCAAGCGAGTCAAACAGAAGGAAAAAACCCAAAACATTCCCGTCACTGTGTAACACTGTAAAAAGGAAAGTCAAGACAGACGTGATGAAGCATCATCTTGATTCACTGAAATTCTTCTTGCTGTGAGCTCAGAGTCTTTTCTCTGTCCAACAAGTACCACAGCACAGGGAACGGTGCACAGTTAGACTTTGCTTTTCGCTTTGTTGCTCTTCTTCTTTTCAGTGGTGCTGCTGGTGGGAGGTGCAGGGTTTAATGGTGGAGCACCCAGTTTCTTTGTTTTGGCTTTTTTTACTTTGTCCTTTATAGCTTCGATGTCCAGCTTGCCTTCTGTAGGAGCTGTGGATACATTGTTAGATGAGACAAGAATTGACAAATTAAGGGCAAAGCTATACCAAGTGCTCAAGAATCCAGCTTTTTCCTTTAATTTGTCACTACTAGGTTCTGAGATCAGTGTTTGTTTTAATATTTCTACCTTTAGCAGTCTTCTTCATCAGAGGCTTCTCTTTAGGAGGAATGAAGGCTTTGTTCCGCTCTTCTTGCTTCTTGGTCAGTGCGGTGGCCTGTTTCACCTAAAAAGAGGAAGTAAGTTTACAAAGGCGACGTTACACAATGCTTGGTTGCTGCCACTGAAACTCGAAAGCAGCCTGAAGAAAACCGAAAGAGACAAAGCCACCATAAATTCTCACCTTGATTTCTTCCATCTTCTTCCTTTTCTTCACACTCTCCCGCAGGAAGAATTCTCCTGTGGCCAGCTCCTGGTCAACCTGCATAGGAAGTCCACATATTTGAAACGTACTTTAAATTGCCTCAACATGCAATTTAGTCTCAGCGGCTGTGTGTGTTTGTTATACATTAAAAAACACTGAAATTCTTCAAACATGCTTCCCCTGACCTTGCTCTCTGGCTGTGGAGGAGGGAACGGGGTGTACTCCTTCTTCACGCTCTTCTTCTTGGGTTCCTTGCGCTTGGCAAGATTCTTGTGTCGGAACTTGGGCAGAAAGCGCTCCCAGTTTTGCATCCGCAGTTCGGGGTCTTTGGACAGCTCCCGTTTGATCATCAGAGTCTGATGGTTGCAGCCGTGGGTGGTGGTGATGGAGGGGCAGAACAACAGTTATAAAGATGCAATACTTTGGCCATGTTGTATATTTACACCTTATGTAGTGACTGCAGTAAAATGCTGTTTTATTAAAGACTGTACTGTGCAAAAGTCACTTATTTCGTTTTTTGCTAGAAAACTGGGAAATAAGTGCAGGTATTTACTGAAATGTGCAAACATAAATGGAAATACAGTACATAAAGTGAAACCAAAGAACATTTCCAACAAGCATGAAAGTCAATGTCTCAGAGGAAATTCCAAGTCCTTTTCTTTTGTTCTGTTCACAAGATGATCCCACACAGTTTGAATAACACTGATCTCTGAGGACGCTGACCAAAAGTGTTGCATTGTGTTTTTCTATCAGATATGCTTTTACTGCATTGGCAGTGAGTTTGACATCACTGTCATGTCTTCCAGATGGTATTGCATGATAGCTCAGAATCTGATGGTATTTTTCTGCAATCATAATTCCACCAATTTTGACGAGACCTCCACCACTGAAACCATGACAGAACCTCCAGTGTGTTTTACAGACGCTGGAAACTCACTGTTGTATCTCTGTCCTAACCTCGAATACGAACAGGAACTTTCACATTTAGAGTTGTCAATCCATCAGACCTGTTGACACTGATTTTTAGTTCAGGGCTTGTGTAATTTAAGCCTTTTTTCCCAGTTAATTTCCCTTAAGAATAGCTTCTTCAAAGCCTGGAATACTTCAGTTAGAAGGTTTTCAAGGAGGCATTATGTTGATGCCTGAACCAGCTCAACAGGCTCCCTTTGATGTTCTGTTAAGGAGGAATATTTTTCTGTTGTAAAATATTGGAAAAACATTCCTATGAAAATGATCAGGTACCTCGACTGTAACTGAGTGAGGGAAGAAAAGACCCAATGAAAAAAAAATGGAGAGCTACTATTCAAGACCACTTTTACAAGAAAGTCTGGCTCCATGGAAGTAAAATATATTAAAATGATGGCTGGCTAAAGACTTTTGCACAGTGCTGTAAGCTGTAACCACTGGTTAGGCAATTTAAAAAACATTCTGTGACTCATACAAAAGAGGAAGTCCTATTTTACATAGTCAGCTCTGTGAAGCATGCTCTTTCATGCCCTCAGCTCTGGGCTGAGCCAACCTTGGCGTGCAAACCCAGAGAGATGGACTTCAGTCAGGAAATCAAGAACAAGGATGGAAAACATCATCACTGGGCATAAATGCAGCGAACAGTTTCACTCTGACTATTGTTTCTGCAGCAGTTTGAACATACCTTGATGTTGTAAATGGGATGAATGTTCTTCATGGTGTCCAACACCACTTTACGAACCTGAAAAGCAGAGGCAGAAGAACAAGTTTTGAAAAGGAAAATCATAAATGCTTCAACATTCTTTGCCTCATTAGAGTAACAGTTCACCTCTCCATCAGGTTTAGCTAAACCCAAACTGAAGGGCGTTTGTATTACACCAACGACTTCTCTCTTTTACTCTCACGCATGAACCCACACAGTGGGCTCAGATGTTTAGCTGTCAGGAGGTTCTGTATACCCTGATGTCACATAGGATAAACAAACACACTAAAGTAGTCAGCGTAGGCACCTTTTCATAAATACAACTGATCTTATTATGTTTAGTCACCCATTATTGACAGTCTTACCTCCTTTAATCCGCTGTAGGGTCCCAGTGCAGACACCGTGTTCCCCTGCACCATCACATAGCAGTTGGTCAGTAATTCCAGTGCCTGCAGAGAAGAAACAGGCAACATGAAGCACACAGACAGAACTTCAAAAGAAATCATCTGTTAACAAGAGTTGCAAAGACACATGGGCTGATAAATGCTGCCACCTACTGACATTAATTCAAAAGTACACAACACTGAGACTTGTTTACATTGCAGATTGGTGAAAATCAGTGACACAGATGCACAATTCATGATTTAGAAACAAATTGGATTCTCTTACTTTTTCCTAACATGATTAACCTCAGACAGAAAGACCTCAGAAAGCTGGACTCTGGTGTGAGACTCACCTTTAGGGTGGAGCCTTTGGGGCCAATGAGCCGCTGCCTTCGCTTCACAAACCGCTCTTTACTCCTCACCATAGTGCCAATTTTGATGATGTCACAGGCAATGTCATCCTGTAATATTCTTACAGCCTGGAGGCAACAACACATCACTGAGGTAAAAGGTATCAAAAAGTCTGCATAACTCTCAGTGCTTAGTGACAGCAATCACACACATACTCGAAAACATTAAAGGATGAAATCTACATGTTGTGCATGCCGCAAACTGGCACAGTAGTGTTACCTGTTCAAATGGCACACTCCTCGCCAGCAGCTTAATAAGATCTCTGGCTCTCACAATGGCATAAGGGTCAAAGGTCTTCTTAGTGGTGCAGACTGTCATGCTGCCTTCTATTAGGTCCAAAGAAGGTTTAATGTGCTGAGAACAACAACAACAACAAATGATTCAGTAAGTGAACAGCTCAGGTCTGCAATTCAGCCTCGTAAAGCTGCCAATGTAAGAGCCACCTTGACACTTAACTGGAAAAAAATGTTATAGAGGAGAGAAATAAAACCAAAACAATGTGTGATAATAACTGGGGATGTGGCAATGTTCAACATGAATTAAAAAAAAAAATAGTTCAGCTGTAGGACTTTCTGACACTGTGGACCAAGGCTTTTGCTGAAAGATACAAAGAGCTTACAAAGCATCAAAGAAATCTCACTGTTTAAAGGTGTCGTGGGCACCTTTAAACAGTGACACATCTCCACAATTTCCAAGGCATTAAACATTCCCTGGAACACAATGAAGACAGCCACCAAAGAGGGAAGAAACCATGGGAAAACAGTGACATTACCAAAACACTAATGGGAAAAAAGCATGAAAAAACCGATCCAGGAGGCTTCCAAGATCACTGCAGAAATACTAAAAGGAGCTCCATATACTTCACCAGTATTGATTGTTTACTATGTGTCATGACTATCTCTGTATTCTTCATATGCCTGGGCTATGTGGTAAGGTGTGTTACACCGCTGAGAATGGGGAAGGAAGCACAACAGACAAATTAAAAGGGAATCGCTGCCCCAGTCTGTCCAAACCAGAGTCTAAGCAGTAATCTATGAACAGCCCCAAAATAACAGTCTGCTTTTGCACAAAACCCTCATGCACCTGGCAGAAGGCAGGTGGGGAGGAATTTCACATTTCAGTACACTCATCCAAAACATATCTCCAAATAAAAAATAATAATAATCACCTCCAATAGAAAGATATTGTTTGGGAAATGCCCAGAGCCCAGATATGATTTTAACTGAATAACTATGGGGACGACTAGAGAGATGACAATATAATGAAGGTATATCAACAACGGCAGGCTTTCTTTGAAATTAGATGGTTAAAATGTAGAACCAAAAATTTGTACTGCACTTAAAATATGGCGTAAATAACAGATTCACAGAAAACATGGTGCCTGCTCCTGAGAGGTTGCATATGTTATTGTAGCGATTTGGCCGGGTAAAAGAAGAGGTACTTTTGTAACACAAAACTAGTGCTGAATTTCTCATTTTTATTCCTCCGCTTACAAGATTTCAATGTTTTTTCATTTGAACTTACAGGTGATAGGTCACAATAAAATTTTAAAATCCTGAAATAATTTATCCTGGAACCTTTTTTACATTGTAAATCTGTTAACAGGGGAGTACAGACTTTATATCCACTATATGTATACATTAATACAAGATAGCATACAACCTGATGAGACTAAAGAAAGTGGTAAAAAAAGGTTGACTTCCTTCATAGAGCTACATTATAATTGAGATACAGCTGACAGACAAGTATTATCATCTGTGTACAGTGCAAGCAGCTTATTCTGACTCACCACCTCTCCTAAAGCCTTCTCCACCAGAGGCCAGCACTCTTTCAAGTAGGCCTCCCTGTACTTGGGGAAGAGGGTGGCAAAGCTACTCTCCTCCAGCAAACCGCGGGGGTTATCCTCTTTGGTGAACGGTGGCTCCTTCCATCCATCGGGAACTGTCAGGAGTTCGGATTCATCCACTGCAGGACGCACGTGAAGTCACGTTACTACAGCTCATTACAACGAAGGCATAGACTACCAACACGAGGTATACTTAAGCAAAGGGAATAGAGTATGAGTTAGAGACAGAATATTGAAAAGATATACTGAAGGAACGCGGAGAACGGTCCACTGACCAAAATAATACAAGTTTGAAATTCTCATCATTGATGTGTTCCCCTGGCCGAGGCGACTCAGTCTGCAGACTTTGAAACGTGTTTGAATCCAGGCAGGTAATAGCTAGCTGCCCGGCGTCAGGAAACAGTTGTCAGTTTAAGTATGTGAAAAGTAATTGTTCGGGTTATTTTTCTTAATGCGACCCTATAACACAGCGAGTAAGGGTAACTACACTCACCAAACCAATCTGTTTACAATGCGAGAGCCGCCATGCTAGCAGAACGGTAACTCCAGCATGCCTCGCAGCCGTCGTCTAAAGCGGGGAAACAATACTGTTCTTCACGCGGGACGGCTCGCTGGTGTCACTTAACCTCATCTGACGCGAAAGAATCAAACTCACCTTGGCTTTTAATCTTTTTCGATTTTTTCCCCGTTTGCTCCTCACTCACGCCGTCACTGGCTGTGGAGGACGCCATTGCTAAGAAGAGACGGAAGTGACGTACAATACTCTTCCTGGTGCAACCTGAAGCGTCTACTAAAATAAAAATAAAAGCTTTCTAACATCTCACCTGTTTGTTTTTATTCTGGCAAACATGAATACAATTTTTATTGATAGAGCTTGTGCTTCGGTCATGTAGTGATTGTGCTTAACTGTATGAAGCTTTCTGTGTGAATGCTGTAGGCATTCTGTGTGTGTGTGTGTTCCTGTCTAGCTATCTTTGTGAGGACCGAAATCTGCATTCTGCTGTACTTGTGAGAACCAACAGTCACTTGTGAGGACACACTCGCTGGTCCTCACAAGTTTGAAGGCCTTCTAGAGGCTCAAAATGTGGTTTTAGTGTCAGGGTTACAATTAGATTATGGTTAGGTTTAGGTTTAGGGGCTAGGGAAAGCATTATGTCAATGAAGGTCCTCACTAAGATAGCTGAACGGGGTTGTGTGTGTGTGTGTGTGTGTGTGTGTGTGTGTGTGTGTGTGTGTGTGTGTGTGTGTGTGAGTGTGAGTGTGAGAGAGAGAGAGAGAGAGAGACCCTTTTTTGGGCAGCATCCCATTGGAACATTCAAATTGAATATTATATACTGTGCGTGTCTCTCTATGCATTTGTGTTTCCATATGTGCATATATTTCTAATTGTGTGTATCTGCTGTCTGTTCTTTCTTGCTTTTTTAAAAAATTTCTGCCAATTTTTCACAGTTGAACAACAAGTAGTTTTGAGGGAACTTCACCTGTTCAGCTTTTTTTCAGCTGGTCATTTTGCTTTTCCAATATTTCTGCTTAAGTTATTACGATTCCGCTAAATCATAGTATTTATACTATTACTTAGTATTTGTGGTAAATCATAATATTTGTTCTAAAACATAGTAATTCTGCTAAATCATAGTATTTGTGCTAAATTTAGTATTTCTACTAAATATAGTATTTCTACCAAATCATAGTATTTCTGCCAAATAATAGTATTTCTGCCAAATAATAGTATTTCTGCCAAGTTATTATGTTTCTCTTAAGTCACAAAATTTTTGCTAAAATGTTATGTTAATGCTGCATGTCAGAAATACATTGCAGAAAGCCTGTGTCTCTGTCTGTGTGAGCAAGGGGTGCAGCTGTATTGACAGCAAAAACTACACAGTCTGATGAAGCAGACAGAAGCAGCATCTCTGATTGGTGGATTCAAATTTGAGTAGATCCAGGCTGTTTAATATGAAAATATGAAGCTGAAAAAAGCTGAAGAAGATGAAGTCAGTATTTGAAAAAGTTTTTGAACTTTTAATAACTTTGCAGAAGCACAGTTTGTGTGTGTGTGTGTGTCCATATTTGTAATTGTGTGTATCTGCTGGCTGTTCTTTCTTGCTTTTTTACAATTTCTGCCTATTTTTCACAGTTTAACAAGATCCACTATTCAGTCGTTTCAGCTGGTCATTTTGCTTGTCCAATATTTCTGCTTATTACTTTTCTGCTAAATTATAGTGTTTCTACAATGTTTTAGTATTTGTGCCAAATTTAGTATTTCTGACAAGTTATTATGTTTCTGTTAAGTCACAATATTTTTGTTAAGATGTTATTTTAATGCTCCATGTCAGAAATACATCGCAGAAAGCCTCTGTCTGTGTTTCTGTGTGCAAGGGGTGCAGCTGTATTGACAGGAAAAAGTGCACAGCCTGAGGAACCAGGCAGAAGCAGCCTCTCTGATTGGTGGATTGAAATTTAGCAGTTCCAGGCTGTTTAACTGGCATAGATACACACAGGCCACACTCTTAATAGCCCTTGTTCACTCTATGCTCTGTGTGTGTGTGTGTGTGTCCTAAATTAAAGGTAAAAACATACACACACACACTCTGACACACGGATGCAAATATAAACGGACAGATAAATTCCTTGCATGCATCTTCAGCATTACTGGGTTTCTGCAGCTCCTGTTTTTCGTGTTTAATACATCCGGCACACAAGCGATTAAACACTATGAATCTGTTCCACAATATTTGCAGTCACTTTATAATGGGTAAGTTGTAAAAAGGCAGTCACGGATCACCACTATAACATTTTGACAATAAATTGTATTTGAATAAAACTGTTTCCTGTAGCCTAAATACGTCTGTGCACCTGAATAGAACTAAAGATTTTTCTCATAGGGTTAATAACATGTCTACCAACTATTTCATGTCCAAATGACTGCTGAGAGTTATTCCAAAAGCTTCCTTTAGTGGCTCTTCATCAGAATATTTATTTACTTGTTGACATGAAAATCAATCACTGTGTATTTTTAACACCTAAAATTCAATCTGATGCCATTATCCTGCCAAACAACATAAAAGTCTCCAAAAAGTTTAAGTATGGAACATGTTATAAATGGAAAATCTTATATTGCACTCTAAGCACAACAAATGTGAAATGGCAGGAAAGATCAGTGCTCTGTTGCTGTATGCAGAGTACATGTGTACATTTTTCAGAGTACCAAAAAACACATTGCCTTTGCAGACTGATGATCAAACACAGAGATAGAAAAATTACAAATACCTGAACGTTGCTGTCTTATGTCATTCAGTCACCTAAAGGTAGTAAGTTTGACCTTGGGAGGATCATCATGACTAGGTCTGCATGCCTACTGTAAATGCACCGATTTCCAGTCATGTGAATGGCTGATTAGATATTTGTCTTAATGAGCAGTTGAACAGTTGTACCTAAGTTACCTGATTTTAGTCATTAGGCCTTTTAAAAAGTATTACTGCCATTTGTGTCTTAATATTTCTAGTAACACTAATTTAACTGCAGTGAGCACGTGAGACATCCCTTTTTATGGAAAAGGAAGGAAAAGTCATATTTATTATTATTCACATATTACACAGACTGTTTGTGCTGACTGAACAGGCTCAGGCTGAAGCAGTGCAGTTCCTGGCCTATTTTCAAGTATCACTAAAGTTATCATGTGTATAAATCTCACCATTAAATGTCAGTAGATTGCAGACTGCAGTAAATTCAGTCACTTTTCTTATCCCTCCTGACTCAAGTGCATAAACCGATCTACGTTAGCTCTGGTAATTCTGACGATTGTTCAGTAAATTTTTGTTTAATCTCTTTATTTGCTTTTTGGAGAAGTGAAGTTACAAAAAGCTCTTCAAACAAATTTGCTTTGGTGGAGAGAAAATAACCGTTGTAGACTGTTTGGGGTTACCTTTTATGAATGTGGGACTAGCATTGAATTTTCAAAAGTGAAGTCAGTTCTTCTGACCAGGTTCAGACCAGGATGAACATAAGTATAATACTGAACCCACTAGGGAACCGCTCCCAGCTGTGGGTTCACCTCCTCCTGCTGAACTCATAGAGCAGCAAACAACCAGTCCAGGGACAGACTCTAATGTAGCATCACTTTCATCGGTCACTCCTGAACTCCTGTGAAGCATGACGAATGTGGCCTCTCTAAATATGAGTAACTAAGAAAACATGTCAGTAGGCATCCTAGTAGTTAATGACTTAATTATTTGGGGTATTATTGCTATAAAAATAATATTAATAGTATTATTATTATTGTGCTTCGGGCTTTAGGCTCTACTGATAACGCAGAGGTCTCTTCCTCTGGGCTGTTTAAAGGGCCAGTTTATCCAAAGCTGTGTATATACCAGCTGCTGTCAGGCTTCAGATGTTTGCATTAGTCCCCTCCACAGTCCACTGTTTTGTAAGCCATTGCTTTACTGCATAAGTTCCCATCTACTGTAAAGAAATGGAGATAAGCAGGCACATAATATGAAAAGGCATGCTGTAGGTTGACTTTGTCTTTTCTGATTCATCGGTTTGTGTGGCTCTTTTCACAGGAGTGACCTAACCCACACTTTATTCACTTATATGATAAATAAGTTTAGTGTAATGTAGTGCAAAATACACTTCTTTTAATTTAATAACATGAAGCTGCATCAAGTTTCCATGGTGACTGCTCAAGAAATTCTGCATTCATAAATAAACATCAGACTGTCAAAAGAGCTCATCTGTGCGAGACCACCGAGCTGAGAGCATTTTCAGGTCGAGATCCCCCCGTACACCATTGTTGGAGAGCAGTTAAAAGCTTTTCTTCCCGACTGTGATTTGAAAACGTCTAAATGGAATCAAGTCAAGGAATCTATAAACCTATCAGGGTATGTGACAGTTTTTGCTTTTACTGCATTTCAATAATTTGAAGAATTTGTTGTAGTTTTAAAAGCTGACAAACTGAGAATCATTTTAAGTAACAATGACTAAATTGCTATTTCTTTGACAGGTGTTGTTCAACACACCGATTTATGAATCTGCTGTAAAGATCTGCTGGCATCTTCCGGGCTACAGGACTCAGGTTAGACCCAGATTCATGCAAACCAAAACTGACAGAAAATATCAGTTAATTTCTGAGGACCTGAGAGTGGTGGTGATTAAATGTCTCCTTTTACTTTTAGATTGAGATTATGACAGAGTTTCTCAGACTTCAGCAGGAAGATCTAATTCCACCTAACCTCACTGCTGAAGATCTGAGAGATCTTTTGGTGGAGAAGAGCAGGGAGACACTCAGAGAGCAGTGAGTTACTGTCACACCTCAAAGTCTGTTTGTGATGACGTGTAAATGCTGAGAGAAAACCTCTGCTTTGCTTTCTTTTGAAGGCTGTGGGAGTTTGAATTAGAGGATTTTGAAGAAGAGGAAGCCAAACCTCTTCTAAGGCTGGTAAGACTAGAAAACCCACAAGACTTGTAGTAATTTGGAAATTTCTTTTTTTCATTTTGTTCACATAACCTTTAAACATAAGTGCACTGTAAATGTGTTTTCTGTCTCAGGTATGGGCGGTGAACGTCATCAATAAAATGAGGGATGTTGAATTTCAAGCCAGAATGCTTCTTCAGTTCCCAGAGGCTGTACCTCCTAAATTTCAGTCAGTCACATGTAATATACAGTTATTAACCCTGTAAGACCCAACCCATCAAAAAATAGCCAGAAAATTCTGATTTTTTGGAACTGAGATGTTTATTAACCCTTTAAACAAAATCTACAAATTAGTTTTTTTCTGTGTCATGTTGTGTATGATTTACTTTTATTATGTATTTATTTTTTGCATCACATTTGATACACTGGGTGTTTTTGGCAACTTTTTGTTAACGACAATGTTAATTTTTTTTTTTTTAAAAAGAGTTTTGTCCATAACAATTTGAAATTATGGCAAGTATTGATCATGTTGATGAGATAGAGGTCTCAGAAACCCATGTATGATATAAAGGGCATTATAGGGTTAACAGTCCAGCTCCAGTGTTTCAATACTCAAGTGATGCTTTGAATATGTTTAAAAGAGAACTCTTATGTTTTTCTACAGAGCACCTAAACTCCTCAGCGTGGTGAAGGATTACGTTGAAATCCTGAAAAAGAAGCAGCAGGAACAGCATAACAGCAAACTGCTCACAGCGCAGGAGGTAGTGATCGAGGTAGTTCCCCGCGTTCTCCAGGGCTTCTGGGAGCTTCCTCCTCGTCCCCTTCTAAACATGGCCTCCCAGAGTCTAAGCATCCTCTCCACGAGTGTCACCAAGGCCACTTTAGATCGTGTCTCCAAGAGTCTCACGGCGATGGAAACACAGGCCATCTTCACCCGCTCCATCCGAGACAATATGGTCGACAGCATCCTGACGGAGATTAGGCAGAAATTTCCTCAAGAAATTCTGTCTATCAAAATTGCAAACTTTGCACCAGTGTTGCTGAAGACCATAGCTGATGTAGCAATGATCCGGATATGTGAAATCTTTGAGCCCCCTTCAAGTCTTCCTGATGTGAAGAACACAAATGAAGAACGCTCCTCTGACGGTCTTTCAATGGCAAATGTTCCACCAGCCGAAGGATCTTTTTCAGAAAGTGTTCCAGAGCCTGACGTTCTCTGTGAGGAACTTCTTGCTGAAAGGGCATCCAGTCTGAGTTCTCAAGACCTTACGATCGAAGGAGCTCTTTCCGGAAGTGTGCAAGAGCCTGACATTCCCTGTGAGGAACTTCTTGCTGAAAGGGCATCCAGTCTGAGTTCTCAAGACCTTACGATCGAAGGAGCTCTTTCCGGAAGTGTGCAAGAGCCTGACATTCCCTGTGAGGAACTTCTTTCTGAAAGTTCATCTAGTCTGAAGGCTGAAGACCTTACAATTGAAGGAGGTCTTTCAGAAAGTGTGGCAGTGGCTGACGTTCCCTGTGAGGAACCCTATGCTGAGTCCAAATCCAGTGTTAAAGGCAAAGATCATAAGATCAAAGGATCTCGTTTGGAAATTGGGCCAGTTCCTGATGTTCCCTGTGAGGAACCTTTTCCTGAACCCGAATCAAGTATGAAGTGCAAAGACTTTCAGATCAACAAGAAGAAGAAGAAAAAGGGCTTCTTCAAAAGACTTAAAAGGCTGTTCTGCTGTTGTTGCAGACCAAAAGACACTGACTGACATTGAAACTGCGACCCAGTATTGGTGTTCCAGTAACTGTACATATGTTCCTTGATGATTGTTGTTCATGTTTTGGGGGTTTCTTTAGTTTTCAGTGGGCTGGGTGTTTTTTTCCCCTTCGTTTTCTTTACTTAATTCTTGTTCATAGTTCCTGATTTGTTTTCCTAGTTCTTGTTTCTTAGTTTTTAGTTTCTTGAGTCCAGTTGAGTTGCTATATGAGTTTTGAGTTTTCTTTTTTTGTGACGTTTATCCCTAATGAAAATGTTTTTCCAGCAATAAAAGCTGCCGATTTAAGTTTCATTCCACGTAAGAGTCCTGTGTTTGGGTCCTACTACCTGCCTGTCACAACACACCATGACAGAAATCCAATTTTATAAACTCATTCATATTCAACCCATTCTGTTAACATATGAACAACAGTAACTGAAACTGGTATATAAAATGCATTTCCTGTCAAAAATGCAGTGTGAATGCTAATAGCTGAATAGTGTCCCGAATTCGAAATGTTGAGCAATGGAACAAACCAGCAGAGGCCCAGAAGAGTGCAGTCAAACAATGAGTTTATTGAACACACACGCGCGGGAAGATGTACACTGCATCACATCAGCGTAAGTCTTCTTCCAAAAATACACTTCAGAATGCTTTTATAATATCAGGGTTCCGCCCCTTCATGCGTCAAATGAACATCAAATGCATCAATTACAGTAAATGGTCAATTTTTAAATATCTATAAACAGACAAAGAAGTTCCTCTTTCTATCACACTTTCCATACATGGCAATTAGTTTCAGGCCCAGATGGTCCCTGTGGGCTTGTCCTCTTCTTGACTCACCTTCTGTCATCTGTTGCTAAGCAAACTCAAATGCAGTCAGAAGCTAAATGGATTCCAGGCCTTTGGCCTGGCCTGTGTTTAAATCATGTGTTTGTAAGCGTGTACGCGGTTTATCCTTCTGTGCTCCAAGTCACTTACACAATAGATTGTCTGGACATCGCGCCAAACAAAGCTTACGACCTTCTATTGACCGAGCGTCAACTCTTTTAATGAGCACAATATGCAATGTGTGCATACAATGATTATGGTTGCACCTGTAATAAAAAGGTTAATATGATGCCAGTAGCTTTAATAAACATCTTAATGCAATATCGATGCTGTAGGTTATATTATTAATGCAATGTTAATGATGAAAGTTATATTGTAGCAGTAAAATAATTTCTGTATCTCCACAATAGTTCAATTCAATTCAATTCAATTTTATTTATATAGCGCCAAATCACAACAAAAGTCGCCTCAAGGCGCTTTATATTGTACAGTAGATAGCACAATAATAAATACAGAGAAAAACCCAACAATCATATGACCCCCTATGAGCAAGCACTTTGGCGACAGTGGGAAGGAAAAACTCCCTTTTAACAGGAAGAAACCTCCGGCAGAACCAGGCTCAGGGAGGGGCGGGGCCATCTGCTGCGACCGGTTGGGGTGAGAGAAGGAAAACAGGATGAAAGACATGCTGTGGAAGAGAAACAGAGATTAATAACAGATATGATTCGATGCAGAGAGGTCTATTAACACATACTGAGTGAGAAAGGTGACTGGAAAGGAAAAACTCAATGCATCATGGGAATCCCCCGGCAGCCTACGTCTATTGCAGCATAACTAAGGGAGGATCCAGGGTCACTTGGTCCAGCCCTAACTATATGCTTTAGCAAAAAGGAAAGTTTTAAGCCTAATCTTGAAAGTAGAGATAGTGTCTGTCTCCCGAATCCAAACTGGAAGCTGGTTCCACAGAAGAGGGACCTGAAAACTGAAGGCTCTCCCTCCCATTCTACTTTTAAATACTCTAGGGACAACAAGTAGGCCTGCAGAGCGAGAGCGAAGTGCTCTAATAGGGTGATATGGTACTACAAGGTCATTAAGATAAGATGGGGCCTGATTATTTAAGACCTTGTATGTGAGGAGCAGGATTTTGAATTCAATTCTGGATTTAACAGGAAGCCAATGAAGGGAAGCCAAAACAGGAGAAATCTGCTCTCTCTTTCTAGTCCCTGTCAGGACTCTTGCTGCAGCATTTTGGATTAGCTGAAGACTTTTCAGCGAGTTTTTAGGACATCCTGATAATAAAGAATTACAGTAGTCCAGCCTGGAAGTAATAAATGCATGAACTAGTTTTTCAGCGTCACTCTGAGACAGGATATTTCTAATTTTAGAGATGTTGCACAAATGGAAGAAAGCAGTCTTACATATTTGTTTAATATGTGCCTTGAAGGACATGTCCTGGTCAAAAATGACTCCAAGGTTCCTCACAGTGTTACTGGAGGCCAAGGTAATGCCATCCAGAGTAAGAATCTGGTTAGATACCATATTTCTAAGATTTTCAGGGCAGAGTACAATAACCTCAGTTTTATCTGAATTAAGAAGCAGAAAGTTAGCGGCCATCCAGGTCTTTATGTCTTTAAGACATTCCTGCAGTTTAACTAATTGGTGTGTGTTACCTGGCTTCATGGATAGATAGAGCTGCGTGTCATCTGCATAGCAGTGAAAATTTATGCTATGTCTTCTAATGATGCTGCCTAGGGGAAGCATGTATAATGTAAATAGAATTGGTCCTAGCACTGAACCCTGAGGAACACCATAATAGACCTTAGTGTGTGAAGAGGACTCTTCATTTACTTGAACAAATTGGAGTCTATTAGATAGATATGATACAAACCACTGCAGCGCAGTACCTGTAATACCTACAGCATGTTCTAATCGCTCTAATAGGATATTATGATCAACAGTATCAAACGCTGCACTGAGGTCTAGCAGGACAAGCACAGAGATGAGTCCACTGTCAGAGGCCATAAGAAGATCATTTGTAACCTTCACTAAAGCTGTTTCTGTGCTGTGATGAGCTCTGAAACCTGACTGAAACTCTTCAAATAAGCCATTCCTCTGCAGATGATCTGTTAGCTGTTTGACTCTTTCAAGGATGTTTGATATGAAAGGAAGGTTGGAGATTGGCCTATAATTAGCTAAGACAGCTGGGTCTAGAGATGCTTTTTAAGTAAAGGTTTAACTACAGCCAGCTTGAAGGCCTGTGGTACATAGACGATTATTAGAGATAAGTTGATCATATTTAAGATTGAAGAATTAATTAATGGCAGGACTTCTTTGAGCAGTTTTGTAGGAATGGGGTCTAAAAGACACGTTGATGGTTTGGAGGAATTAATTATTGAAGTTAACTCAGAAAGATCAATTGGAGAAAAAGAGTCTAACTTAACATCAATGGTACTCAAAGTAGCTGTAGATAATATTACATCTGTGGGATGATTATTGTTAATTTTTTCTCTAATGATAAAAATTTTATTTGTGAAGAAGTTCATGAAGTCATTACTAGTTAACGTTAAAGGGATGGTTGGCTCAGTAGAGCTCTGACTTTTTGTCAGCCTGGCTACAGTGCTGAAGAGAAACCTGGGGTTGTTCTTATTTTCTTCAATCAGTGACGAATAGTAAGATGTTCTGGCTTTGCGGAGGGCTTTCTTATAAAGCAGCAAACTATTTCTCCAGGCTAAATGATGATCCTCTAAATTTGTGACACGCCATTTCCTCTCCAGCTTACGAGTTATCTGCTTTAGGCTACGTGTTTGAGAATTATACCACGGAGTCAGGGACTTCGGATTTGAGGCCTTAGTTTTCACTGGAGCTACAGTATCCAGAGTCGTACGTAGTGAGGAGGTAAAATTATTAACAAGATAATCGACCTCTGTTGGAGTAGCGTTCAGATAGCTGCCCTGCTCTATGTTGGTACAGGGCATTGAAGATGATAACAGTGGGTGGATTATATTCTTAAACTTAGTTACAGCACTTTCAGAAAGACATCTACTTTGATAAAGTCTACTCTCCGTTGCTGTGTAATCAATCATTGTAAATGTAAATGTTATCAGGAAATGATCAGACAGCAGAGGGTTTTCAGGAAACACTGTTAAATGTTCAGTTTCTATGCCATATGTTAAAATAAGATCTAGAGTGTGATTAAAGTGGTGGGTGGGTTCTTTTACATTTTGAGAGAAGCCAATTGAGTCTAATAACAGATTAAATGCAATGTTGAGGCTGTCATTTTTAGCATCTACATGGATGTTAAAATCACCCACAATAATTATTTTATCAGAGCTGAGCACTAAATCAGATAAAAAGTCTGAGAAATCAGAGAGAAACTCTGTGTAAGGCCCAGGTGGACGATAGATGATAACAAGTAAGACTGGTTTCTGAGTTTTACAGCTGGGTTGGACAAGGCTAAGCATCAGGCTTTCAAATGAATTAAAAGTCTGTCTTGGTCTTTCGTTAATTAATAGACTGGTGTGAAAAATTGCTGCCACACCGCCCCCTCGGCCTGTGCTTCGAGGTTTCTGGTAGTTAGAATGACTCGGGGGTGTTGATTCATTTAAACTAACATAATCATCCTGCTGCAACCAGGTTTCTGTAAGGCAGAGTAAATCGATTTGTTGGTCAATTATTAAGTCATGAACTAACAGAGACTTGGAGGAGAGAGACCTAATATTTAATAATCCACATTTCACTGTTTTACTCTTTGGTTCAGATGTGGATTCTGTATTGTTCTTTCTTTGTGATTTTTTATGTTTAAGTTTTTTATTGCTGGTTTTTGGTTTGTTTTTTGTCTTTTTGGGAGCTGACACAGTCTCTATGGAGATGGGTTTTTGGGGGGGGGGTAGCAGGAGGAGAGAAGCTGCAGAGAGGCGTGTAAGACTGCAACTCTGCTTCCTGGTCCCAACTCTGGATAGTCATATTTTGGGGGGTTTAATAAATTGGTCCATATTTCTAGAAATGAGAGCTGCTCCATCCAAAGTGGGATGGATGCCGTCTCTCCTAACAAGACCAGGTTTCCTCCAGAAGGTTTGCCAATTATCTATGAAGCCCACATCGTTTCTGGGACACCACTCAGACAGCCAGCAATTTAAGGAGAACATGCGGCTAAACATGTCACTCCTGGTCTGATTGGGGAGGGGACCAGAGAAAACTACAGAGTCCGACATTGTTTTGGCAAAGTTACACACCGATTCAATATTGATTTTAGTGACCTCCGATTGGCGTAACCGGGTGTCATTACTGCCGATGTGAATTATGATCTTACTGTATTTACGTTTACCCTTAGCCAGCAGTTTTAAATTTCCTTCAATGTCGCCTGCTCTGGCCCCTGGAAGACAATTGACTATGGTTGCCGGTGTCTCTAGCTTCACATGTCTGAGAACAGAATCACCAATTACCAGAGTTTGACCCCCGGCCGGTGTGTCGCCGAGTGGGGAAAAACGGTTAAACACATGAACAGGTTGGTGGTGTACCTGGGGCTTCTGTTTAAGACTATGCTTCCTCCTCACCGTCACCCAGCCGCCCTCTTTCCCCAGCTGCTTGGGGTCTGCCGGGGAACAGCTAGCGGGGCCTACGCTATCTTCGGCTGCACCAGCTGCAGGGGCCTGGCTAGCTACGGGTGAATGAAGGGTGCGAAGCCGAGTCTCCAATTCAGTAATCCTGGCCTCCACAGCTGCAAATATGCTACATTTGTTACAGGTATCATTACTGCTAAAGGAGGCCGAGGAGTAACTAAACATCTGACACAATGAGCAGGAAAGTGCAGGAGGGACAGGTGAAGTAGCCATGGTGCTAACGAGTCGGCTACGAGCTAAGCTAAGCTAGCGAAACAGTACAGAGACAGTGAGTGAATACTTTGGCTATAAATTAGGTAGTGAGCACACAGAAAGGGTGCTTCAGATGAAGCACGTTAAGATTATACTATGAAAAAGGGATGTATCAGAAGATTTAAATTAAATTGCTAAGCAGAAAAGCTACTCAGAAACACCACTGTGTTTGAGCAGGAACAGGAAGTGATACTCTACCACAAAGCGAGCGAACACCAAGTGACAGCGCCCCCGACGTGACCAAGAAGAAACCTTGTTACAAAATGTGTTGGTTTGAATTGAATTTTTATAATTGCTAAAATCTTTGGTGAAAAACATGTTTCATGGGCTGAAATACACCAAAACATTCATCTGACAAATTTTTCCTAGTTAGACATTATGAAACATGACATGTAAAAGTGAATTTTGCCAAAGTTCTTAAGATACTTTTGTTTTTTAAGAAAAAGAAAAAAAAAAAAAAAAAAAAAAACAACAAACAAAACTACTACATCATGTATAATTTTCTCATGTCATGTGTAATTTCCATTGCAAATATTAATCACAGTTAAAGTAAGAGGGGAAGGCAGTAAAAACTCTGGAACGGAGACGTCATCAAGTACACCGTCGTTCTAATTGTAAAATGATCGCGCTGCGTTCCTGGGAAGTCCACACTCGTGTGCGAACTTAGTAGCGAGAACGTGAGTACAAACTTGGGTACTTGAGAATTGAGAAATGGTCTGAGAGTTTACAGCAGAAAACAACAAGTTACACATACTGTTTCAGACACTTTATTGGGGCCGTAGCTGTTCATAGTAAGTCATGATTGCTTTAGTAGCACTCACTGAGAGCACCGTTACTCCCAGAAAGCCTATTGATCCAGCCACAATGGCTATTACAGTCATGTACTCTGCCCCTGGAAAGAGATGGATATAGGTTCATTTCGTCACCCCTGTATTCACAATACACACAGCTAAACACATGTGCAGTAAGTCAAGACATAGTAGAAGATCAGTGACAGTCTATATCAGGACTGCTTTTTTATATGAACCAAGAAGAATTTAAGTTAAAACAAAACAAAACACTAACAACAGAAATGCATTGATGCACTGTAATCTAAGAATAGTTATGAAAGCAGATGCAGATTCTTTTGAGAGTTCAGTCTTAAATTTGAACTAACTGAATGATCCCAAGCTTACAGTAAGACTGTGTAGCTGACTTCACTCTTGTGTTGACAATCAAAGGTCCAGCAGACACGACAGCAGCTTGTTTCCCCTCACTCTCCATTTGACTCACAGACCTCTTTGTGCGCTGCTTGTCAGTGCATTTCTGCAAAAGAATGAGAGTCAACTTCAGATTCATGCAGAAAGACAAAAAAAATAAATAAATAAATAATAATAATAATAAAAAAAATTCTGAAATCTGGATAGAATAAGGTAAATGGATTTAACACAAATCTGACTGAACCACAGAGCAGCATGTTAAATGAGCAATAATGGTCACCTAAGGGAACTTCATGTACCTGTAGGTTTTTGTAACCAAAAAGCTTTGAGCTCTTGTCTTCAGAGTGTACCGACACTTTGATATCAGCTGTTGGAATCTTTAAACCCAAGTGCAAAGCTGACCACCTCAAAATGGGATTTGGCTGAATCTCATTGTGGCCTTATTTGGCAAAATTACCCAAACTAAATGTTCCACAATAAATGTTTTGGAAACTTACAAAAAAAAATTATTTTTTTCCTCTATTCATAGAAACCTAACTAAAATAAGAGTCCTACTCTAAATAAAAACTGAAGTGGCAAAGTGCATAAAAAAAACAACCTGTCAAAACTTACAGCCATGACTATATGAATGTTGTTTCAGTATAATGACAGCCAAGCAGGAAACAAAATGCACTGCGACTGACATGCAGTGACATACAAGTGCAGTAGTTGTTGCATGCCAAGACACAATCAGAGTGGCGGCAGAAACAAGACAATGTTCCCACCTGAGAATTCCAGGTGGGAAATGGAAAGGCCTGTTCGTCCCTGTTGTCTGAGTAACCTGTAGCCAGATACTTACATCAAATGGATTAACTACATTATTTTACCAAGTGCATCTCAAGCTTGAAACAATTGGCCATTTTACCAGTCGACAGTCTTCATCATGTCCACATATGCTGGCCAGGCAGTGGAAGTAAAGAGGTAACTTCTTAGGCATGTTGAACATCTGAATGGAAAACCTGCTTCTATGTGCCAGACCGTTCACAGACAGCCAGTGGAAAGTGGGGTCAACAGGACAGCTGAAAGGAATATGCAACAAGGAAGAAACATAAGCGTGTGGTTCCATTTAGCAATCCTAACCTTTCAAAATGTATCTTCTGAAAGTCATCAAGTTTGTGGGCACAGAGGAACCAGACTTAACAGAGCAACTTGGAGAAAGCTTGAGACTTCATTATATATATATCTAACCATACACTTTTAAAAAGTTTTATTCAAATAATAAAAAAAAAAAAAAAAAAAAAAAAAAAAAAAAAAAAAAAAAAGAGGAGGAATAGGTATTTGGTATGTCCAAAGTCTAGCCCATTCATTGCCAGCTGCATGCTCAGCAATGGATCCTAGTTGTCAAACATCAAACGTGAATTCTCTAGAGAGAGATTTCATGAATACCCATCTTGCAAAAGAACGCCCTGGGTAGGGTCGTGAGGGTCGATGCTCTCAGTCGTCCAGCACGACTTCACCTGCAGGAGCAGGTCTACAGCAAAAGAGCCGTTTGTCTCCAGAGCCACCTGGAAGAACAGTGTGTCCTCGAGTTCCAGGGTTATGGCATCCCTGTAACTGTTTGTGTAAGACTCATCCCTGTACAAGGTCATTTTCAGGCCCAGGTGCACTGACGAGTTAAACTCCACCAAGGTCATGGAAGTGAGCCTACAAGCAGAGAGCAGAATCAGAGAGACTTTATTTATCCCCAAGGGGCAATTAAGAAGTCATTATCTTTCATGTTGCCCTGATTTACAGTACATTATGATAAAAAGAAAGCACACCTGCCTCACTTCACTGAAGTTTGCATGGATTTGTTCATGCACAGCCCCGTGAAAGCACTACCACAGCATTTCAAACAGGTTTAGCCTTTTAATTTAAACGTATTCCAGTATTCCTCATCCTGCATTAAAGATTACTACTACCCCCCCTCCACCTTCATTGCAATGAGTTTCTCATCTAAGGCCGACAAAACACATATTTTGGATGCCTCAGGGGAACAAATATTCAGAAACATCATGATTTTAACTGGAATAACAGACATTTTTTGGTAAAACTTTTGGCTTCATATTTGTCTTTACAATAATTTGGTAAGGAATGTATGGTCAACTCAGTGACTGCAAGGTGCTCGGGTCCTGTGGTCCATTATGGCAAAACACCCACACTTTGGTTTCATCGGACTAAAGTCTTGCAGTTGGTTCTAAGAGTTTTGTAAACATAAGCCATGCTTCCATATTTATTTATTGCTTCCATATTTAAAAAAAGGCTGAACAAGTCATATCTGTTCAGCCTTTTCCTCCTAATTGTACTGTTCTGAACTTTGAGGCCTGTAGAGTCTGAAATGCAGCTCTTGGGTGTTTTGCAGTTTGAGCACTGCAGTCTGACCTTGGGGCAAATTTGTTACAAATTCTACTCCTGAGAAGATATGCAAACATCTTGAATGCTTTCCATTTGTGAATAATCTGTTGCTTTATATTGATGACTTCAAATTGCTCCCACTGATCAAAAGGGAGCAATGCTCAAGGATCTTGGAGATTATATTGATCTTTGAGAAACAAACTTTGCTGCTGTTGTCTTACTTTTTTAATTCCTATGGAAACATTAACAGTGTTTTCACACATTGCTTCTGCATGTTGGCTTAATTTTTATATATAATGTAGTGTAATATGTTTTGTAGTTTCTGTGAGGTTGCATTTACTTAAACCCCAAACTGGTAAATGTATGAATATTCCTACAAACACTGGGATTTGATGAATCTCACCATTCCATATCCACACTGACTTGAACATTGCGGACATAATGTCGTGGGTAAACACACTTCCACACCACTTTTAGGTCCCGCCTGCTGATCATCTGCCCTTTGGTCAAAGTGACACTCAGAGTATTCTGGAAGTTGATGTGAGTTTTGTTAACCTAGACAAAACCGACAAACAGAAATAAAACCACAAGGATGAGGGGAAGGGGTAAAAAAGAAAGAAAAAAAAAAAAAACTGCACATACAAGTACTAGCAGGTAGATTTTCCATTATTGTAAAACTCAGCTGTGTGCAGTCAAATTAGCTAAACAGATACATTCAAGTTGGGAAAAAAAAACCCTAATTTGAGTATACATCATATCACTTGGTGAGCAACAATTTTCAGACTATTGTTGAAATAAGATTATAGGACTCAGGATGCTTTATGCAGACTATGATTCATTATTTATCCAGCAAATATCCAGTCATGTAGTAGGCAGTGGCACCCACCACAGGTTTTTGCCTTCCAAAACGAAGATCACTAGGACTGTACAAAAATACAAAATCTTTCCATCCCTCACCTATGGCATGACATGCATATCACATAATACTGTGTAATCAGTCCTGTCAAGGGTAAATATTCAGAGGTCACCGATGTATGCTAGGGTGACAACTTAGGATACTGAGTGAAAACTAACAGAGTGTGTTTTTTAATATTGGTAAGAAATCTGTCTGGCAAACAAACCTTTCAGAGCTTCTTGCTGAGCTTAGTTACTCACCTGCTTCTCAGTTCCACATTCAGAGACTTTTCGTGAGGTGCGGAAGTAGTACAGTGTCTCACTCTCATTCACAATGCAGCGACCATCATTCAGCTTCACTGCAACTGCTCCTCCCATGCGAGAATGTAGGTAGGGCTTTGCTATTCCACCAGCCATCAATTTATCCAGACACCGGCTGAAGAGACCTTTTTCTGTTTGAAATCGAGGGTCAAAAAAAAAAAAAAAAAAACAAAAAAAACCCAGCAGCTGTACTACTACACAGGCATTTTTATTTTATTTTTTTTTATTTTTTTTTTTTTTAAAAGGATCAGCTTTTAAAATAAAATACATAGGTTTAGAGATTGATGAGAGGTCTCTGTACCTTGGCAGACTGGATATGAAGCTGGAGCACGCTCAGTCACAGAGCTGACGTCATAATAACCATGCTGGCATACACAAGAATATGAGCCCAGAGTGTTGATGCACAGAGAATTGTGAGAACATAAAGGCTGTTTGGAAGCACACAGGTCTGGACCTAATAAACAAGCAGGCATGCAAAGAAAATAAAATTCCACTAAAAAGATGAAGGTTTTAACTGACAAGGGCTGAGCCAGCTTTTTATCAACACTTACCATCCCAGTAAATGACTCCACTTTTAACAGTGATGTTGGTGGCATTTAAAGAGCCAGTGTAATACAGAAGATCTTCAATAGGTACGGGCACATTTTCTTTAGTTTGGGAGGCATCAAAAGCCGTGAAGAAAATCTCAGTTTTGCCTGGCTCATCTGCAGGTTCAAAAGAGTCCAACTTTATCCGAACTGGCTTATCTTTCAATAGCTCCTGCAGCTGGAGGACAATAAAAATTTTCAACTTGGCAAGTCATCATAAATTAAAAAACAAAACAAAAAAAACCCCTTAAATTCAGTAATCTTCATAAGAAACTAAAAACCTTAATTATAAGTTTTAAAGTTTAAATGGAATAGTAAATTGGAAAGATGTGTTTCGTGTGTGACATGGAGAGAGTGAGGTTACTCATGTATGGCAACTTGCAGTCTGCCAGCTTTTAAATATGAACATCTCAAACCTGAAAGCTAAAAACTGATATCAAAACATACCAGCAAAAATTTCTGGCACAACTTCACCTACTTCCAAATATGAGAACGATGGGAGTCTAGTGAGCTAAACAAGGTATTGCTGACCTTTTTTCACTACTCTGAGATCACTGCACTGTGTGGAAACAGAGCTACTATTAGCAGGTAAATTAGCACACTCAGATCCATCATCTTAAGATTTTTCCCTCTCACTAAGCACCCTGGCTAACATTAGATGTAGAAGAGTGGGAGATATTTTTAGCCAGGTTTTCACTTTTTTATACAGAATTGTATAAAATTAAGATGAGCCGATTACAGATTTTTTAGTCCATAGCTGCTGATTTAAATGTTTTATGTTTTGCTCACCTTGTTGTTGAAGATCTCCTCTATTTTATCTTTAGCTTCTGATGCGCCGTTGTCTAGATCCTCAGGCAGTTTCCAAGGTACAACCACTGTGAGCCCCATGTTGTCATAATCTAACTCTAGTTCTAAAGACACCAGGAAATGGGAACAGTGGGTAAAGGTTTACATCAAAGACTTTATTGAAATAAAGGTATGTCAAACCAACCCATGTCATGAGCAGGTCCACCAGCCCTCATACGGAGCTCTGAAGATGAATTGGCTGCCATGAAAAACAAATGCGAATGTTCAGACTCCAGCTGGTTGTTACATTCTTCCCACACATTGAGAACATAAGTTTTCCCTTCTTCCAGCCCTAGGAGGCGTAGCTTTGTGACTGACACACGGCTGCTGTCGATGGTGGTGCCGTTCTTCAGGGACAGCTCATATATGAAGCCCACAGCTTGCTGCTGTGGGCTACCAGGGGTCCACACAGCAGTAGAGTCATTAGAGTGGTACGTCAGCTCAGACACACCGTGAGGTCCTGGATTCACATGCAGAATCAATACAGAGGACACAAAGACAAGTAAATAACATACTTGCATATGAAGCCCAACAAGTTACAAATAGCAGCAGTAGTAAGATAAGTTGACAGTGAAAATAGAGAGAAGCTAATAAAGCAAACATGTCTTTAGCTGACTTACTGAACCATCCTGAGACAGCTGTTGTGAAATGACACCAAATTTAAATAAAAAAATAGATTAAAATCCTAATATAAAGCATTCAGTAATGTATGGCAACTACCAATTTACAATATAATTATATTTATAATTCAATATTTCATTTCATATATATGTTAGCCATTAATCCCATTAACACTAAAAGTAGTTACATTATTAAATGCTAAACACCACCAGTTATGCAACTTGGATGGCCAACGCACACAGGTCATGTTTTACCTGTTTGTGCTGTGACCGTCTTAGCACTCATGAGCACACCATCTCCACAAAGTGCCTCCACCCTGGCCTGGTACTGTTGGCATGGCAGCAGCCTCCTCACAGTGTAGCTGTTCATGAGAGTAGTGCCCTGCAGCACACCTTCATGAAACACTCTGAACATGGAGATGGAAGAGGTGTTCCTCACCTCCCAGCTCAGGGTGTAGTTGGTGGGGCCAAACAATGTCTGACGCAAGTCCTCAATGTTGGAATGGACTAAGGGAGAAGCAGAGGGGCTTTCACTGAAGGATAACCAATAGCTTCTCTGCATGAAGTTTTAAATTTAAAAATGCTATTCTATAGGGAGATAAGTGAGTGCCAGTATGGTCAAAAATGTGAGTGGTTCACAAATTAAAGCAGGTAAACTCTGTCAAACTGCTAAATAGGTTCAAATCCAAACAGTGTGTTTGTGCGTCACATACAAGAGTTTCCGTCATTCAGGACCATCTTGCCGTAGCGGGACTCGATTCCTGCCTGGCAAACAGTCTGTAGGCCAAACTTCACTCTGCTGCAGGGCTGCAGGTCAGACAAGCTGACCTCAAAGTTATCTTTGTGCCAAAACGAGACCTCCTCTCTGATGTGGTTTGTACCATTGAGGTAGAAGGCAGTGAGAAGGAAGACCGAGTACTTGCGGTTCACAGGACAGTCCCAGGATAAAGATATGCTGCTGCTATTCCATGATGTAACCTCAAAGTTCTCTGGAACATCTGGATCTGACGAGAAACAGAACAAGAGCTACAGCAGCAGTTTTAGCATGTGTTGAAAACAACTGATAGCAGTGTCATTTAAAACAAAACAAAACCCCCCCAAAAAGCTTTGAGGTTAAAAATCATAGTTGGCGCCATCTAGAGGTTGTTATGTGAATTTAAGGCCTTTAACCTTTGCAAATTTGTTAACTAAACATCACTCATTAGCCCATACCAGTAATAGTAGAGAGGCATGCTAAGGAGAGAGTGTCTGCAATCTCTACACAGGCCATGTAGAGGGTGCAGGAGTCCAGAGCAGAGAAGCGGTAGTGGTTGTGAGTGGTAACATCCAAAGTATGCGTGTTATAGGAGCCTAATTCAACATGGTACAAAGTCACACTGTGACTATAGATGACATCTGGTTGATTCCTCTCCCAGGACACCAGCAACATGGAGGGACTGTGGGACACCAGTTTGAAAGCGAGGCGCATTGTGTGACCTGAGGAGAAAAAAATAGTTTCAAAGATGCAGAAAACTGCAGCAGTAATGCACACGTTTATCTTAATCATCATAATAGTTTGAATGGTAAACATTTTTACAGCACAACTAGGTGGCTGTAGCTCAGGAGGTAGAGCAGGTCATCTACTATTTGGAAGGTTGGTGGTTTGATCACTGGCTGCTCCAGTCTGTATGCCTAAGTATCCTTGGGTACTGAACCCCAGGTTACCCTCCAATGCATTCGCTGGAGTGTAAATGTTAGATAGAACAGGTGAAAAACACATGTTGTATGAAGAGCTTTGAGTGCTCGAGTAGAGGTGAAAAGCATTTACTTCAATCATATCCACGCTAGGGTAGCCTAGCTACAGGTCACGTGGTCTCCAAACAACTTAAATATCAACTCTAAAAGTTAGATACCGGTTGGATTAAGTTAGCGGCAAACATCAATGCAAGGCAGAAGAGACTAGAACCTTTCCTGAATATTCAACATCAGTAATGGTCACTTACCTTCTTGCTAATAGTTAAATGACAAAATTGGCATCTTTTACCAGTTTATTATAAATACAGTGTATAAAAATTAGGAAACAACTAGCCATATATAAATAACACCCTGTGGTTTTATGCAATTCTGTTGCTAAGGAATATTTCATAGCTGGTTCAGGTGACTTCCCAGTTTTGCTGTCTAAAGTGCAACTATAGGAACGACACTCACCCAAAGCAAGGAAGAAATTTTCCTCCTGTTGGAAGTATACTGTTGCATTTTCACATGCAAACACTTCAGTGGGACTCAACAACTTGAGGAAATCCTGAGGAACGATCAGATCCCAACAGCAATCAAACTCTGCAGTGAGGTGGACTGTGCATGAAATCTAACATAACTACTCATCTGTGTAAAAGTTGTTGTCAAAAGTACCTTAGTGGCATTTGTTGGATGTCGTAGTGGCTGCTTTCGGCCTCTGATTTTAGTAAACTTCATACCTTGGGGTGAGGTAAACACATTTAAAGGAACATTAAACAAGAGGTTGGGGTGTCAAATTAAACTGGGATTAAGAAGGTATGTTGCTTACGTGGGCTTTGTGGAACTGTTAGAGTCCATGCCTGGACAGAGCCACCATATTGGAGGGTTAGCTGGTTTTCTACACCCGGGGACAAAGTCACAGAAGTCACTTTGCCCACCTTTCTGATGGATTTTAATGATGTGCCGTTGAGCCATATGTCTCCATTTTTCCTTAAAGAATGGGAAACAGTACACCTCATTTTCTATTACATGATCATTCCATATGACTGATTAATAGCTGCCCGTTTATCGTCACCCTTATTCAGACATGGGCAGCATAACATGATCTGGTCACATTTAAAGTTTTAACAAGCTGTTCTCTTTATTATCTAATACAGTAAGTCATCTTGGCTAAGCTCATTAGACCTCTTTGATCAAAACTAAACATAGTATATTTACTCAGTTACTTCAACTGAGTAGTTTTAATGTAATAGTGGGAAGTTTTGTCGTTGGTGTATGAATTCTTGAGGTTATAGTGACCTTAAAAACATTTGTTACATTAAACTTTAATAAACAGACATTAAGAATTATTTGATCATAATGTATGCAGTTCTGCAAATACAGGTACTTTTAATTAAGGTACCTAACGCATATTTTTCATGTTAAAACCTCTGTACTACTAACTTATTTAAGAAACTAAATACTTATTTCACCCCTTTTACATTTGTCCTGAGGTCTCTGAGCAGCACAGGGGAAGATTATGCAAATCTATGAATCACGTTTACCTGTCCAGATCATTCCCTTTGCTCATCCAACACAACGAGAAGGAAATATCGTTGCAGCGTCCTGGAAGAAAGTCGATGAGAATACCTCCAGATGTCACGTTTTATTTTCACCATTTTACCTCAGCAACCAAACTCACCGAGCGATATGACATGAGGCACCAGGATGAAGAAGACGAACGAGTACTGTAAGGAGTTCCTGAAAATATTAGAAGCATATAAATCCGCTGAATTTGAGTGAGATAAGTTTGTATGAACCGGTAGTGATAAGTTATTTCCTTACATGTTCTTTGGAAATCCAGCAAAGGAAAGTAGGTCGCGTTTATTAAAAGAAGGCCGGGGCTTGAATCAGCAGGCTGCTAATAAGTGACAGGTGTGCACTTTCAGCTCACCTGCTCAGATCCTCGGTGACGGATTACCTGCGTAAAAAAGCAGCAAAGTCTTTTTTATTTGTTGGAAACAGAACCCCCCCGCCTAGTATTGCACCAATAGCGATACGTTGTATTATTCTTTATCTGCTAATGCAGAGGGGAAGACCACGAAGGATTGCACAGCTTGATTGCAAATGTGCAAATGTTTTCATCTCCTGTTCAGCAACATGCCATCGGTACGTGCACGCTGCTCGATGCTAGGCTATGGTTAGGGATTTTTTTTTTTTTTTTTTTATAAATGTCTCAACAGGTGAAGCCAAGTGGGTCATACTTACCGATTCATTAATGTGTAGTGCATCACTTCATATGTTACAGCTGGAGATTATTTTAATTGCTTATATTCTGCTTTCCAGCTTTATTGTAATAATACGCATTCGTTTATTTATAATAACATATTACTACAATCAATTATCGTTCGAATGTTAAGTAATTAACACTTTGAAATAAAAAAAGGGTTAATCTGAAAAAAACATACCATCTATATGTTTGATGGTGAAATTACACGAGAAACTGCTTCCATCATATTTTAAGTGATTCTACAGTCTGAACTCTGGGTGCAACTCAAAAAGAAATATCACACTGTAATCATTATTACTGAAAACAAGAAAATTATCTAATCCGATAGTTTTTAAAAAAAAGCAGGTTTTACAAATTTTCTGGATTTAAATTCGACTTTTAATTCTTTTCGAGAACAGCCGACATGCTAAAGATTGAGATCTTCCTAAAGGGGGAAAGGTGTGTTAATAAAATAAAATAAAATGCTAAAAATAAAAACATCAAAGCATATGGTTACTTTTCTATGACATAACCCTAATTACAGAATAACTGTGGCATGTTGTTGTACATAAGGCCTGTAGATGGCACTGTGTACCTCATGTTTGCTGTCCTCTGCCTGTAAAGAAAAGCGTATTAATAAATGTATTGGTTTTAATTATACATCAGTGACTGATAAGTCTGGATGGTAAAGGAGAAACAGATTTTTATATAAGCACAGAAACCGGCGTTCATGGAGCCCACTGCTTGGCTCATCCCTGTTTACCATTTGTGCGTGACTGCGATTACATTAAGCAAAGGACAGACGACTCGTCCTCTATTAGTGGTCCTGCACCGCAGTGTCTACATCCAGCTGTTCAGAGTCTACTGGACAGCACTCAACAGTAAGACAGAGCAGCTTTTGTCTGTTTAATCTTAATAAGGAACCAGGCAAATTGGAGTCACAAGCATGCAGAGTGTGCAGAGTGTTTCAGGCTGCAAGCGTATGAGGGCCGCAGCCATAAGTCAAGTCAAATCATGATCTAGGCAGCTGGTCTGGGGAAGTATTAAGAGTATTCTATCACAATATGGAGAACTGGCACTGTTTGCTGCTGCTGTGCACACTGAGTTTAGAGCTTTCCTCTGGAGGAGTTACAAAAAATGATGATGACATCGACCTTGTCAGCTTTTTGAGAAATATCTACCCCGAGCCGTTCATCATCAACCGAGACTTTGAGATAAACTCCGTCGAGGAGCTGGGACGCCTGGGGGACCCTGCAGTCATACAGCAAACCAAGGACAAACCTGTCACTCAGGATACAGATGGGGCTGCTGGACCAGTGGTGATAACCAAAGATGGCGAGATCAAGGGGATTACTGTGGATAAGGCCTATGTATTCTATGGTGTTCCGTACGCAAGTCCTCCTGTTGGGGCTTACCGCTGGAAGCACCCCAGACCTGTGAATCCTTGGCGCGGGGTTTATGATGCCTCCTTTCCCAGGGCCGCATGTATGCAATTCTGCAGTAAAGCTATCACTGAGGAGTGCCCTAAGAGTGTAGGTGTATTACAACCTTGTATTTCTTTATATCCTGCTATGATGTTTTATATCACTTTAATGTTACAGCTTGAGGTTATTTTAATTGCTTCTGTTCTGCTGCTTTGTGATAATACATAGCTGTTGTGATTAATGTGCTGACATGCTAATTATCATAAAATGACACTAACAGTATAACACTGAAATTTTAATTTGCATAGGCTTAGTGCACACAAACTTTCACATGTCAAAGATATTTCATATTCAGTTCAATTAGACTGATTAGATGGAGTAGGTGGATCAAAAGAGCTGCCATTATTTTTGAGAGTGTGATGAAGCCATGGATGCTAAATTCTGCACTTAGAGATGAAACCAATTTCATTAGAGTAAAAGTGAACAATCCAGCCCAGTAAAAGTCGTTAGAGTCCACGTTGTAAGGCTCATGTCACATGGAGTGGCCTCCCTTTATGAGGCCATTGTTAATAAATTATATTTAGCAAAAAGATCCTCAAAGTGACAAATATATATAAATAAAAAGCTATATAAAATAAATATACCATTTTGATAGCATTATAATCTGTTTAATGACTCAAAAGGATGCAGCATACTATTTACAGGATACAATTTCAAAAATAGTACAGTTATTTACAATGAGGGAGAACAGTTATGCTAGCTACTTTGCTGTATGCTAGATTTTTAAGGACAGCATACAGCTTGTGTGAGTAGAAAAGTAGTCAAAATCCAACTGTAATTTAGTTAGTGATATTAAGAGTTTTTAACAACATGCTCCAGTTATCCATCTATTTTTTAAACCAGCAAACCTACCAAGACTATTAACAATATCTGTGTATATAAATAAGAACTGTGTCTTTACACTAATACAATAAGCTTTCTGAATCAACTTTCTGTTTAAATATGATTTAAAAACATAACAAAAAAAAAATAATGCTAGCCACTTAAAATAACTGCTGAATGTATGTCGGTAATATGACAACAGATAACTGAGGCAATGAACTGAGGCAAGTACGAATGTGTGTGTGGGTAAATAAAGTATGGTATATAAAATGCTTTGAGTGCTCCAGTAAAGTACAAAAGCATCATATAAGAACCAGAACATTTAACAAAAAGCGGGGAATCCAAGCACTCATATATGGAGCACTGGGACTATCTGACCTCTGAGAAATTAAACTTTATTAAAAACAACTAACAAACAATATCAATAAAATTCATTCAGAAAATGTGAGTAAGCAAACCCAGTACACTAACCAAGAGACGGTGCTCAAAGGGGACAAATGTCCTTATTTAGTCCTAAATAAGGTGTAAGGAGTATAAGAAACCTGCTGTGTGAGCCTACTAATTAGTTTGTACCATAAACACTAAATAAATAATTTATATTCTATCTGCAGTTTTTACCTTTCACCTGGCTGGCAATTGCCTCCTAACTTGTATCTGTGTATCCGTGTATCCGTGTCACACACGGCCAGAACTATTAAATTCAAAAGAAAAAAACCAAAACCAGATAAAAGTGACAACAAAAAGTGAAAAATTGAATGACCTGCATCCTCTAATGTCTCCAAAAAGGTCAGTGAGGATTGTCTCTACCTCAACATCTTTGTACCGCTGGATGTGGACTTGAGCTCTCCTCTGCAGAGCCACCTGCCTGTCATGGTTTGGATCCATGGTGGAGATTTCATTGCTGGTTCTGCCTCCAAGCCTCTGTATGATGGACGTTTCATTAGTAACTTCACCCACAGTGTTGTTGTAAGCCTGGAGTACCGACTGGGTAAGAAGGATTACGTTTAAATGGACCTATTAATGTGTAATAGCCTGTGTATTTGAATCTCAATGCCTGTGTCCCACTTCAGATTTCACTGTGCACGCAGGGATAAAATTCAGATGAACTTTAGCAATGGACTTCTCAAAGGCAACAACAAGAAACTCGTGGAATCACTTAGTGAAAATAAGAATTTACTTATTATAGAGAGCATGTGTGCATCTGTGTGTGTGAGACAGTACGAGCCTGAATAATGTTTGTGTGCCACAGGCCGAGCTTGTTGGTAATTACTCTGCTTTCCTGCAAGACTGAAAACAGGAGCTCTGATATGTGAACAGTAATTTGGAGCTCGGAGGAAATGAATGTCTTGCCTGAGTCAATTACGTCTTGTTGATCATGTGAAATCCTGCATCATTAAAGGTGCATTTGGGTTCCTTGTGTCGGGAAAAGATCTTCACACATCAGCTGCAGGGAATTATGGGATCCTGGACCAACAGGCAGCTCTTCTTTGGGTCCAACAGAACATTGCCGTGTTTGGAGGGGATCCCGCCAAGGCAAGCAACCACACAGACACACACCCACACCTAAGATAATTATTTCGAAATAAGGCATTTATTAATAAGGTACAATATTGTGTGGGAATAAACATTGTAAGAAAACATAGGACAAAAGAAGATAAAGGGCAAAATACTGAGAAAATGACCACAGTGGAAGAGGTGGGGATAATAGTGAAGCAGTTGCTTCCAACAATTAAAGATACTTATTGTAAACTTTATGCTCAGAAGCTCCGACATATTTTCTCAAATTCATAAAGTATAAACATTTAAAGAAGGTTATCTCAGAGGGAAAAAAAGGAAACACATTTCCAAATTTGATAACTCACTTGGTTTGGTTTAGACCAAAAGTATTATGCTATTTCCAACACCATATTTAATTCTTGGACTTTGCTAGAGTAACTTTTACAGTTTAAAGTCATTTTTGTTTATCTTCTGTCAAATGCAGCATCTTAATTAACCTTCTACTTAAAGCATGCTATTTGAACCCCCTCCACTTTTCTTTTAATCCAACTTTGTTGTGATTTGTTGCCCTTCACAAACAAAAGATTGGAACAGCATTCAGGTGCCCTTAGATGGCCATTTTAAGGAGATCTGCTTTCAGTGACATCATCTGACATCACGATTCTTACCTTTTTTTGTCATTCTCTTGTATATCTGCTGGTGTGGTTGGGATAATTGTTCCTCTTGTAAGACCAAGGCCAAGCTTTAGCTGTCAGACTCACTTTTGTCTCTAGAATACTTTGGTAAACAGAAAAGTTAACTCAATAACTGCAGAGTTTTGTTTTGTTTGGCAAAAACAAACAAACAAACAAACAAACAAACAAACATGTCAATGTCCATTATAGCCAAATATCTGCACTTTGGTCTCATCTGTCCAAAGGACATTGTTTCAGAATTCTTGTGTTTCTTTTTCAGATGCAACCTTATAATACTTAGCCATTCAACCATGTTCTTTTTAGTGAAAAGAGACTTTCTCCTGGCAACTCTTAATATTCCTTAATCATTATCATATTTAACATGCTAACTGAGGCCTGTAGGGCAATGTTTGCAGCCCACTATTGTTGATGCTGTTTATCCTCATATATACCTGAATTATCCAGACCAGCAAAGCGCCAAAACTTCTGCTCTTATAGCAGAAGTTTTTTGCTGATGAAGAGTTTGTGCATTTGACTATCAGCACCTGTCTGCTTTATAATTTCACTTTCTATGGGAGCAATATGGGCATGCTCAGTTTTTCACAAACTTCTTCTACATTTTGGCTTAATTTAATTTTTGTTAAATAAATAATGACGTGGTATAATATGTCCTCTTTTGTTGCCCATCTGAGCTTATTTTACCTAATTGTATTACCTGGTAAGGAACAGGTTATTTCTGTCACACCCTGATAAGTTCAGCCTTTCTCAGGTCAAGTCAACTCCAAATTACAAAGTTTCCTTGAAGAAGGAAACTTGCTTTTCTTTCCAAGCTCCTTAGACTACGATCACCTGGATGTACATGTCGTACATTTACTAAGCCTAACTTTCATTGTTTGTATTTCGTTTGATATGAAATTTATATTTTTTGCAATATTAACAGAAATTAAGTTAAAGAATTTTAAGTAGCAACATTTTTTTAAATCAGGTCACAGTATTTGGGGAGAGTGCAGGCGCTCAGTCGGTAAGCCTTCACCTGATGATCCAAAGCAGCAAGCCTCTGTTTAACCAGGCCATCCTGCAGAGCCTGCCCTTCTCCATCCCTCTGAAGACCAGGTGAGGAACTAACAGCTCAGGGCAATACTGGGCATGGATGTGAGATAGATGCATGCTTTGATGGGGTTTCAAAAATTAGTATGGACTTTAAAGGACACCGAGCGATCAAAACGTTAAAGCTGAGCATTAGATTAAGTGAAAGATCGTGATCACATTTCAGGATGACTTCAAGCTGAAATGTAATTTTGTTTTTTTCTGCACATCTTTCCCAGACATGATGCCCTGAAACTGGGAAAAGACTTTGCTAAACAGACAAACTGCTCTGTGAGCGACTTTGTCTGCCTGCTGTCTCTCACTCCGCAGGCCATCCTGGCCGCCCAGATGAAAACAAGTAGGACGCCACAAACCCCAGATTTAGAGCAACACTCATTGCTGCCCACATATTACATAAGGAAGCAGGATATAGTATATTTGTCTGCAAATGACTGTGAAAAACATGTTCATAGTGAGATACTTGTAAACAAAATCATTATGACTGAACAATGAGCCTCTAAAGGGGCAATTAGAGTAATTTTACTGTCTAACAGCAAGGAATGAATCTGATATATCTGCAGGCCCGACATTGTTATTGATCTGTATCACTGTGATTACATCATTGACAGCAGTTTTCAGGATGGGTGAACTCACGGTTATAGCTTATAATTGAGGCAGGAAAATGCACTCTGGAGAAGAAGTTTAGTATAAGACTGAAAAGCTCCCTTCCTTAGACAAACAAATCACATTAATAGGATTTTGAGCTTTTATAACACTGCATACGATGCATTGCTTAATATACTTTTTTCCCCTCTGTGTTTTAACTTGCCAATCTGTTTTTGATCCCAGGTTCCAAGATTTTGAACCCATTCAGGTTTCTGGAGGTTTTTGAGACGTGGGGTCCGTATATCGATGGGGAGTTAATCAAAGAGCAGGCTGTCACTGCCTTTCAAAAGGGGCACTGGCAGAAAGAAAAGCCAATACTGCTGGGTAAGAGCAATAAAAGAAACCACATTGTATTATTACTGTTATTATTCACAATTTATATTTTATTCTCTCAGCTTTCTGCTTAACTCCCACTGGTTCTTCTTATACAACTATTTGATATGAAAATTCCGACATCATGACAAAGCTGAAGGCAATGTTTAAGAGTGATTTTTAAGTACCGAAACAATCAGAAAAGCCATTGGGCAGAAGAATCACAGCAAGTCCACAGGCAACACAGACATGTACTTGTTTTTTTTAGAGTAATGTTGTTTTCTGTCCTGCAGGTACAACGTCCGAGGAGGGGGTTCTGTTTGCGTATGGGGTCTTCAACAAGCCAGTCTCCACAGTGGAGTGCACCGTGTACATCACAGCCATCTTTAAACAACACACCCTACAGATCCTACACAAGTACCTGCCCGCGTACAGGGATGCTGACCACAGAAATATGCTGGCTCAGGTAAGAGGAGTTTAATACCGTCTTTTTAGTGTTGGTATTGCTCTTAAATTGGAAAAGAGTCTTTCACATCGCTGGGGAGGAATTTCGGCCTGCTTTTTTTTTTTTTTGCAGAATTGATTTAAAACTTGAATGACCCGTTTAAAGCCCTGCTAAAGCATTTTGGCATTCAGCACTTTCTGACAGAGAGTCTTGCCTTGTTTTGTAGCAGCCCCGATCATCACACTACCACCACCATGTTTGACTATTTGATATTTTTTTAATGAAATGCCAGAGATAACTGGACACAAAACTTCCCAAAAGTTCAATTTTTGTCCCAGCAACCCAGAAAATATTTTTACAAAGTCTTAGGGATCATCAGTTTTTAGCAAATGTGAGTTGAGCCTTTATTGTTCTTTTTAGTAAGCAGTGATTTTCGTCTTAGAACTCTCCCACAGATGCCATTTCTGTCAAGTCGCTTTCTGATTGTAAATGATGAACACATTGACCTTAACTGAGACAACAGAAAACTGCAGTTGTTTAGATGTTGTTCTCAGTTCTTTTGTGGTCTCCTGGATGAGTTGTGTTTGTGCTTGGAGTCATTTTGGAGAGAACTTCACCACTGTTCAAAGTTTTCCTCCCAACGACCTTGTAAACTTTTCCAGAATGTTTTTCTCATCTATTCTCAAGTTTCCTCAAAATATGGCATGATGTGGTGTTTCTTTGAGATTTTTTACTTTCTCACGTATGACCTTGGATAGCTTCTTTCCCTCATTAAGCGAAATCATCATTTAAAAAGTACATTTTGTATTTACTTGCGCTATCTTTGTCTAATATTTACATATGCAAAAAAAGAAAAGAAAAAAAAAGAAAAAGACATAATCTAAATGATCAAAATTTACACCTTTTACCACTTTAAATATATAAAGTGCACCATACTGGCACATATTTAAAAGTGCCAGTATGGTGCATATTATTAGGATGCAATGTTTGACTTTAAGCCTCAGTTTTATATAGGTAGGGCTGGTGTGCAGTTTAACACTGAAAACAGGTCAAATGTAGTCCACATGTAAAAGAAGTTCAATTTCTGGTTTGAACATGCTGGTTGGCGCGTAGGTCCTCTCTGTGCTAGCTTGTTAGTTTTTTCAACAGCTGTCATGGTTTTGATCTCTATCTCACACACTCATACTTAACAGGTGGAGAAAATCCATGTCACTTATATCGTCTTGATGCATTCTCAATCATCCAGGTAAGTTCATCTGGACGTAACGTTTTCAGTTGGAGAAATGTTTCGTCACTCATCCAGGTGACTTCTTCAGTCTCAGCTGACTGCAGGTTTCAATCTTATAAACAGTACATTTGCATAATGACTGAAACCAGCCCACTGAAGGAACAATGGGCTGGGAGGTCAGTTCCTTCATAATTATGCAAAATGTCATGACCATTGATCAACAACCACTGATCAATGGCCATGAGTACCATTCACAGAGAGCTGGGGAATAGAGATTGAAAATGTGACGTCATTGAGGGGTAAAACCGCAAAGGATTGTGGGAACCCAAGGCAAGAGGTACTAGCGCACGCAGGCTTTCAATTGAAATAAGTTACACAGCGATAAAAAGAAACAAAAAATGGCAAGAAGCTGTTGCATTGTTAATTGCAATAGCCGGTCGCATGACAGTCTCGGGAAGCCGACGGGTAAAGAGATCGGTTGTTATCGGATTACGTCGTTAAGGAGAAATTGTTCAAGCCATGTTTCCGAAGTAAAAAGAGGCGACGGATGGCCTGGATTGCAGCCATTCAAAGACCAAATATAACGTCCAGAACACTCCAGCTCACAGGTTAGTCTGCTCCAAGCATTCCCACAAAGGTCAGTGTTTTGTAGGAGTTAATACGTCATTTTTCATATTTAATTAGTGACGTAGGTTACAAGCAAGTCTGGTGCTAAACAGAAATTGTCGCGCTATGCTCCTTTGTTTATTGTGCATAAATAGTGAATTGTCCTGACACAATATTGCGTTTATTACCACGGTACATTGACAAAAACATATACTTTTATTCACAGGGTAAAACAGTTGTTTTGTATCACTAATTGTCCAGTGCGATTACAGCATACAATATTATTGTCACTGCTACATTTCTGTGATGCGTACCTGAAGTCATTTCCACTACTAATTAATTACTGTTGAGCTCAAAGGTTATATTAATAAACGGTGAATGAGTGCGTATTTATGAGGACGATTTGTGAGACTGGTAAACTTATGATACGTATGATGGTCTTTCGTTCTACACGGTGCATTTCAAGGTCCTGTACCCATCTGTCAGTAAACTGTACCTGGGCTTGTTGCAGTGACCTGAAGTTACTAAACTTCATGAGTGTATGCACTCACTCCAAGAACCATATAATTATAAATATGATCGTGGTGAAAGTGGGCAGCACACTAACGTCTTTTGTCTACTCTGTGTGCTCGTAAGGGTCTAACCCTTTCACTCCTTTGATTTTTTTCCTCGTATCTTTTCTTTGCCTTTTCGTCGAGTCTGTCTTTGTACGGTCCGCCGTTGTTCTCCTTCGTTTTGTACAATCCTTTTTTGTGTGGCAAAGAAAAACCAAGAAGGTATTGGAACCGGAGAATGAACGTTTTGCGGTGCTTCAAATGCTTGCATTTGATGCGGTACTTGGATTGTTTTGCCTTGGGTTACCGGCATGCAATGCGCGAAAGTCACGTGGTCTGTCAATCTCTATATCTGCAATCACAGCATTGTAAGATGGTGACAGATGTACCCTTAGGCCCCCTCCTCGATTCAGAGATGGTCTTTCCGTTTTCACATAAATGGCCCCATGAAAAGTGGCAGGTTAGCCTCCTTAGACTGTGAAATTTCCATCAGTAATGGGGGACATCTAAAAGCTGATGTGTACCGTAAACCTACGCACACTGATCAGTATTTAAGGTTTGACTCTCATCATCCACTGGAGCACAAACTGGGTGTCATCAGGACTTTACAACACATAGCAAACACCATCCCCACAGACACAGCAGCCAGGGAAGCAGAAGAACATCAAGAAGGCCCTGAGTTAATGTGGTTATCCCAGCTGGACTTTTGTTAAAGGTGGGAAGGCGCCAAAAGAAAGCTCCAGCCGATCCAGGAGAGAAGGACAACCGCTGACTAAGAGAAAACCTGTAGTGATCCCATATGTGTCAGGAGTATTGGAGCAGTTGAGACACATATTTTCTAAACACCGGGTCTCTGTGGCTTTTAAACCCCAAAACACACTGCACCAAAAATTGGTCCACCCCAAGGATCGGGTCCCCCGACACAAACAGAGGAACATAGTGTACGCTGTTAAGTGCAGGAGGATTGCCAGGATTTATACATCGAGGAAACCAAACAACCTCTGGCTAAGAGGACGGCACAACACAGAAGAGCTACCTCGTCAGGCCAGGACAGAATCAACCTTTGGAGACATGTCACTTACAGCTGTTTGTAGTAGTCTTTCCCCATTTTTTTCATACCAGCAGCATGAAGTAGCAGATTTAGATCAATAATTATTCATGACTTTTCCTCCAGTGTCACATCTGCTTAAATTTCCAGCGGACACTAATTTTATGATAAATTGCTTCAGATATTTGTAATGGTTAACATGACGGTTGGTAAGCAAACCAACATTGTCTGATGTTGGCATGTGCTAGCATAAACTTCTATGTGTGCTGTGTTTATCATTAATTTTCATGAGGGAAAAATGAGAAAACCCCCGAGCAGTATTCTGGCTGCGATTTTGATGAATAGTGTAAGGTGTCAGCCTCTGGGAGCTACAGGGGGTCAGGAGGTGACACCTATTTAGTATTCAGTCACAGCTGACTGTGCAGTGAGGCTGTCCTGCATTTCTTCGTGAAGGGCGCTTCTTCACAGGACCGGGGGTCAGTGCAAATATCTGAGCATGGCTGAAAATTCTAAGTGTTGCTGGGAAATGTATTTTAAAGAAGCTGTTTTGAATTTTTTCCTGCCATGCTACTGTGATTAATTATTGCTGTTCCTTTATAAAGAGGAAATGTTTTCCCTCACTCATTAAAAGTGTAACTCCTAGCCTCCATTGCCAACCTTGAAATGATGACAATAATTATGTGTGCCTGCCAGAGACAAAGTTTTGAAGAGACCAAAGGCTAATTATCTAGAGTCCCTTGCTTGCATTTCCTTTGCTACAGGGTGCACTGATTAACACTTGAAGAAGAGTTCACAGAAATAGAGAAATATTCAGTTCACAGAAGGGGAAGTTTCTGAAGCATGCTGCTTTTGATCCGACAAATTGCATATAATTAATATTCCTCCGTTTGCTGTGGCTTCGTTTCTATCGTTGTTCTATCTGGTGGCTGTCAGGAAAGTGTCAGGGAGCTTTACATTCAGCCAATGATTTGCAAGAACCTGCAGAGCAGAACATCTCTACAAACCTAATGCGCTGTCTGTGTTCAAGAAGTCAAACAGCTTATGTAAAAAAAAAAAAAGGATGCATTTACATAATGAGCTGCATCTGAAGAGGTTTTGTTCTGTTCCATTTCTCCTCTTGCTCACAGACTGAACAGTAAATCCTCACACACACTCTGCCACATGCATCAATAACTACTCATTTGGTGGCTGTGTGAGGCAGGACATCACGTATGGATCGATAACCCTCCTGGCCAGTGCTTGGTGTGTAATGAGGACCCAGCTGTGTTGTACTGTCTGCCGCCTGTCTGTGTGTAATGAGTGATGGGAAACTGAAAACAATTGAACTCTTGCTGCTGAAGTTGGTTTGAAAAAAATGTTGCATTTCCTTATGACCAGACTGAAAAGACAGGAAAATTTCACCATGCATCAAACTTTGGCATTATAAGTAACCTTCCAGATTTCAGTGGAAATCAAACAACATGCTTTAACACTGCCTACAGAGGGAGCTACAGCTCCACTGTCTCTCATTCAGTATTTTTTTTTCTCACCTCCATCATTTGTATGGGTGAATCATTTGGACCACCTGGAGTCAGGGAGGTTGTCTGCTTGAGATTCAGCTTGACTGCTCCACTAAGAAGCAACTCGTCTCTCCTGAACATCTACAATGACAGGGGGGACGAGCTGAGGAATCACAGATGAAGTAGAGGACAGGCTTCCAGAGGAGGAAGCAATGACTGGAGGAAGACACCCCGTTTGTATTAATGAGAGTAGAGTGAATAACAAAAACATCTCTTAGAATGACGTACTCTAATTGGCCTTCAAAATGATTATAGCATTGTAAACTCCTTAAAGGTAAAATCTCTTGCAGCTTGTGTTATACTGCATCAGCTCAAACTAAGTATATAAAAACAACTGTCACCTGAATGTAATCCTAAATAATGTCATAATTACTGATGTTAAAAACTGTAATACTTTTGCTACATGTAATATGAGCAGTGTTAGTCATTGTGACTGACCCACAGAGAATTAGCTGTTGACTTTGCAGTTCCCCACTGAGTGTTTTAGCATCACTTACATCATTGTTTTGGTTTCTGCGTCCAACAGCTATTTCTATGGTTTAGTCTCACTGATGTCATCAACCTCATTTTCAAGTAGCTGCTTTCAGAGAGGGAGCTTTAATAAATCCAGAGTAAATAGCCTGAGGTATACTCAGCACTATCTGTCGGCATTGAACAGCAAATAAAGTCAGGAACTAGCTGGCAAACATGCTGGAGATTTTTCCAGTTAAAAAGCCAGCTATTTCCAGAAAGACTAAACAAAGCAAAAAATCAAATATCCAAAGTCTGAATGTATCTGTCCAAAAATCCAGATAAACTGCAATAAATACAAGTGCCAGATTGAGATTAAACATGCAGCTAGCCAGCTTTTTATCTTGCAATATGTAGTAGTACCATTACTGGTAGTATAGCATGTTTTCCAAAATTGTGGCTTTGAAGCAAAACGATACTGAGCCATGGGGGTAAGTTTGACTTACTGAAAAGTAAAATATAAATGTTCTACCTTATAAATAACCATCATCATATTTGCAATAATTCAGAATTAACTATTAGAGGTATAATTGCCACAAAATTAAAGAAGCATACTGATGACATGGCATCAATCTTGTTTTGCCATTTTGAGCTGCATTTTTCACACGTGTGACACTAATGTTTAGCGTTTGCTGTGTTTTTACTAACTGGAAAGTTTCTTTTTCTGTCCAAATGTACGTTTGGAAGACTTGGTTTCACACTTCAATCTCAGTATGGTGGTACAGAGGTTAGCACTGTTGCCAGCTAGAAGGTTTTGGATTTCTGATCTTCTAGCAGTGTTTGCTGAGTTTTCATGTTCTTCATGTTTCACTGTGGCCGTCTCAGGTGATGTTATAAACGGGCTGTAGGTGTAGATGTGAGTGTTTGTGGTTCTGTGCTGCCTTTTCCCACCCAAGGAAAAGCATGTAAAACATTTTTACCTTTAAGAAAGATGCATTTATTGCTTGAATTTAAATCATAAACACCAATAAAACCAGCAAACCTCATATATTCCTTAGCTGTACACATGTGAAAAATGAAGTACAACCTTACTGCTTCTATAGGAATCAAGAGGCTGATAATCAAAGGCACTTCATTAGTTGATCATTAGCAGCTGTGCCCACTTCTGCACTGAAGCAAAAAAATTGCTGGTCTGAAGCAGTCAGGTGTGTTTTAACTCAATATCAGAAATGATCGTTCCAGCAAATTCACCCCAAAGTCAGATTGTGAAATGCTCTGTGAAACATGCACCTCAGACTTTACAGGTCTGAGTTAGCATTTCAAATATTAAAGTTCATGACAGTGCAGGACTCTTCTTTTGATATTTTCAGTCATTTAAATTTTTGTTGATAGTTTATGCCATCGTTTATACTCTGGAGCCTCAAAATCTGTATGTGAACTGGTGGATGATGACACAGAAAGGGGTGGGGGGGACTTTCAGCAGGTTTCTGTCACATTTTTCAATTCAGAATGCAAGGTATCTTCCCCCAGGGAACTCCAGGGGGGTCAGGAGGTGACACTGCTGGATATATTTAATATTCAGTCGCAGTTCACTCTGCAGCTGGGAGTTGGTAAAATTACAACAGGAGCTTACTCTTCCACGTACACACACTGTGTCTTTATAAATGCCACTTTTCCTGAGGCCCGCAGGGGTCAGCGCAAAGACCAACCAGCCACAGTGGAAGCAGATGTGAAGAGCTCAGCTTTAGTCCTACAATTTTTATATTTATGGAGTATATACATTTTCTCTGCATTAGACAAACACAGTATTTCTGAATGCATTTTGAACAATATGACTAACATAATCAACTTCCTTCCCATTGAAAACCCCACTAACCAAGTCTATGAGCTCTGTGACAAGTCTCTCTATGGCAGAATTATAAACACCTCTGCTGTCCTAAGGAAAAATGAGACTTGATTTTGTAAGCGAGGGAATTTCAGCTGAATCACTGACAAGCTCATCGACTCTGTGTGAAGTGCTGCCATCACTATGAGCAGTTTCAGTAAAGCGGCAGCTTCTGTCAGACTACTAGAAATGACGTGGTACAGATTTTTATGTCTGTGAAGGTTCTCGGTCATCCAGGTCATTGTAGTCCAAGGAGCTTGGAAAGAAAAGCGTCTGGAGGTTGGCAAGCAGCCTCCCAAAGAGAGAGTGAAGACCAGAGAGATTGCAGGATCTAGCTTTTATACTCCGGTCACTCCCACCGCTCATGTGCTGTTAGATCATTAACGATCTAAACCAGTGCTGCGGGGAGGGAAACACAAAGGGGCCAAAACAGTGCTACCAGGCCATCACACGCCCACCCATAAAAATAGCCATGAAGTTAGTTAACATTTTGCCAACACTTGAAGTTGTATTACTAGGACACAGCCCTTGATAATGCATCAGCCAAAACATTGTCTGCCCCCTTTATGTGTCAAACTTCCAGATTATATGGCTGAAGAAAAAGGCACCATCTCAAACGCTGATTGGGATTCTGGGGATTCTGAAGAAAATGAAGGAAGGTGAGGCGATTGTGATCTGTGTAAACTAAAACAGGATTCCCCCCTGCTCCTACATACACTTCAAAATGTTGTAGAGCCCATATTAAAGCCGATGCACCCTTCTCCACTATCGAGTAGTTCATTTGGTATAATTTGAACTTCTGGGAGAAAAAACTGACAGGAAGGTCCACTCCATCCTCCCCCTCCTGCAACAGAACAGCTTCGGCTCCCACCATACTAGTATCTACCTGTAGTTTGAGTGGCTTATCCATGCAGGGAGCCGCTAGAGCAGGTACAGAGGAAATCAAAATTTTCACTTCCTGAAAGGCTTCCTGACAAGGTGGCGTCCAAAAAAACGTAACCTTGTAGCCGAGAAGGTTAGAAAGAGGGGCAGCTACAGTGGAAAATTCTTACAGAATTATCTGTAGTAGCCAACAATCCCAACAAAGCATCCGAGTTACTGAGTGACTCAGATGTCCCTGTAAAATGGAAATTGAGGGGAAATTGAGCATTCCCCCTCAATTGGTGTAACATCCTCTGCACCACATGCACAGACACGATAAGGCTTTAACAGGTATGCATGAAAAAGTGATTTCCTTCTGTGGTTGGGAGTAGCAACCAGATAATTTTGATCTGACACCTGCCGCAGTGTCTTCCAATCATCCTGTAAAACTGCTAGTGGACCCTGAACAGTGGGACCACAAACCAATTAATTTGGGCTGAACCCAGTCCCAGCCTGAGTAACTTCTCGTACCACTAGCATGAGCCAGTCCCTCATTGTTTTGGTTTCTACGTCCAACAGTTATTGGTAGGCAGTCCCTCCTTCCAGTCACAATCCACTTCCGTACAATAAGCACGCAACAGGACTTCAAGGTTTGGTGAAACCTTTCAATAGCTCCCTGACTTTGTGGATGGTAAGGATTGGACTGGGCATGTTTTACCTGAAGGAGCTTCAATATTTCTGTGAACATACTTGATGTGAAATTTGTCCCTCGGTCATTCTGAACAATCTTTGTGATACCAAAAACCGAGATAACCTGTGACAGGGCTTTAACCACTGCTCTCTGGTAATGTTGGGTATTGGGTAACCAGCTGCGTAGCGAGTAGTTAAACACATCACTGTTAATAAGTACATATTTCCTGCCTTTGACCTGGGTAACGGCCCCACACAACCAATCAGCAAATGCTCAAAAGGCTGGTCAATTGCTGGAACGGGACATAAAGGTGCAGGCTCAATTGCTTGGTTGGGCTTTCCAATCACTTGACAAATGTGACCTGTTTTAATGTACAAGGAAATGAACTTTTTCAGTTTTGGCCCAAAAAAATGGCACAGGACTCTGTCATAGGTTTTCTGAACACCTAAATGTCCAGCAGTGGAATCATGAGCCGTCTTCAAGACATCCTCTCTAAGTTTATGTGAGATGACAGAAAGCATGTCCCATTAAAGCTGCGCATACACTGTGCGATTTTTGGCCCATTTTGAGCCGATTTTTCAGTCGTGCGACCGTTTTGGTGATCGGCCCGAGTTGATATACTGCTTAACGATGGTGGCCACCATCGTGTGTCGTGCATCGTGTAGTATACGTGGGCTAACGAGAAGCGATTAACACCTCACGACCAGCTCCCGATCATCAATCGCTTGGTCGTGAGGATTTCAAACCTTTTTGAAATCCTCGTGACCGTCGTGAGGGTGTCACCGCAGCTTCTCACACTGCGCACGCGCAAACACATAAATGTCGGTGAAAAAGACGGAGCAGCACGGCAGTGCAGCGTGTGATCTGGACACAAGCGATGGAGGCACAACTTGTAGAACTTTGGCTCATCCGAGCCTTTTCGATGTGGCCTCACAAAATTATCAGGACCACAACAACCGTGAAAATAGTTGGATTTACATTGCTGCTCAATCACAGCTGCCTGATCAATGTTTTTCATTAGCAATTTAGCAAAGTTGATGGTGGTGGTGTGCGTGTCTGTGTGAGTGAAAGAGAGAGAGGGAGAGCGAGCGACAGAAGTTCTGTTATAACCTTCATGTTATGGACGCACAGTGTGAGCACTCAGGTCGCATCAGAGCATCAGGCCGTATAGTGTGAGACCCTGCATCGTGACCTACCAACTTATAACCCCTGCGAGTCAATCGTAAAGTTTGAGCAGGAGCTGAATAACGGGACTGAAAAAATCGCACAGTGTATGCCCAGCTTAACTTATCATGATGAGTCCATTTTCGAACCAAAAGCCATCATCCAAAAAATACCTGGCTGTCTCCATCTCATCTGTAGGGTGGACCAACTGTAATGGTTCTTGTAAACATGCGTCATCTCTCACTACACATGACTGACAAAGCATATTCTGACAGAGGAAATGACACATTTAAAACATTGGTTCTGTTTTTTTTTGTGTGTTTTTATTCCTAGAAGCTGTTGAAAAAGAATCTTCGGGAGAGTCTTTACTCCTGGCCTGAGTGATCACACAGTACTTTGTGTCTGGCTTACCTCATCTCTGTGTCTTAGTGGCACATTTTGAGATGGTGGACCCCTTTTCCACACTTTAGTCCCAACGAAATCATTTCCCCAAATCACCTGGATTCCCTCAGTGGGTAGCCTGGGGCACACTCCAAGAGCAACTTCACCCTGTACTAGCTCTAATGACAAAAACAGATGATGTAACGGTATAGTCATTACATTTCAACTCATACCCTGGACTTTAGAACAGCAACCAGTATCAATTTCTGAGGGCAACACTGGGATAAAAAAATGATAAATCCAAAGCACCTCTGTCTCTAAGAATGTTTACAGCTATCTTCTGGTCATGACCCACCAATGATACTTATGGTCTATACCCTGGGTCAGTGAACTGGAAATCCAGTGAATTTTTTTGAATGATCCCAGGAGTAATCGCAGACCTAGTGTGAAACTGCACAGCAGTTATTACCTTATGCCTTTCAATGGGGGCAGCCAAAACTGCAAAGGCAATAGGTTTTACTGAACGAGTTCCTTGTGCAGATTTAGCCTCAGCCTGCAACAAAGGGCACTCATTTTCCCACTGACCTTTACCTAAACAGTAATTGCATGTCCTACTTTAGTTTCAGTTTGCGCTGGTAGAGTCTTGTTTAGGGCCAACAGAATGCAATTACTTTCTCCCAACTAACAAGACAATCTCCCTGCTTCCAACCACAACCTCCTTTGATTGTCAAAGTAAACTCATCTGCCAACACTGCAGCATCAGAAGCATTTTTCATCTTCTCCTCATTCAAGTATGTAGCTACTCGTTTAGGAAGAGTGGACCATAACTGCCCAGCAAAACAAGCTCCCCCAACTGTTCAAATGTACTTACTCCAGAGGCAACCTGCCAACGGTTAAACAAAATTCTTAGCCCACGAACAAATTCCACATAAGTTTGGCTTTGCTGTTTCTGGGAAGTTCTAAACTTTTGTCTATAAGCCTCGGGAACTAGTTGGTAAGTTTGTAAAACAGCCTGTTTAACTGTTTCATAGTTTTCACTGTCAGCCTTTGATAAAGCTGAAAAGGCTTCCTGAGCTTTACCAGTCAAAACATAATGCATTAACAATGTTTGTTCGGCATCAGACCACTGTCGTATCTTAGCCAACCTCTCAAAATGCAATAAATAAATAAATATTGTCATAAGTTAGTAGAGACATCAAAAAGTTTTCTGAAGTCTGGTGAGCTAGTCTGACAAGAATCAGTAAGCTGACCCTTAACCAGGTTTAGTCTATAATGCTCTAAAGTTAGTGAGAGGCACACAGCAAGCTAGAGTTCAGCCTTGGTCTTGATCTTGTTTTTGTCCTACAGCACAGTGTGAACAGTACTTTTTGGAGTGCACCATGATGAAAGAGCAAACCTGACATGCCTAAGCTGAAAAAGCTTTGCCTAGTGAAGCCCAAAGCTTGGACTGTCCTGCAGTAGACAGTTGATGTGCTTTATACAGAGTGATGCAACTTGGGTAGTGTTGTTTCTGTGTGGTTTCTACTGATGACTGGAAAAATCTCATACTTGGGCCCTGACGTAGATGCCGCACCTCTCCTCTCTGGTGCACCTTGAGATGTTTTATCACACAACCTGTATGAAAAAGAGCCATAACCTATTTTTTACTCCCAAGCTTGGCATTTAAGCAGATTGCTGTTTGCTATCTGTCTTTTGTCATCATCTCTTACTAAAAAAAATTTCCCAAAAGGAACCTTATCAGGATGTAAAAAAATCCAAACATTATCTCCAGGGAGATGCAAATGGTGCCATGACACAGAACAATATATTGAACACAATTAACTTTACTGAAAAGAGGCAAGGGCAAGTTATTCCAGGGGTAGAAGATGAGGATCGGTCTGGGTGGAACACTCTAGGGCTGTGTCCGAATTCAGGGGAAGGATGCTCATAAGGACACTACCTACCTACGTCACAAGGTAGTGTCCTTAGACAGACGGGTAGTCAGGAAGTGAGCGGCTGTGGACAGCCCCCTTTTTTTCAAAATAGAAACTTTATTGAACAAACAATGAGTATTCAAACATAACAGATGGGCTGTGGACAGGCTCCTAGCCTTCAACTCCGCCCTTACTTGCATGTTTTTCCGGTCGCTAGCGCCACAGCGCGAAAACTTTAAAATGGACCCAGAAATGTCGCTCCGTTGTTTGGGCAATTTTAATTCTCGAGGAGCTAGAAAAATCTTATCGTCGTCGCCCGCACGTTTTGTACATTGGGCTCATCAGAGACAATCATATCCAGGTAAAATAATTTCCTTTAATCTACACGCATTTAGGAATTACTGAGATATTTACACGGATAATTGAAATATTGCCGGCGTTGTGCCAAAAAAGTGTTCGCCTGGCAAAACTGATTTCCAATGTTTCTGTGTGTAATATCTTTATGTATGTTGGTAAATAGACTTCGGTGAACATGGTTTACAAAGAGGTTTTATATATACAATAATTACCTGTTGTTCAAGTATCTTTATAACTCTGGTTATAGGTACAATTGATATATTTGTTGCGCTGTCTGCTGTCCTCTTGGCCAGATTACTCTTAAAAAATAAATTTCTAATGTCAACAAGATTGTTTGTGAACTAGATAAATAGAGGATATATAAAAGTCACTGCCAAAAACTGATTGCAGCTTCTACCTTGTTACAGGAATGTTGCTTGTGGCCCAAAGTGACTTGATATCATTGATGAGGGAAACATTTGACATATGTTTCACATATTATAGACCAACAAGTTATTCATAGCAGGTTAAATACGAGCAATCAGTTTAGGGCAAAAACCGGAAATCAGTTTTTGGCAGACGATCATTTTTTGGCACAACATCGGTCATTCTTACACATGTACTGTATCATATAAAATATATAAACTAAATATCTTTGAAACATATAGAATCTAATCTTTTGTTGTCTGCTACAGAGTTACAAGTATTATACTAATAATATAGCATCCACCATCTCCTGCTTGCATATTTCTGAAAACATCTTAGTGGTGTGGCAGCCGTTGATTGAGCCAGCCCTGCAAACCCTGTGGATGGACGATGCAGTGGACAGTGGGAGGAAGCATCCTAAAGCTCTTTGCAGACCACCCTGTGTGATTCTCCACTCCCCGACCAGAAAAGACAAACCTCAGTTGCAGCACCCCATCCACGTCTGATCTTGCTCGGGCAGATTCAGCAACACTGCCAGAGACTTCCTGTAATCTATTACAGTTGTTCAAGAAACGGTCCAGGAACAGGTCACTCAGGTTAATCCTGTGTGAACAACTGAAAATACTGTTTTTTCATCTTTACATACTGTGTATTTGAAATATTCTTGTTTAATTGTTATTGTTATTTACTTTATTGCTATCAAATAAATATCCAAGTAAAATTGTTCAAAGTTAGCGTTATGTTCATACATGTTACAAATGCCTGTAAATCAAATTGAGTTCAGTGACAATCACTGTTTGTTCAAATCAATTTATTAATAACATAAAACCTTTAAACTAATGCAACACATATAACAATGTAACAAATATATTCAAATAAATAAATTTCTCAATACATAACTCATTTTGGAACTAATCTTTCTAGAAGTGAAAACAGTCTGTCCATCCTCTCCCTGCTCTCCTCTCCTCAGCCTCTCTTTGCTGCCTCATGTCCTCTCTGATGAGGTCTGGCAGCTCATCATCTCTTTTCCTCTTTCTCCCTGTCGTAGGTGGCTGAGCCGCTTCGTCATCACTGTCGTTTTGGTCACCCACTGTTGTGCTTGGCCCTGGAGTGTCCTCAGGGAGAGAGGACATTTGGACAAGAGGCTTAATGGAAGGCCTCTGTCCTATCACCTCATCCATGAGGGCAAACCAGGGCCAAGTAGCAGCAGTGGGCTTCCCACTGACCCCCTCTCCTGAGCCTGGATACTTGCAATCCTAAAGGCAGAGGAAATCAAAAATGACAGCAGGCAAATAAAAACACCACAACAACTCTTAGTAATTGCACATTTATTAACTTGTGTTCTTAAGAATTATCTTCTTGATAACACACATACGTACTTTGTATTCTTTAAAGTTATCTCATGTCTTCTGGCCTGCAGGGGGTGACTTTCCCCTGCAGGCCCATCTTCTCCAGAATTGTCCTGATCACACACAACAAATAAGAGAAGAAAGGAAACCATGGCAACTATGTTAATCCCTAAACCCAAAATTTTTCACAGCAGAACACCAGAGGAACACCGTGTGGACATCACAGGTTCTGTACAGCAGCGGTCCGTGAGTCGTTTGGTACCGGGCCACGAGAGTTGAGGCTCCCCTGTGAAATTTATGGTTTTCAGGGGTTTTATCATTAACTCTGTTTCCCTGGGTCTTTCCCTTGTTGTAGTTTCGTGTCTTATTTTGAAAGAAATATTTACACATTACCATAGCGACCAGAGAGCATTAAGCGGCAGAGAGGAGGATGTTACTCTCAATATTGGCGCATTTTCAGGAGGACGCTGCTAATAAAGTTACACAATTACACATCACATTCACGTTTATTATTATATTTACAAAATACCACAGTTTTTGTCTTGGTCGGATCATTTTATGTGGTCGTATGTATCCGCGATACCTTAAAGGTTGGGGACCGCTGCTGTAGCATGAGGGTTAATAGGACCGCACTCATATGAATATGATGTGTAAACTGATTTATTCTTGTACCTCCACGCCGTAGCAGCTCAATTCTTCACCCCAGTGAAGAGGTGATCGTTTTCTCCTAGTTTTAATAAATTAAGTCGTTTGGTCTTTGTTCCCCACAACATATCACCAATTCGAAAAAATCTAAATTAGCTGTATGTAAGCAGCAATACATGACAAATCGCGGGACCCCCCATACAAACTGGTTTACGGTTATTTTAAAGAAAAGAAACATGTCTATGCAGATGCCCAAAGCTTAACAAAACGACCACTATAACAATTTAACTTTTGTACAACCAGATTTTCATATACTTACATTTGAAAGTGTTTTCCTCTCCCGCTTCGACCACCATCCTTATCAGAAACAAATCTCCTCTATGACCCGCAATGAATCCTGGGATATAGTAGGACATGAAGGATACATCGGACCATCCTTAGAATTCAGGGCAAAGTAGGACACATTTGTCGCCACATTTTGAGTGCTCTTTGAATTCGGACAGTCCTCGTCGCGTCGCTGTGACGTCATTGCCTCCAAATATGGCATTTTAAGCATCCTTCCCCTGAATTCGGACACAGCCTAGGTCTCAGAAGTGGTATTTACCAGATGTCATCATGTGGTCACATGTAGGAAATAAAACCACAAAGGTGGAACTAATAGTAAAACAGAAGGTGGGATATTAGGAAGCAGCAGCAGACAGGAAAACAATCTAGTATCAGCAAATGGTCCAGCATTACATAACTGCTTACAATGGAAGTGGCCCAGCTCAACCATTCTGGAATCTCCAGATAACATTAGGCTTAAGGGTTCACAAGAGAAGAACTCATTTAGGAAAGTGGTGGAAAGAGCTTTCTAATGGCTCTGGCCTAGAAGAGGTGACAAGGCCTAGAAACTGTATGGAGATAAGTAGTGTTCATTGCTGAACAGCCAACTCATGACCTCAATGGCCACATTTACTGAAAATGGTTGTGATATGCCTTCTCTTATGTAAATAAAAATGTCAGTAATTGAAATTGAAATGTCCTTTGGTAACATGGTAATTTTGCATTGTTCCCTCTTTTGCTGCCACTGCTCCTTCCTTGGGCGACTTTTGATAGATACTAACCACCGTATCCCACAAAAGCCGGAGCTTTGGAGATGTTCTGCCCCGTCTTCTATCATAGCTTGGCTCCTGTCAAACCAGGTTAAATCTTTACACCAGCCCATTTTTCCTGCTTCTAACACATCAACTTTGAGGATAAAATGTTCACTTGCTCCCTGATATATCCCACGCACTAACAGGTGCCACAGTGAAAAGATAATCAGTGTTATTCACTTCACCTGTCAGTGCTCAGAATGTTATGCCTGATCGGTGTACATCCATAGATGAATACGTTCAAATGCACAACAGTTACTGAATGGAATTTTCAAAGTATTTCTTCTTTCTGAACATGACAGTAATCTGACACTGGAGAAAAGAAGCGTGCCCAAAAACAAAAACAGATTTTAGCAAAGAGAGAACAAGTTGGACGGGGGAGAGAGAAGAATAGAATAGAATAGAATAGAATAATCCTTTAATTGTCCCACAAGGGGAAATTTGGGTGTAACAGCAGCGATAAAGACACATATACAAACAAACAGTACACAAGACACAGAACAGAAACATACACAATTTTTACATATTTACATCAAGGACAATGGTTACCAAAAACAGAGTACTGTACCGTTATTAAATTAAATAAAATTAAATACAGATAAGAGGCAAACCCAGGTTGTAGAGTGAATCGGTTGATAAAATAGTGCCAAGTTGTGAGGAGAAATTAATTTCAAAAGATATAGTAAACATGACATCAATTCTGCCTGTGCTCGTATTGCCTTGAATGCGTGAGACATGATCATAAACCTGTGTGGCAAAAAATAAATAAATAAAAAGAATTGAGTGAGAGAGACAGAGACAGAGAGAGTCCCGTCAAAGTCAGCATGTTGTTTTCAGCTTTCAGATGTTCAGCTGTGTGGGTGCAGGTTGTGTGCTGCTGAAAAAGACACATTGGTTTCTAGGTAACAGGCAGGAGAAAACAGTCTACCTTCATTTTCTTTGCTTCCTTTTAGCCGAGAGGGAACAACATTTTTGCTGCTCTGCCCTTAGCCCATCTCTTTATAGATGCAAGGCTAATTAGTTATTCTTTTTCTTTTCTACACACGGCAAACTCCACAAGAATCGCGGTAATGTACCGACTTGGATGTTTCTTTAATTTTAAATCAGATTGGTTGTTTTCATTTTGTTTCCAGGTTTAATACTATTTAATACTTGTATCTGACTAGTTAATTAATATAGAGCTACTTAACCAGCATATGGAACATACAGCCATGAAATTTGTCCATACTTAACCTTAACCCACAGGTTATTATGGCTTCAAGCAAAGGGTAGGCAGTAGGCATCCATCCATCCACACACCCACCCACCCACTTCTATTTCCCCAGTTCAAGGTCATGGGGTGAATTGAACCTATCTCAGCTGTAATATGGAGAGAGACAGACATAGTAATATATGCCTGAATATGGTAATTACTAGGGTAATCTTTGTGTGTGTTAACATTTGTTTGATTATCTAAAATGAGTTGATGATCTGTAAGTGTGGCAAATTTGCAAAAAAAAAAAAAAAGATAAAAAAAGAAATTCAGAAGGGAGCAAATATTTTACACTGCACTGATGGGTAAAGTGCAGAAATAAAGTACTATTTGAAAAGCTTGAGTGGTCATAAGTAAATGACAGTTTTCGCAAAGGTGGGCTTACCTACCTTGACATGACCCTTGCCAATGTCAAACTTTAGGTGAGCATCATAGATGTGAATGGTGGATCTGACTGAAAATTTAAAGGACTTTGTGGTAGCAACTTGTCACTCAGAAAGCAGCACCCAATAGACACAGTGCTTTTCTCTAAGCCGTAAATGGTAAGGTGAACATCAAGCTTTACTGAGATTTGAAATTCACAATTGAGACTACAGCAGAGGACCAGAGACATGAGTGCGAGTTTAAGGCAATTCATTATTAACTTCACTTTGAAGAGTGAGATGATGATATACCCACCATTTATTGTTCCAGAAAAAACTGTTTGATGAAGATTTGATCCATTACTGTATGAGGAATATTGAGTGAACTGCATGTCAAGCAAAAGGCTTGTTTTACAATTTTGAATAGCGTCTTTCATACACATATAAACCTCTTAAGCATCATCAGTTTTCTTCTAGCTTTCAGATGGCCACAAAATTACAGACATGTTTTTACTGATGTGTTTTGGTAATTTGAGTCATATGGTGGCGGTACTGTTAAATTCTGTTGAGAATGAAAAGTTCAAACTTTTTCCAAGAATACAAAAGTGTACATATATATATATATATATATATATATATATATATATATATGTATGTACACACACACACACACACATATACATATATATATACATATATATATACATATATATATGTATATATATACATATATATATGTATATATATACATATATATATATGTATATATGATGAGGTATACTATACAATGCATTGAGTACTCAAGTAGGTTAGCAAAGCACTATATAAGAGCCAGTCTATTTACCAAGCAACGATCGAGATGGGATTCATAAGAATTTAGTGATTCCAACTCCGTTATCGATATTGCTTGTTGATTAGTTTACTTATTGATTCTCTTATCGACTTTCATTAGGTTCTCACTGGCTGCACTTTGAGAGTGGCCATCATCGTTAAGCAGCATATCAAAGACGTGACATTCATGTATTCATTCTTTTTGTGCATGCTGTGTGGTCAAATGTTTCTGCATGTTCAAGGTATTTCAGCTCTTTGTTATGATCAGTGTTGGCGTTATAGCTCAAAAAAGTAATGTAGTACACATATTACTGCATCACTTAATTAATACTAGGTATGTTACGTTACAAAACAACCTGAAACGCATTGTCTCATAATTGTCAGTTAACAATATAAAGCTATAGACTACAGTTCCACACACACTCCCCTGGTACATTTCCTACAATCAGCAGACTATTGCACAAGTTCAGATAGAACCGATAGGCGAGCAGAACAACAATTTCAAGGAACTAAAGTACTAGGAGCTGGTTCTTTACAAGAACCGGTTCTCTATTCCCATGCCTCATAAAGCTGATAAAAAGTCCAGGTCTGTGAAAGTCATTACAAATCATCCTGAGAGTGTAGATTTGCCAAATTTCATTATAGTTCAGGCACTAAGACAGTTTTGTGCCAACCCACCCATGGGATGTCTGATTGGACTTTGGTGGTACTATTAGTAAGGTTATGTTTTCTGGAGTTATATAATTTATGGAGTTATATAATGTGTTATAAAAGGCTTATTCATGGCAGGCCATGAGAAGTTATTGTCCTGAGAACATGGGTATATTCTCCAAGTTTTACTCCAGTCTTAATCTGCGAAAACCACAAAGATCAGGTGGTGTTACTACAGGAAAAACAGTGCTGATCATCAGAGTTAGTGGGTTTTATCTTCATCCAACATGCTTGTTTGTAAAACATTTAATAACAAGACAATTGAGAGATATAAAGTTATTTAAGTCTGAGCCACTATAGTGCTGAGAAATTGAAATCAGTTTAAAATAATGTGACCTCACCATCTCCCTCTTATTTTCCTTTCCTCAGATTGTTACCGATTTTGTCTTCTTATGTCCATCGAGGAGGTCAGCACGTGCTGGCACAGCAGCGGGGAGCAAGGTCTGGATGTATGTTTTTGACCATGTGATCTCGGACCGCAGTGTCTGGTCAGGTCTCACTTTCTGCTATGAGCATTCCTGCCATGGTGCAGAGCTGCCCTTTCTTTTTCATTCAGCCTCTGTGGCCAACTTCACCCTGTCACCGTCGGAGAAGCTGCTGTCCAATCGAATGCTGTGCTACTGGGGTGCCTTCGCTCACACTGGCGACCCTTCCTCCAGGAGCCAACAGACAACTTTCTGCCGGGAGCAGCGTCTGCCTATTTGGCCGCGCTATTCTGACACCAGTGGCTTTCTAGTCATGAACCTCACTGTGCGTTCCCATGCACAAGCCGGAACCAGAAACCATATATGTGATTTCTGGGACCAGCTGGGCATCTACTAGAGAGGGAACAGGCTGGGCATGCTGTTCTTTTGTTGAAGCTAGAGTCAAAAGAATGGTTCTTTTTCCCTGCATTGTTTTGTTTCTAAAAGTAGGATATGTAGATGTCTGCTCTAGCTTTGCTCTAGAGACTGTCAAGTTAGTTGATGAAGTTTTGCTAGTTACTACAGTACTCCTGCCCTTTTGTCTTTTGTTTGTTGCAAGTAAACCATGTATTTGTTTGTATAATTGAATGCAAGTCTGCATGACTTGAATTGTTATCTAGGAGCAAAGCAGCCAGACTGTAATTTTTAGCTATATCAGTCACCAGACTGGATTATTACAACAATTCACAAATTAATGACCATAATGTTTGGTACAAAAATTCATTGCTTAGGGGGAATCCTGCTAATTCTGTTCTGTTGTTTATTAGGGATTTGCATATTTGGACTGGAGTGAAATATCTTGTCAACTATGTGGTGTGGTCCAAAATATTTTTCTGCCCTGAAAACACCTCCATGAGTTATTTCTGCTCACAACTTATTAGGACCTGCAGCCATATGTTATTCTAAGATAAGTGCCTCCCCTTTACAAAATTTTATGAGTCATAAGACGCTGGCATCAAACACTTTGCCAGAAGAAAGCTGGTTCTATCTGGCAAAAGGGGAAAACGAATGCATTAGGTAAAAGTGGTAAACATCAGTAGGACGATTGGTTGATGGAAGGCTAGTTTGGTTTTTGGGATCACGTCTGCTATGCAGGCTAATGTCAAAGAAATGCAGAATATCTCAAACAACAGGAAATTAGATTTATGTTGACTCGTAGCAAATTAATGGTGAGCTGGTGAACCATATCTTGCTGCCTATCTGTAACCAAATCCTACCTGGAAATACTATTTACCTTATATAACCTTTAAGGCAAAGTGATTGAAGATTAGTTGAACTAATAATGCTGGTAGAGAAAACCACTGACCGGCATATGACAGTATGGTAAATACTCTACTTTAAATGTGGGTCATTGGAACTAACTGCCAGTTACAAAGCAATGGTAAAGAGGGAACTGTTGCATATGAGCCCTAGAAGGCAGCATGGTACTACTCAAATTTGGGCTGCCAGTGATTTTTTGCTTTTCGCACCCCCCTGCAAACCCCAGTAGTCTTGCAGTGGCACCATTTCTCACAAGTCATTGTTATGCTCTCCTGGCTATTGTTTCTATCTTAGATTATTAAGTAATTAAGAATTAAACCCATGTCAGTCTCCACTTTATATTGTACCTTATGAGCCAGGTAATAACACTAAAGGCCATCAGCAACACATCTGCGTGTTGTGAAACGTAAATGGCTTGATGCTCTCAGCTAAGTCACTGACATTTTATTTGACATGTTATGTCAAAACAATTCAGTTATGATTCTCATCATATAAGTCTTGCCAGTAAGTGATATGGGTGATTGTCCACAATGAATGCTAATCTAAATTTACATAAATAAGGGTACAGCTTGTCATATCATCCAAGAACAAAGGAGGCAGTAATTTGTGTGAAATAATTGTAGTTTATGAGTTTACGTTCCAACAGAAGTGGTTTGAAATCTTTCAAATCCTTCACTTAATCTGGGAGCTTAACTGGCAAATGTCCAGTCATAAGCCTGCTTCCTTAGCCTTCGGGCGTTCACCACTCCTGTCTCTTTCTAGAGCAACTGAAGTGGCCTCTCTCCCTACTGGCACAAAGGCCACAGTGAATTGTCCTGTTTCCTTTGGGGCCAGTTTAATATATGCCACAGACACACACACACACGACCATTTTTATTGGCTGTTTACACACGACTGGTAGAGCGCTGACACACTAGGGTGTGTTGAGGCCACCTCATTATCTCAGCAGACATTTACTTTGCTGTCATCCAGTATCAAAGCACGGCCTGCGCTGCGACTTAGCTGTCTGAGATGGCCGCACAGCTAATCAATTGCTGTTCATCCCAGCACTGCGCCAAAGGCTGTGCTCACAGGCTGTCCCCCTCCCCCTAAAAAACCCTGCTGCTCATTATTGTGACAGCTGATAAGAGGGAGATGGAGTGAGAGCGAGAGGGGAAAAACAGACACAATCCTTTCTGTTGCCTGTATAATTTAGAAAAGGTTATGGAATCAGTGTCTGGCTGTCACTCTCCAGCTCCAGATCAAGGTTGTTGGCTTTGCACAGACACATTCCAATAAGATCTGATTATGGCCACTGCATTTGCAATTAAAAATTAGATGACAGCCTTCGCTGCCCAGTGTGCTGCTTGAGACAGTTAGAATACAGCAGCACACTGTTCACTGGCATCCTTCTCAAAACGAATTGGGCTCGTTCAACTTTTAACCTCCTAGGACCTGGCGTCCAAATATGTGGACATCACATTTTGGGTTGTCTAGACCAAAATACTAATTTCTCCTCTACAAGGGCCTGATATCCACTTACGAGGATGTTATACTGCCACTGTTCTTTCAAAATTTAAAATGAATGTCCTCTTATGTTGATCTCATTTTTCTCAGAAACAAAAATCAGTTATAAAAAAAAAAATCTGATAATTCTTTGTTTTTACATTCATCAGGTCCCAATCAGCCCAAATAGCAGAGAGAAATTAAAAATGCACGCCATGACAAAGTTTGGGTCTTAGGAGGTTAAAACAGTTTGACATAATAAGTGTATTGGGGAAATATGTGCTCTTGCTTTCAGTCAGTGAACTGATATAAAATGTATGCCACTCTCACATCTGTGTATACCTATAAAGTTAAATGTGAAACTGAAATAAGGAAAATACATAGCACTAAGCAAATCCAGAAACAGCACTTCTGAGGGATTCACTTTCTGAAAAACAAAACAAAACAAAACTCTCTAGACTTCTGGGCTACGTTCACACTGCAGGTGAAAGCGCATCAAATCCGACTTTTCTGACCCTGTGCGACCCATATCCGATCATGGTATGACAGTGTTAACAGCACAAATCCGACCTGGGTCACTTTCGTATGTGGTACTGAATCCGAGACATATCTGATGTTTTAGAAAGCGACTGCTGTTTGAATGGTCATGTCGCATTAAATCCGTCTTTTACGTCACTGACACAAGACAGACGCCAATTATCAGCGCTGGAGAAGACATCGTGAAGTCACTGGTGGTCACTGCCCAAGAAGGTCATACCTTTCCAAAAACGGTAAGGATAATTCTGAGAATACCAAATTGAAAGGTGTAGCTGATATCCCTGTGTTGCTGTTGTTCCTGCATCATAATGATAATGTGATGCAGGAACCAGTTACACTGTTGTGATGTGATAGCATTGCAATGTGAAGAGAAAAACTGTTTCTATAAAAGTCTGTACAGGAACAAGCATGTCAGCTGTTTACTTTATTGTTTGATATCATTTACTCATGTTGGTTTGCTCATGATCATTTTTAAAATCATTGGCTCACTTCTTGGCTAATGCTAACTGCTCAGACAGCATCACTGGTCAGTTGATGATCCTGGACCAAAATTATTATGAGGATGTAGGAACAACACTAACACAGGGATGTGAGATTGTGAACTTGGATACCCTTCAGTCTTTGGATTCACCTGGAAATCCTGCTTATTAAAGTAATGAACGGAGCTGATGACAAAGACCATCCCTGGAAAAATACATCTCCCCATGGGCACAAGTCTGACTCTTTATCAGCAGTGCAAACTAAATTATTTCTACAGGAACTGAAAAAGCTGTAACAACAGGCCATAGAACTTCTCCAAATCAACAAAGCGCACTGGGTGATTTCTCATGGACCCCAAAGTATCATTATTAACAGGCCAAAGAGCTGGTCCAGTGTTGCAAACCTTATTTTGGGATAAAGTTACCTGCAGAGTTTTAACGGGTTTAATATTATTTGCCCTGTGGTTCTATATAATAATGTCCAGATGACTCCAGAAATGAACATTGTGACTCTCTGCTGATTCATTTGGATAAGGGCTTGGTCTTGTAGCCTGGAATAATTTATTTCTAGAAGGACTTTGACTGAGCTCAGACCCAGTTAGCATAGCTTAGTAAGAAAACGAAAACCAACCTGACTCTGTTAGAAGTTAATAAAACCTACCTCTACACTGTGAAGCTTATAGTTTGAACTATATGATCAAATAAGTTTCAAAATCCTTATTAATAATCTGGAGAAGTGCTACCAGGGGAAGTTTGTTACATTTTGACAGAATTGGGCTACAACTTTCTTCCATTGTTCTACTTCTAAGTGAAGCTAACCCAGCAAGAAGGTAAACAAGTGTTCTTCTCGAAATGTTAAACTTTTCTCTTAAATTCTGAAAAGGGCCACAAAAACTGTTTAAAATGAAAGCATGACTTTCTAACACTTGTGATATTCTGTTTGAACTTAGCTAAAAGAAAAAAATGTGACAAGTTTGTTTGTAGATCTTGGCTTTGGAAAAAAAAACCCCCACAAATGACATTGCATACAGATAAAACTGTTCATTTCTGTTTGTGGCTGCCTCTTCTCTTTCCTGGCTTTGCTCTTGGCTACATGAATAAAAGCAACACAAGCACATATGCTCCGATCTGTCTCAACACAGTGAAGGCTCAAGGGCAGATACGAGAGGTGAGATGAAATTAGGACTGCTGCTGTTTATTTCCAAGATTAAAAACAGAGCACAAAGGCCTTTGGCTGAAATATCACATTGTATATGATAGTTACAGTTTTGCTTTGAATGTGGAAGTGATATTCTCTCTTATATTACATTTTAGTGCTGTGGGCAGATATCACCGTTGACAAACTCCTGCTTGAAGATATGCCATTTATCTGTCTTGTGCTCTAAACAAAGCAGCCTGTGAAGGATAATCTTTTATTCTGCTGCAGACTCAGCAAACATTTCACAGAAGGCAACAAGACCAAGTTTCCTCAAACAAGTGCAAACTTTTCAGCCTGTTTAAACTGAGCAAATGCCATGAAGTTATGGCCTTCTCATGGACTTGGGACATATTTTAGTTTACCACGAGCGTGTAGGCAAGCATAAACAGCTATCAATACTTTAGTGTAAAGTATTACACGTGGTATATTCCTACTGAATTTTGAAAGTATTCAGAACCTTGAGTTTCAATTTCAGTTTCACATTTCAGTCAATTAGCAGCCTTTGGATACCTTTGTATATCTTTGAATGTACCTTTTAATATTTAAACTTGGTGTCTCTGCAGATTTTGGGTATATACTACTATCAAAAAAAATATTACAGTAAGTATTTTCAGCTCAGCTCAGTTTATTCATTTATTTATTTTTTCGTTCTAAAGATTTTCGTAGCACTTTCTATTACAGCTCATTAATAAAGTGGTAATAGTAGCAAGGCAGAAATGAAAAAACACTTTGTATCTGACCTTTCCATGTGCATGAAAGTACTGCGAGGACCTAAAACAAAAGAAATATAAGATATTAAAAATGTCCTTTTAGATATAGTGGTCACTGAACTAATATTGTTTAAATTATTACACCTGTCTGAGATTTGCTGGATTTTAAGGAAAGACTGATTTTGTTCTTTCTTGGAATGACAGAAATCTCAGAAATCACCAAAAGAAATTCCACAATAATATAATTTCTTAAAAACACATTTTTTTCAATTTGTCATAATACGTTATTGACTCACATGACCAAACATGGTATGTCATTTGTATATGATGTCAGTTGGATATATTGTTGGATATATACAGTATATTGTGTTAGCAGCTGAACAATCCCTCCCTACAGTAATTAGTAACATACTGACAACCACCAATAATTCCACTGCTTTTACATTTCTAGTGCTAGACTTGACATTTTATGAGCTACGTTTCTGTACTATCAGGGATTAACACAGGATGGATGGCTGTCAACCAGGATGCATGAGACTAGATTAAGGTGCAGACATACATTACTTTTCACAGCTTTGTTTAGCTGTTTACAGTCAGTCATCACTTCACCATAAAAAATAAACACAAACACTTTAAATGAAGGACTGTTAGTCATTTATGCAAATAATAAATAAATAAATCTGGTGAAGTATTGGTTTCAGCCAACCTCTTGGTTCAGTGCAGTGATGCTTAACATTGCTTGATGACAGAGAATGAGTAAGCATATGGATTACAGCACAGATGCATCATGGGACTGAGAGATACAGATATTGAAAATCACTAGCACAGTCAGAACCAAGCAGAAACATTAGAAGTAATTTGGATTCGAACCATGAATTTCAAGTTTCGAGGAGGTAGACTGTGGAATAATTTTCTTCACTTTAACTTTTATGTAACAATTACTTTACTTTATTTTCCCATTATCTTCTTACTCAACAGGGAAACACATATTCTTCTATAATTCCTTATTAACAAAGTCATCCCCTCCATGTGCTTTGAAAAACACTTGCACATGTTTAGTAGGACCTTTAGGCATAAGGCCCAGTTAAGTGCCAATTAAAAGCGAAAACAATAATTTAATCAGCTTTTTTATTACAGTATTATACAGAAACCATGTGCATACAAATGACCTCATTCAGAAGATGGAGCTTTCTGCTGACCTGCGAGCCTGTGTCTCATTCTCTGGAGATTTACTGTGTTATGGCAATGCCGCTGCCAGAGTTGTTTTTTTTTTTTAACTTCCCCAACCTCAACTGAATCAGTCCCAAGAGCTTACAGTGTACATATAGAAGGTAGACTACAGTGCAGTTTGCTCATAAATCCAAAAAGGGCTGTAATTCTGAGCTGAGACTTATGTATTAAGAAAGTGTAGGCGGGTGAGAAGAGATAGCAGAGCATTCAAACTCCAGTTTGCTACAGCTTACTGTAACAATAACACTCGAGAGGGCACCTTTTACTGTATTGAACCAAACATTTACAGCATCAACACAACACTGATCAGAGTTTCTGAAAGCTCCTTTGTGTTTAAAGCTTTAAAGCAGCTTTGACCCAGTATGAGTGGAACAACTGTGTTTGAACTATCCATAGTGAGAAATTCAAAATGAAAATCCTCTGTTGCTTTGGTTCTGCGTGCAAACTCACGATCTGGTTAATCCTGTGTATTGTAAAAACTGAAAGACAGCTGTGAGTACTAGTAGCTCAGTGCTGCCTGTGGTATTGGACTCAGCCGTAACAGTATCCGCCTGGTTTTGTGGTTCATTGTTCAGCGTTGAATTGCACACTGGTCTCAGAGCTTCAAAAAAATGTTTTCTCGCCTCACAGTGAGCCATGAGACTGTGAGGCTATTCAGAATACATTCGTCAGTCATAATTACCAGCTTTCTGAGCAAATACCGGGATGTTTCTGCAGCTTAGTCACTCATGGGCAAAGCACTAGTTTTTGAACTTCACAGTTAATCATTTTTCCCATACCAGCTTTTGATTTTCAGTTTTCTTTAATACATGATGCAGTTACTACAGTAACCATCAAGTACAGACGTTTTGCTCGCCTCTTTCAGTAACTTTGGTTAAATCTCCATTAACTGACCTTTTTTAAGTCACTTGTGGGAAATGCAATAAGCTGTAAGCATCACTAGCACACTTTCTAGATGTTGCACACTTACTGGAAAGTAGATGTGCAACAGTGTGGGTGGTTCTTCTGTAAATCTGATTTTGCAGACTTATTTTCATTCTTCTAGATAGTACTGGAGCCCCAAGAGCAAAGAGAGAGAACTGTTGACCAAAGAAATGTCTTCTTAAATATTTTTCATCTCTTTCAAAAAGTAAAACAAACACACACTGTCACATGTTTTCCCCACAATTTTTGGTTCTTTGAACCAATAAAGCAAAAACAATAATGGAACTTGAATTTTTCTTGCAAATTATTATTTTTTTCTGCTAATAAATCAAATACACAGGAGCAACAACAGTTTAGATGACACGCAGAAAATGTCTCACCAGAATTTTCTCCACACTTGCCTCTCAAAACGCTTCTGCACTTTTCCTCTCTCCCCAGTTTAAAGTTACTGACTCACTCTCAAGCTGTCAGATGCACTTAGTATGCTCACAAATAGTTGCTCACTGTGACTATCCAGATATGAGTTCCCACATTGGGGATATTGAGTATTAATTAATTAAGTAAAATGAAGAAGCATAATAAATGAAAATCTGAATAGAATGCAATGTAAAAAACGCTCAATACAATCTCTATAAAGTAAAATAGTTCAACAATATAGCTCTATAAACGGAATAATACCAGCTTACTAGATGTAGTCCTAAAAAGGAACACAGGAAATGTGAACTGGCATTAAAGTTACTCAGAGTGTGAAGTGTAGTGGACACTGCAGTGCAATAAAGTGGCTCAATATACACAGAGTGTTATGTTTAAAGTAAGAGCTGAAATAAAATTATTCAGTTGAATTCAATTCAGTTTTATTTATATAGCACGAAATCACAATAACAGCTGCCTGCCTTATGTTGTAAGGTAAAGACCCCACAATAATACAGAGAAAACTCTCCAATTATCATATGATCCCTTATGAGCATGCACTTTGGCGACAGTGGGAAGGAAAAACTCCCTTTTAGTAGGAAGGAATCTCTCGCAGAACCAGGCTCAGGGAGGGGCGGCATCTACAATGACTGGTAGGGGGGTGAGTGGAGGAAGACAAGACAAAGAGCCAGAGATGAATAACAAGTAATGATTAAATTGAGATTGGTGTATAAATACATAGTGAGTCTCTTTTCCACAGTACAAGTGTTGTTGTTTGAAGTATGAAAGATATCATGTACCTGACCTTGTGGCAGCTGAGCTGGATCAGTCTGTCTGCCTGTCCAGCAAGTGGTGCAGAGGGTGGTCAGGCTTATCAGGTGACCTCTTCTCCACCACAGCTTCAAAAGAGTCCATTTTGTAGAAAATCACAGAGCCAGTCTTCCCAATCAGTTTATCCAGTCTGTCGCTGTCACCTTGTGCTCTCCCAGCACACCACAGGAAAATGCACTGTTACAAAAATCTCCAACATTTTGCTGTACACATTGAAGAATCTGATTTTCCTTAGGATATAGAGCCTTGTACACAGCCTCAATACTGGTCTTTGATTTCAGTCTTTATGAGTGTGGAATGTCCTGGTACATTTTAAAAGGTTAAAGCTGCTGGCTTATAACAATTAGCTGTCGTTATTTTTTTTAGGGGAGTTTAATGAAAAATACAAAATGGGCGGCTGGAGCTCAGGAGTTCGCCTACTTATTGGAAGGTTGGTTGTTTGATCCCTGGTTTCTACAGTGTTTTTATATTTCTTAAAAGCATAGAATAAAGTGCTGTATGAATGTAGCTTGTAATAAAAAGGGCTTTAAGCGCTTATATAGTGTTTTTTTTATATCTAAGTCAGTCCATTTAGCAAAGTAGCACCTATGATAGACATTTTGCAGTAGTTATTCCAAGGGAACACTTCTTGGCCTCATTTCCCCCAGTAAAACAAGTGCATGCATGTTAGTAATATTACTTACTGGTATTATTAATATTGCTTTTAACATGATTGTTGCTGCTACTGTTATAGCTACTGTTACTACCATTATTATAATTTAATTTCTACGGTGACCCGAGAGGTCAAACGAATTGCAACTTCAAAAAACACCAGTAATTAAAAAAACACTTCATAAGCAGGCAAAACACAGCATTAATAGAATTATAACATCAGTCAAAGTATCAAAAAACTGAACAGAATTGTGGAAGTCACAATTCAGTTCGTTCAATTCAGTTTTATTTATCACAAAAGTTACCTCAGTACAGTTTATATTGTAGATAAGGATCCTACAACAGTTGCACAATCAGATGAACCCCTATGAGTGAGCACTTGGCAACAGTGGAAAGGAAAAACTCTCTTTTAACAGGAAGAAACCTGCGCCCCCCCCCCACCCCCAGTTTCCTCTTTGATTGTGTTTCCATTTTATTTCATGTGCTCTTGCTGCACTTTTTCTGTTTGTGATTTTTATTATGTTGCAGTGCATTTGACCTCTCACAGTCACTGTAAATTTCCCAGGAATGAGACAAATATTCCTATTTTTTCTGTTATCCTGTAATCCTCTATCAGGATTACTAAAGCAGAAAATAAACGAACAAACAACCAAACCAACTATGAAATCCCATTGAACATGCTGAAAAAAGACAACATTTGAGATTATTCTATCTCAAAGCATGAAATTAGCTTTCAAATTAATTTTTGGAGGCTTCCTTCTGCTTTGTAGCAGGTACTAATTTTGTTGCAGCATGTCAAAACAAGAATGGCATTTTAACACAATTATGCATTCATTTCAATGATGATGACACCACAGACCTTCCAAATAACACAGAGCTTTATGACTCATTTATTCCTGTTACTATTTAAAAGTCCAGAACAAAATGGCAAAACAGAGTAAATGTACTACCAAAAAACAATCCAGTGAAGAATGTTCAGTTACGTGTTCATAGTTTAGATCTGTCCTGGATATTGATGCAACTGTCATTAGCAGTTTATAACAGAACAGAAGACAGGTGATGGACAAGGGAGTCGGCAAAGCCAAAAGGTTTGGCAGTGTTGAGTAAATTTATCGTCCCGTCCAGGAGCCTGGAGCTGCGCTGCTGACGGGCGAGACAGTTCAAGGTGCACCTGGCTGCTCCTTAAGTTAACTGCACTGCTCATCAGTGACAGTCCCAGAGGCCGGTGGGTTTTATGGACCCTGAAATAAAGTTAGTTTATGAGGCCATTTCCTCTTTATGTGGAATAATCGTGTCAGTAAGCACTCAGAGCAGCACAGAATTTTAATACCGAGTCCAAACAGCTGTGGCCCTCTCCTTGAGGTTGAATGAAAATGACCTGCAAATGCTCCAATCTGTCAACAAGTATTAGCTCCTCATCTTGCCTCATCCTGCTGGCCACTCAGATCTTTCTTCTCTTGAGCACTCAGTCAAATGAATTGCAGTCAGAGCAAAACTGCTCCATTTGTATTCACCATTTCTCTCCAAGTGTTTTAATATAGGGTTAAGTGTCTGTCAAATTATTGGAGGTTGGGCCCAAACAACTGCATTTGCAACCTCCTTCTGGTTACATACTACTGCCTCTGCACACTGTTGTAAATTAATGCAAGTGTTTTAGGAGTAAACAATGTTGCTGACACCATGATTTGGACTTTTTATTAATTATTGTTAGGTTCTTTTTGCAGTGATTCATGCTTTTTATCTAGTCCTCTTGAGACATGAACCAGTGCAGCAAATTTTGACTGGAGCACCATTTTTGTGTATTAGCCCAAATGCAACAGCTGTATTTCATCTGTAAACTTGCAAATATACTTATATTTTCTCATTTTTGTCTATTGAGAAATTAGAGGATTGGAAGCTGAGCTGGAGATAGCATTGCTCAATATGTTAAGATTAACATTAAGATTGGAAATTAGAACATCAGAGGGAAAGCTCAGGTTGAGCGCTTTGGGACAAAGTTAGAGAGTCAAGATTGAAATGGTTTGAATATGTGCAGAGGAAGGATATGATGTTGAAGACGGAACAGTGAGGCAGGAGGACAAGAGGAACATCACAGAGAAGATTCATGAATGTAGTAATAGCAAATGGCCTGGGTCTTACATACCGCTTTTCTACTCTACATGAGCATTCAACATACTTTAGATTACAAGCATTAGCCACCCACAAACACTTATTTCTATGCCTAAGTGTTTTCTAGTATTCACAATCTGAAGAATGCATCAGAGAACAACTCCGCGTTCAGTATTCCAAAGATATGTTGGCATGCAGACTGGGGCAGCCAGGGATCAAACCAACCACCAACATTGTGACTACTAAAAGACCTGCTCTAGCTTCTGAGCTATAGCCCCCTCTAAGTGAAGAAAGACACGCAGAAGGTTGGTATACTAGGATATAATAGTTAGTTCAGCTGCAATTAGAATATTATCCAGTTTTCCCAACAAAAACTCTTATAATCACTGGCAGATACAGAGAGATAGTGACAGCTCAGTATAGATTTGAAAGAAAATAAATAGTGCTTTCATTATACTTGTTGGAATTGTCTCTCCTAAATTCATCCAGAGTCTCTCTAAGGCACAATAAGTGAAGCGCAGATTGTGAGGTAGCCCATCTTAATAGTAAGGCAATATACAGAAACAAGCCGAAAACAGTAGAAATCAGACTTCATTTGAATATTAACTGCAGTTTTTGCCCCCTGGCAACAAAAATTATTGAGTGGAAAACCATAAATTGTTTAGAAATGAACAGCTGCATATTTTAATAAAGAGTTTGTTTTGTAGCTTGAAATGACTGACAGTTTCCACATCCCACCCACTCAGTGCAGTTCCAGCTCATTATGAAGTGACTGATGTGCGCATAAAAGCAGACAGACGTTGTCAGTCACACAAAGAAGAGGAGGAGAAAGAAGAACTAAAAGAAGCTAGAAGAAGACGCTAGTTTAGAGAACAATGAAGACTGACTGGAAACTAGTACAGCTCCCACAGAACCCAGTCTGTTCCTAGAAACCCTTATACTGTTGTGGTTTGCCTGGTGTGGCAACACTCTCACTATCATCCTGCATGTAACCACCCTGACCTTCAAAGATGACCTTCCATCTAATTACTGCCATCACAGCAGGAGGGACACTGCTCGGAGCTGGAAGCTCTAACCCTTCATCCTATAAACCAGTCTAGCACAAGTGCTGAATGGAAACCTCAAGCTGAAGTAATCTACAGTTCTGTGGAGCTGGCTGGTTGCAGGGACAGTCGTGGCTCAACTGATAGACATTTCCTCTGCACCATAATGATGTCATTAACCACTGTACTCTCTACTTCTGTTTGAAATTTTTTTCCAAGATTTCTCACCATTTGTTCAATAAACTCAACCCTTGTGCAGTGGCGTCTTATATGTCATACCATCTATATTAGGTAAATTGGCACGAGGTAGATGTGCCCAATGTTTTCTATGCTAAGTTTGTTTGTGTTTATTTCACAGATCAGTGAATCAGACTGAACACCAGTGATGTGTTTAGTGAGGTAGTGTTTGAATTGAATTGGCATCCACAGCCTACATTTTATGTTGGTATGTACTGTCTTTTAAAAATTAATTTTAGTGTTCTCATACATGCAACACCATCGTCTTTTTTCTTGTGTTTTTCTCTGTCTACATTATTTCATTCAGCAATACATCTGTGATGTAATAACTAAATGACAACAAATTAATCTGAATCTGAAGAGTTTGTGCATACCTATACATCAAATCTCAAAATATTGCGTATTTATCTGGTGCACCTGGTGGTTTATTATTTTCGAAGTATTGATGTATTACCAAAGGCGTTACCAAAATGTAAACTATGAACAACTGGGCAAGCTAGATGTAAGTCATTGTCTCTTTAGGACTTCATTTATTACAGCAAAATGTCAACTTGATATAACCATAACTATAAGCATTAAAATGCAATTTTTAGTTCAAACTGAAAATAAATATATATATTTTAAAATTGTATTTATCCACTGTATTTATGCAGTCACTTAACACTTAAGGGTCAGCTGTAAAATGGTACTGTATTCATAAGATATTTAATGGATGAAAATGAAACACATTTTATGTACAGCGGTCCCTCGTTTATTGCGGGAGTTACGTTCTAAAAATAACCCGCGATAAGAGAAATCCGCAAAGTAGCCAACTTTATATTTTACAATTATTATAGATGTTTTAAGGCTGTAAAACCCCTCACTACACACTTTATACACTTTTGTCAGACAGGCATGAACATTTTCACACTTTTCTCTCTTGTTTAAACTCTCAAAGTTCAAACCTTGTAGAAAAATAAGTCCAGTGTTATAGAATGAAACCAAAGGAACGACGTTTCGTCGACACTGTTGTTTGTTGGGGAGAAAACTTACAAACATACAGTACAGCACTTCAGAGTCACACTGCTAGAATCGAAGATTTATGTAAATTAGACAAGCTGAACGCATTCTGTACTGTACAGGAGACACGGCACGAGACTGATTGACAATGGTCTACAGCCAATCAGGACGCAGAACAAAATGCGCTGTAAAAAAAAAAAAAAAAGCATGCAAAATTGCACACACACACACAAAAAAAATCCGCGAAACAGCGAGACTGCGAAAGGTAAACCGCGATATAATGAGGGACCACTGTACTGTGAAAGGATATAAATTTGTTTTTCTTTTCAAAGCATTGGACTTTGAAGGTAGGCAGCAGAAACCATTCATTATCACACTCTTAATTATTATTATTAATCCTGTCACCCTACTGCATATGCAGTATATTACGGGTCAGTATATAACTTAGTTATGGTTTCATTTAGTTCTCTGCTCCCTGAAAACGGGCAGCTGGGGCACATGTAAGCTCACTCACTTGACAGAAACTAGCCAACTACGTGAGTGTGGCTGCAGTGTTTTTCACACACTGCTCGCCCTTCCTTCCTGTTTAGCCCTGAGCTTCTATCAAAACACATTACATTTGCCTGTGTCAATGCTTGCTCTGGAGTCTGATGCTGTTTGTTGCAGTGCCCTTACCATGGAAATCACGAGTGTCACTGTATGTGTGTGTGTGTGTGTGTGAGTGTGTACTTGCATCACTTGTGTTGTGGGGACATATATGTATTTACTCAATCATACTGTCATGATCCTGGGTCATGTTGACCCAGCATTCTTAGTTTTCGTATGTTTTTGTATTTTGTTCTTTATTTATGCCATGGTTTCTAGGTTGTTCTGTTAAGATGTTGCTTATTTGAATTGCCCTCATGTCTTTACCCCATGTCCCCCTCCACGTATCTGAGCTCCCATGCCTCGTTTCTCCTCCTTGTGTTTTATTCCACATTTTCACCAGCCCGTTATGTCTGTGCTCTCCCCGTGTTCTCTCCTCCCTTCCTGTCTGCGCCTCTGTGTACTTCCTGTTTTACTTTGACAGTCTCCCAGTATGTGTCATGTTGTGTTTGCTCCTGCCCTGTCTCGTTATGATTATCTGTGTCAGCTGTGTTCCCCGTGTGTTCCCATGTCCCTCGTTATCCCTCTGTGCATTTATGTCCGCATCTCCCTCAGTTCTGTGTTGTGTCGTCAATGTCTCTTCCCTGAACCTGTACGCCTTCCTCTGTGTTCCCTCGGTCCTCAGTTTAGCTTTCCCAGTTTAGTTCTGTTTCTTTGTGAAGCCTGCAATAAAGCAGAGATTTTGAGTTCAGCTTTTGTCTCCGTGAGTTTTGCATTTGGGTCCTCATCTGCCTGCACACAGCTAGTTCATGACACATACCATGGGGACGCAACTGTAACTGGGAACAAAAGTGCCACCAAAAAGTTATTTATTCAGTTTTAGGTTAAAGATTTAAAAAATAAATTGTGTCAAGTTAGGTTAAGGCAAAGTTTAGGTAATGATTGAGGGTTAGGACTAGAAACAGAAAAATTATGAAAATCAGTGTAATGTTCTTTGATCCGTTAGAAATATGACTATCTTGTCTGGTTGGGTCAATCGGTTGGTTCGTTACCAGGCCTCTGGAGAACTTCAAGACATGTTCAGGAGGTCATTTAGCAATCTGAATCAGCTGTGTTGGATAAAGGACATATCTAAAACCTGCAGGATACCGGCCCTTGATGCCTGGAGTTCCCCCACCCCTGAACTAAATAAACATGGCAAAGCTGACAGAACATAGCTATTGGCTAACAAATAATGCTATTATACATTTTTAATAAAGGAATTCATTAAAAGTCAATCAAATTAAAATTGGTGGAGACCTTGTAACATGCTCTGTGAAGTTTTAAATAAAAAAAAACAACTTTCCACCTCAGGACAGCAAATCTTTCATGTTCTAATGAAAAAGCAGTTGCACGTTGCTGCAATTTTTTAGCATCAAAGTATTTTTTAAGTAATTAATAAAACCATGAAAAGATGATATGATGATGATGTTAGGAATGACCACATGTATTAATGTCTCTTAATTATAATCAATTATCAAGTTTTTATGGAAGCTTCAGTGGGCAAATAAAAATGTGATGTGTGCTACTTGATGAAGACACATGCACAATATGCTATAAAAATACCTGAGCCGTGCTGTCACAGCTAAGGAGATGAGGCGTATGGAGGAATTAAATGAGGATCCAAGCACAGGCACTCGCTGAGATGCGAAGGTGGTTTATTGTAAAATAAAGCACAAGGTGAAAAAAGGCAAAACGGAACTAAAGATGATCAAAACTGGGGAAAACTAAACTACTAAACAGCAAACATGAAGGAGGGTGAGCAGAGGCACATGATGGTTGACAGCAGGGTGAACACACAGTAGATTCACAGACAGACCAGCAACCAGTACATGAGTAGACGTGACTTAAATACACACAGAAGAACACAGGGAGATTACACACAGGTGGGGAACACAGCTGGAAGTAATTGAAAAGACGAGATAGGGGAAGCAAAACTGAATACACTCACATGAGACACAGACCTTCACAATAAAACAAGAAACAGTTCAAAAGGACGCAGACTTGACACTGAACTAAACCTACTGTAACGCACTAGGTTGCAAGTTAGTTGACTGTTGTGTTATCAGTGTTTTGTGTTCAGAATTGCCACTCACTTATGGCATAGTTGGACCACACCGGCAGCATGGTGATTTACTGAGTGTCCTTGAATGTGTAGTAGTCTAGAGGCTGGTTGGCCTGTTAATCAGATCAGCTACCAATGACAGAGAGTCTGGAGGAGAGCATATGTGTGGTTAGCTGAGAGTGTTTGGGGGTGTTCGGGTGTTAGAGAATGTTGTTGTGGTTGTGTGCGAAAAAAAGGAGGGAGAGTCGGGGGGTTTGTTTTTGATTCTGGAGAGCGCGTTTTTCCCTGTTGTTTTGGCGTTGGCTACGGCCCACAGTAGCCTGTGTTACTATTCTTAAGAAACACCGGTAATGGAACACCGATCGTCTCTGTCTTCTGTCGGAGGGACGCTACACTGGTGTCAGAAGTGAAAGTGAAGCCTTTGCCTCCTGAGTTATCCGCGCTCGTGCCGCCCTGACTCACGGCATCGGCTGTGGATGCTGGAGATTTTTGCGGGACTTTACGGAATGCTTCTAATGGATTACTCCAAGATCAAGCGAGGACCTTCAGATTATGACTGCTCCGCCGGGGACCGGAGGTTCGCGGAGCACAGAGAGTGGGTGAGACAAACAACCGCGGATATGGCGAGAGAAGCCGGCTTTGCATCCTCTCACCGTTCGGGTGGCCGACAGAGCTCTTTGGGGACTCCTACAGCGGCTGGGGGTGTGGAGAGAGACATGCCAACGTATAGAGGCACTTTCCACGCTTCCATGAAGACCCCCAGGTATGATGGCAAGGCTGACTGGGAAGCTTTCATGCACAATTTGAACTGTTGGCCAGGGCTGGTGGGTGGTCTGCTGAAGAGAAATCCCTGCAGCTAGCTATGTGCCTTACTGGCGATGCCCTGTCTAGCTTGCTGCTTTTGAGCCCAGAGGGCAGGGGGGATTATGATGTTTTGGTTGGGGCTCTGAAGAGGCGGTTTGGTTCTTGCTCTCCTCCGAGCCTGCTGCGCTCCAAACTGTGCAGCCGCCGCCGCCAACCGGGGGAGTCCATTAGGGACCTAGCTAATGACATTGAGGGGCTGGTCCACCGCACCTATGCCCACATGCCCCCCACCATCCAGGGCAAATTAGCTTTTGACCACTTCCTCCAGGCCCTGCTTCCAGATGAGCTGCGGATCCAGACACTGTTAGCTTATCCTAAATCCCTTTAGGAGGCCCTGGAGCTGGCTACAGAGAGACAGTTACTGTGTGCTGGGGCTGCTAAACCCCTGACTGAGCTGACCGGGCCACTGCAGCCGACTCCTCCCCCGATTTGACTGGTAGTCTGGCCGCCCCCAAGGACCCACTTACACTGACCTCAACTGCACCCCATGCTGCTTCATGCCCTCCCTTTTTCCCTAAGGAACCGCCGGACAAGGGCGGGAGAGTTTCAGCTGTGAGGGGTGTGTGGGAGGAGAACTGCAATGGACTGACTGCTAGCGAGCAGGGCTTGCTCTGGCAACTGCTGCTGGACTTGAAGGACTGCTTCTCCTTCTCAGAGGATGATATGGGCCACACTGACCTCATTCAACATGTCATCGATACTGGAGATGCACAGCCCATTCGGATGAGGCCTAGACGCCTCCCCCTGGCCAGACAGGCTGTAGCGGACAGGGCTCTGCAAGAGATGCAGCGTGCTGGACTCATTGAACCATCCACCAGCCCCTGGGCCTCCCCGGTTGTTATGGTTCCAAAGAAAGTGAAGGATGACTGGCGGTTCTGCATAGATTTCCGGCCTTTGAATTAGGTGACAAAGAAGGACCCATATCCTCTACCGCGTATAGATGAGACCCTTGACACTGTGGCGGGATCCTCATGGTTCTCCTCCCTAGACCTACACAGCAGGTACTGGCAGGTACCCCTCGCACCAGATGGAAGACCAAAGACTGCATTTATTACCAGCGGAGGCTTATGGCAATTTAAAGTTCTTCCTTTCGGCCTCTGCAATGCCCCTGCCACGTTTGAGAGACTCAGGGATAAGGTGCTCACTGGAATTCTCCGTGGAGAATGCGTGGTGTACCTGGACGACATCTTGGTCCATGGTGCTTCTTTCCATGCTGCCCTTGGGGCCCTCAGACTGGTCCTGGAGAGTGTATTGGCAGCAGGGCTAAAACTCAACCCAAAGAAATGCTGCTTAATGCGATGTGAGGTCACGTTCCTGGGCCACCGACTGGGGGCCAGGGGGGTCGGCACCATGGATGATAAGATCCAAGCTGTGAAGGACTGGCCCACCCCAAAATCTGTGCATGAGTTAAAGAGCTTCCTGGGCTTGGCATCGTACTACAGACAGTTTGTAAGGGGTTTCTCCTGCATAGCCGCGCCACTGTTCCACCTGCTCCAAAAGGGTGTGAGCTTCCAGTGGACAGCAGGCTGCCAGGGAGCTTTCACCTCATTGCAGGAAGCCCTAGTGGGGGCCCCAGTGCTCTCTCCGCCTGACCCCACTCTGCCCTTTGTCCTTGACACAGACGCCAGCAGTGTAGGATCTGGTGCAGTGCTAGCCTAGGTGACACCCGGCGGGGAGAAAGTGGTGGCATACCATAATCGGGCCTTCAACAAAGCTGAACGCCGCTATTGTGTCACAAGGCAGGAGCTGCTCGCAGTGGTATGTGCCATACGCCACTTTAAGTACTACCTCGGGGGCCTCCACTTTATGGTCAGAACTGACCATGCTGCCTTGCAGTGGCTCATGTCTTTTAAGGAGCCAGAGGGGCAGCTAGCACGCTGGATTGAGGAGCTGAGGAGCTGCAGGCTTATGATTTTGAGGTTGTACACAGACCTGGGGCCCAGCACAGAAATGCAGATGCTCTTTCCCGCAGACCCTGTGCCCAAGACGGATGCCACTACTGTGAGAGGAAGAAAGCTCAGGAGGAGGACCGATGTAAAGTGTGCTGTGACGGGGGTAGAGGAACGGCCATCCAGTCAGAGGCTGGTTGCTGTGGATGCAACAGAGTAGAGACATCAACAGGAGGATGCTGACATCAAACCAGTGCTTGGGTGGATTGAGGAACAGCGACAACCCCAAAGGGAGGAAATCGCCATGTTGTCACGGGCCACAAAGGCACTCTGGTCCATGTTTAATGCCTTGCGGCGGTACGATGGAGTGCTGCAAAGGGGCTGGAAGGAACCAGCTACAGGCGAGATGAGGTGGCAGTTGGTGGTCCCGCGGGCCCTGCAGGAGATGGTGCTTCGCGCAGTGCATGGGGCCCCAGGGTCTGGCCACTTTGGTGTCACCAAAACACTCCGCCGCCTCCGGCTGGGGTTCTATTGGGCCCGACATAGACGGGATGTAGAGGACTTTTGCAGCCGCTGCGACAGCTGTACAGCATGGAAGGGGCCCACAGCCAAATCCTATGCCCAACTGCAACAGTTTCCGGCAGGGTACCCTATGGAGAGGGTGGAGATGGACATCCTGGGTACTTTTCCCCGCACAGAAAGGGGAAACCGCTATATCCTCACAGCTATGGACTATTTCACAAAGTGGCCAGAGGCATACAGTTTACCTGACCAAGAGGCCGAGACGATTGTGGTTGCTTTGGTGGAGGGGATGTTCAGCAGATTTGGGGTGCCTGAAGTAATCCACACGGACCAGGGCAGGAACTTTGAGTCCCGTGTGTTTGCGGCCATGTGCGAGAAACTAGGCTCCCATAAGACCCGTACAACACCCCTCCACCCACAGAGTGATGGACTCGTTGAGAGATTGTACACTGGCAGAGCAACTGGCGCTAGTGACGGCTAAATATCAATGTGACTGGGACACTCATGTTCCCCTGGTCCTCATGGCATATTGTTCGGCAGTCCAAGACTCCACTTCGTGCTCCCCTGCCCTCTTGATGTTGGCCAGGGAGATCCAGACTCCAGCGGAGATGATGATGCCCCCCTCCCCAAGGGGACGTAGGGTCGCCCTGCACCGGGACAGACTGGCCCCCTATCGGGGAGCGGCCACTTCATCGGGACAAAGGGGTGGGCCACAGACAGACCTGGACTCCACCCCTACAGACTCTTCCACCACCATTGTGACCCCCCTACTGTGAGCCCTATGAGCCCTGGGCCCGCAGCTACTTCGGACGTGGCCCCTTCCCCACCTCCATCCGGGCACATTCGCCAAAGGAGGCACCATAGACCACGAGGCCATCTGAGAGACTTTATCTGCCCACGTGGGCGAGGGACTTTGAGGGGTCGGGGTAGTGTAACGCACTGGGTTACAAGTTAGTTGACTGTTGTGTTATCAGCAGTGTTGGGCAAGTTACTTTGAAAAAGTAATTAATTATAGTTACTAGTTACTTCTTCAAAAAAGTAACTGAGTTAGTAACTGAGTTACCAGATTCTAAAAGTAATTAATTACTTGAAAAGTAACTATTGTGTTACTTTAAAAAAAAATGTTTAAGCCTCTGGGGTCCAGGGTATAATTGGCCATTTTAACCACTTTTGATTTTACCTCGACATTTCACCTTTAAAAACTATTTACTTTGCCTTGTTTGGTATCATTCTTTTCAGCACAACCTCACGTGTCTGAATTTACAGTTATGTTTTCATTTTGATATACTGTATTAACACAATTGATCTAAAATCAGACAAAAAACAACAAATCCGAGTAGAAAAAGTGATATTTTCACTGTAACAACCACAAGCACGTTCATTGAATCATTTCATTCAATGAATTTCATCATTTCATAACCTTAAATGCAAATATAAATTGTGAATTTTAAAATCATATGCACAAGTTTGGCAAACAAGTTATTTGCAGCCATTTACCTTTTACTCTTTTTTTTTATAACCATTTCAAACTATTTACACAACAATCAGCTGTTCTGCATTCAATAAGATGCCACACAAATTATTTGTGCCACTCCAAAAAAATAATTTCTGTCCACTATAAAGGAGAACATCACAGCCTGATACCTGCAGGTTTGAGGGCAGCAGGTGTATCACTGCTCCTGTTCTCTACCTGGAGACAGCAGTCACCTCATTGTTCTGACACACAACACAGAACTATCCACAACACTACACGCTAACTACACAAGACAACACCTGAACTACACACTCCAAACACGCTAAACGTCACAAATTTCTCAACATATCAAAACTCGCTCTCTCCCTTTTTCTGCTCTTTCTCTCTCTCTCTCTCTCTCGCCGTCACTCCTAAAACTTCCCCCTCTTCCTAAACAACCAAATGTCATGTTGCCATATCATTTTTTGATTGGTCGACATGGTGCATTTTTCCACCAACACGAACGGGCGTTTTTTTGTTTTTTACTTTTTGGTCATAAGCAGAGAGTGCTTGCTAGCGCTGTCCTTAGACAGCAAACATGATGAAAATATTGAGGAAAAAACACCCGTATATATTGTTTATCATGACTCTGGTTTTACGTGGCCTATCAACACAATTTAAAAACTGATATATATGACCTTGTTGCTTCGTCATCTTGAAGTGGTCATGTGATTGGCTTACCACGACTACGATATTCTTCCTCAGTCAAACAGCAGTGTCGCTACCCGATCCGGAAACCCGATCGGTACCCCGCATGCGCAAATCTTACGTCACTTCCTCTCTTTGCCAACATTGCGACATTCAATATATTTGAATGATACGGTTAGCGCCCAGTTAGCTCCTAGCATTTCTCAACAGCTCTGCCTCCTTTTCGACTACCGGGACATTTAAACAATGGATACCTCCGTATACAAACAAATTCATGCTTTTCTCCTCAACAGAGAGCGTTCCCCGATTGAACAACAGCGCCGTAAAATAAGAAGAATGGCGCCGAATTACAGAGTTAATAATACAGACTTTGTAATATGTCACGTGAAGATTCATCAGCCAGATGAAGTGTTTACTGACAATTGACAGTGATAGCGGACATCATCATCACTATTCCAATCAATCCTCTCCACACAGACAAGCATAAACACACTCGACTATCACTAAATCAAATTTAACACACGTTTGTAATGGCGCTAATTCAGTTTACAATAGGGTTCATTCGCTCGGTCAGCAGGTGGCAGTATTCCCGTACACTGGGGAGTAAACTGCCATTAAACGAACAGAAGAAGAAGAAAACCCCTGCACATGCGCGGTATGGATCGGGTAGACCCGATTTGTACGGTCCGACTTTGCACATGCGCAGTAAGGATCGGGGAGTCCTGATCGGTAACTATCTTTTTATTTTTCGTTTTTGTCTACATTATATTGAAATGTTTCATTATTGGAAACATTTTAAGAGATACTTATTATTCTTAACATCTTAACAGATACTCTGACCCGCAACTATCGTAAAACGCTTCGACCGGAAGTAAACACTTTTCGCGCATGCGGGGTACTGATCGGGTTTCCGGTACGGATCGGGTAGTGACAAGCAGCACTCATGCGATTGTTTTCCCCCTAGCTCAAGGGGGTTGTGCCAAAAGGTGATTTGTCTACCAGAAAGTGATTGCCGCCTGCGGGAGCGTGCGCAGCTGCTTAAAGCTGCAGCGCCCAGATTACTTACAGCTACTTCCGTGCAACTGATATAAGCTGCGGTAACCTGAACACAGCTTCAACCGTCTGTTTGTTGAAAAATAGTAACGCGACCGCACCGCATTTTCTTCCTGGTAACGGTAACGGCGTTGTAACGATAGGAATACTAATTAGTTAGATTGCTCGTTACTGAAAAAAGTAACGCCGTTACTTGTAACGCCGTTATTCGCATCACTGGTTATCAGTGTTTTGTGTTCAGAATTGCCACTCACTTATGGCATAGTTGGACCACACCGGCAGCATGGTGATTTACTGAGTGTCCTTGAATGTGTAGTAGTCTAGAGGCTGGTTGGCCTGTCAATCAGATCAGCTACCAATGACAGAGAGTCTGGAGGAGAGCATATGTGTGGTTGGCTGAGAGTGTTTGGGGGTGTTCGGGTGTTAGAGAATGTTGTTGTGGGTGTGTGCGAAAAAAAGGAGGGAGAGTTGGGGGGTTTGTTTTTGATTCTGGAGAGCGCGTTTTTCCTTGTTGTTTTGGCGTTGGCTATGGCCCACAGTAGCCTGTGTTACTGTGATGGCTGCACTTACAGCCACACAGTGGTAATATCCACCATGTTAGTGTAGAGGCTTATAAGTAACATTGCATTCACATTTGTTTTTCTTTAAATATAGGAATTAATTTACAGGACAATAAATAACTGGTTTTGGTTTAGAGTTAATTCACATATCCACATAACACTGCATTCTAAAATAAGTGCGCACATTTTAGTTTACACTGTTATGTATGATTAATCTTTTGTTTTCTGAGTTACCTTAGTTGCAGCTGCTCCAGTCCCTTGATTAAGGAGCCAAGAGGTGGAAAAGGGGCGGAGCGAGCTTTAAAGGAAGACTGCAAATTGGTTCATGCCATAACTCGGGACCATGGGGGGGAATTGGAGTTCATTATGTTTGGTTTCAGTTAGGTTTTGTGTGTTTTACCCCTTTGTATTTTTGTGGGCTGATCAGCCACTATTTAAGTTTCCCCTTTGTCTCGTTAAGTCAGGTCAGTTTGTTTGAGTTATCAGTAGTGTTGTCAATTTTGAGTAGAGTTCTGTTATTTTGACCTCTTTTATGAGCCCAAGATTTTGATTCTTTTTGCATGATTTAACCAATTGTGTTTTTTGGGTTAAATAAAAAATCATTTTTTTGGACTTTAACCTGTGCCTAAGTTTCCTTCACTGCTCGGTCCATCACAAGTGGTGTCAGAAGTGGGATCAGCAGTTGAAGGCACAGGATTTTTTTTCCTCTTTTTTTTTTCCCCCTCTTCACTTATCAAGCCATGCACAGAATGGGAAGGAGTGGCAGAGGAGCAAAAGGAGATTGTCAAAACCAGCCAGTTGGAGTGGTAGAGCAAGAAGAAGGAGGAGAGGAAAATGGAGCCTCTGGAGGGGTGGATAGCACTGACAGCCAAGGTAAGGAGCCGACAATGTCAGAACTGATTGCCATCCTTCGTTCTCATATGGGTCAGCAGGAGGCCCAGGAAGCAAGAAGAAGGGAGGAGTTCACCCGCCAGGAACAGCGCTTTAGAGCACTGCAACATCAATTTCAGCTGTTGCAGGTAGAAGTGCAAGCTCGTACCACCCCAGTCCCTGAGCCTCAAATGGAGGTTTCTGAGCCTCAAATGGAGGAACCTGAACAACCAGAGGTAGAGTCCTTTGAAGAGGAGGATCCTCCCTGTGCTGGCTCCAGTAATGAGCAAATACATCCTCAATCAGGTCAGTCTCGCTTTTATGAACCCAGGCTGGAAAAATTGACAGAAGAGGATGATATTGAACATTTTTTAACAACATTTGAACGCATGGCTATAGTTTGCCGGTGGCAAAAAATGGACTGGGTTTTTCATCTGATTCCTTTACTCACTGGCAAAGCAAGAGGTGCGTATGTTCATATGGATATGGATGACTCTCTAGATTATGACAAAGTTAAAGCGGCTATCCTTCAAAAATATGACATCAATCCTGAGACATATAGACTGAGATTCCGTTCACTGGAGGTAAAACCTGATGAGAATCCAAAAGAACTATATGCAAGATTGAAAGAGTTATATGAGAAGTGGATAAAGCCAAAAGGAAAAACGGTGCATGAGGTTGGTGAAACATTAATTTTAGAACAATACTTGAGAATGCTGTCTCCTGAGTTACAGATATGGATTAAAGAACGCAATCCAAACTCTGCTGCAGCGGCTGCAGGACTGGCTGATGTGTTTGTGGCGGCACGGAGAAAAGGACAGCCATGGAGCCACACAGCATGGAAAATGAGAGATGTTTCAAAATCTGTCCCTCACTACCAGAAAACAGCTGAGATCGTTTTTAGGTATGGCAGGATTCTATCATCGGTTTATCCCTCATTTCTCCACCAGGGCAGCTCTTCTGACGGATCTGACTGGTGCCCGAAGTCCCAATAAGATCACCTGGACAGAGGAGGCTAAGATGGCTTTTCAGGACCTACGACAATCTCTGAGTAAGAGCCCAGTCTTGCACAGCCCTGATTTTGAGAGAAATTTCATTCTTCAGACTGATGCCTCAGAGAGAGGATTGGGAGCTGTTCTGTTACAGGGACCGCCTGGAGAGCGTCATCCAGTGGCCTTCATCAGCCGCAAGCTGTTTCCGAGGGAAGTGCGTTACTCAACCATCGAGAAGGAGGGTCTTGCCATCAAGTGGGCCCTGGACTCCTTTAGGTATTATCTTCTCGGACGGGAGTTCATATTGCAAACAGACCACAAGGCTCTTCAATGGATAGAGAGAATGAAGGACACAAATGGAAGGATCACGCGATGGTACCTTGCAATCCAGCCATTCCGCTTCACCATCAACCACATCCCCGGCAAAGATAACTGCACTGCAGACTGTCTCTCTCGCTGTCCCAGGGAGAGATCTGAAGAGGGGGAGTGTGTGATGGCTGCACTTACAGCCACACAGTGGTAATATCCACCATGTTAGTGTAGAGGCTTATAAGTAACATTGCATTCACATTTGTTTTTCTTTAAATATAGGAATTAATTTACAGGACAATAAATAACTGGTTTTGGTTTAGAGTTAATTCACATATCCACATAACACTGCATTCTAAAATAAGTGCGCACATTTTAGTTTACACTGTTATGTATGATTAATCTTTTGTTTTCTGAGTTACCTTAGTTGCAGCTGCTCCAGTCCCTTGATTAAGGAGCCAAGAGGTGGAAAAGGGGCGGAGCGAGCTTTAAAGGAAGACTGCAAATTGGTTCATGCCATAACTCGGGACCATGGGGGGGAATTGGAGTTCATTATGTTTGGTTTCAGTTAGGTTTTGTGTGTTTTACCCCTTTGTATTTTTGTGGGCTGATCAGCCACTATTTAAGTTTCCCCTTTGTCTCGTTAAGTCAGGTCAGTTTGTTTGAGTTATCAGTAGTGTTGTCAATTTTGAGTAGAGTTCTGTTATTTTGACCTCTTTTATGAGCCCAAGATTTTGATTCTTTTTGCATGATTTAACCAATTGTGTTTTTTGGGTTAAATAAAAAATCATTTTTTTGGACTTTAACCTGTGCCTAAGTTTCCTTCACTGCTCGGTCCATCACAGTTACTATTCTTAAGAAACACCGGTAATGGAACACCGATCGTCTCTGTCTTCTGTCGGACGGACGCTACACTACAGTAAACACAAGAACACAAAACCTGAGAACAAAACCCTAAACCAGAATAAACTGAAACATAGAATATAATATTCAAAACAGGATAACTAAAGAATCAGAACATAAATCATAATACAAAAGAATACCAAAACATAAGAAACTCAAAATGCTGGGTCAAAATGACCCAGAACTGTGACATGTGCAGATGTATGTGTGTTTTTAGAGATCTTTTTAAAGACAATCTTGGCAAGCTTAACTAATCTAAATAATTAAAAACCAAACAAGAAGCATCAAATCCTAACAACAGTCGCCTCAAGGTGCTTTAAGTAAGTATTATAAGGAATGATAATGTCACCACCACCGCACAATTTGAAGTCTAGATCCATATTATTGTTGTCGAAATAACGCAATATGTCCAAACAATTACATATTCAATATTGTAGTAATTATATATATTTCTCCGCTTCACATCCAAGCTTCCAGTGTTATTACTGGAATATTACTATCATAGTAAACAATGTTGATACAGAAGGAAATACAGCTTTTTATTTCCTCCTGCCTGTCAGCATTGACATATTACACATGTTCTGTAATACCAGAAATAACATTAATAATAATGAATAGATAAATAAAAGTAAGAGACAAACAAGAGGAGCCTATAGAGAATTTATAAAGCTCATCGTGGAAAATCAAATGTATTTGGCACAACATAACATTCAGATCACAATTCTGACTGCAAAAGATGCCAGACAGAAGAAAAAAAGAGAGAAAAAAGAACGGCTTGAACAAAAGAGCCTGTTAGGTTATAATAAGTAGACCTTTCATATGCTCCAAATTGTTTTGACCAGCCACTTATCCCACATGGGAATATGAGCCTTTAAAGTTGACCTAAAATCCATGTTTCTCTAATGAATAACTGTTTATCTTGTATGTAGTTTTGTAAATATAAATGTACATATAAATGTTCTGTATAAAACATTCAGTCATCACATGCTCATTTTCTTATCCTGTAAACATTAAATCTCATTACATTAATGCTCCAAGTTGTTTATTGAAAAACTGTACTAAACAAAAACAAGATTTCGACTCTTGGTGTAATGGTATTTGTTATTTTTAAGTTATATGGCTTAAAATCCTGCTAAATGAGCTAAAAATAATGCAAATGAAATGTTTTTTGATGAACTATACTTCTGAAAGTATTCATAGGACAGAGGCCTAATTGTGCATGCCCTCATTAAATATACCGAAGATATTTTATTTTCTAAATCAGCTGACTATAACTGTTAGAAATTGTTACAGATTTAGGTTTGATCCTATATATAACAACGTATGTGTGAGATTATGTCACATTTAGGGAAGATTTTTTTCCACAATACCATGAAATGTCATCTATCACTTTCAACCACAAAAATCTAACCTGATTATTCCAAAGTGTAAGTGAACATTTGACCTAAATGTAATGACATTCCCTTGAAACATTCCTGAGATACCACATACGACAAACAGATGGATAGGCTGTGATAGTTCCACCTTCAGATACAACAAAGAGGGATCGAATGAAAATTTGTGGAGACCTTCATGGGAGCAATTTGTAATAAAGCAGCAGTTCAGTTCACACTTCATGACAAATGACCCAATGTTATTTCATCAGCTCAACAGAATTTTAGAATCAGTGCTAAATTAATATTGTTTGCATATGAACATGCTAGGTGAACGTGGTTAACAACATACACAATATTGTCGTGTTACAGTTTGTTTCTGTGCTTGTTATCTCTTTACTGAAGAGCTACTGATGAGATGCTGAGGATCCTTGAGCAGTTGTTTAACACAGGAGGTTCATATGCCCACAGTAAACATTGGCAATTGAAGTGTTGATGTAAATGAGTCAAGTTCATTCAAAGTCAAGAAACGGCAGCAGACATTATTATGTTTCCTTCTGCAACCAAGTGGCTTTCCTGTGAACAACAGCCTTTCTTTGTCTCCTCCCTCACACAAGGTTCCCTGGGGGGGACAGAAAGCTGACAGCTGCACACCACAGTCTTTTACAGCCTGCTACCTGATCACCCCTTATTTTAAAGTTCTTCAGCAGCCATCCTTTACTGGTTATTCATTCCCTTCTCTTCTTTAACACAAATACCCAAATGGGATACTATAATGATGACCTTCATTCATGTTTTTGCTGCAGTTTAACACAATTTTCTTGATTCTATAAGATGTGCCTGAGAGGCATTTTTAAATTACAATGATTTCAAAGAATTAGCATTTATTCATTTTTTTCCCTCTAAATAGCTAAAAGCCATTTGGTGGAGTGATTCTCACAGCTGGGAGCGGCTGCCCTGATTGCTCTGATGATGGTAGAAGTCACCTATGCTTCTGTATCCACCACACAATCCATTACCTTGTTACTTAATACCTCCACCCCCACACATGTAGCTGGGCACTGAAATTTTATACTGGTGGGAAACCATTAAGAGGAGGGAGGAAACTGCACAACAATAAAACCCTTTGGTGTTTTTAGTGACTGTTGAAAAATCTCTGTGCCACAGTTACGGCAGATGAGGCGGGCAGCACAGCTCTATCTATAAAGGCTCAGCAGCTGCAAAGTGATTTGTCAGGTTTCCATTTGCAGAGTGCAAGCAAGGAAACATACAAATCAAAGAGACAGACAAGATAGTGACATACTTGGCAGAGATGAAGTGTCAGAAACAGAGAGGAAGTAAGACGGCGTGCTGAAGAGGATAAAATCAACAAAAAGCATTGTGTATAATATTAATGTCACTCTGTCGCAGTTTTCCGAATGGATAGTAACAAGTTACTTCCACTTCCCACCTCCTCCTTATCCCCTTAACTCTGTCACACTGGTTTATTTCCACTTTGCCAACAGAGAGGAAGAACGAGAGGGAAGCGTTGATGTGACGGGCGGCTTTGGCAGCTGCTCCAGTCTGCTCTGCTTCCAAGTGTGTTCACACTTCAGATTGTGCGAAAATGAGAGAAAGAAAAAAGACAGAAAAAGCGCCCACTCCTCCCACCCTTCTGCCCCGCCTCCATCCTCTCTGCCTGAAGATATTGAATTCAGTACAGAAAGTTTTCTTCTGATTCTCTCCTGCTGGGATTGTGTGTGTGTATGTCAGAAGGGCAGCCTCCAACACTCATGCCTATCAAACAGTTTCCATAGCAACATCTAAGAAAAGTTTAGGCACAAGGACACCTAAAGCTCAGAGGAGTCATCACCCCTTGACCCCAGAGTAAACTATCCAAAGCTGGGTGACTTTAATGAGACAGGTGGAGGTTTAATGGAGGACTGTCATGGTGTGTTAGCAGAATGGCTCTCAGGGAAAGCAATTGACACACTGCAATGTTAGATGAGTGGCAGACAGGAAGGACTGATAAAAAAGGTTCTCATATATTTTAAATAATGTTTAAGCCTGGGATAATTTCAGAAACATTTGGAGTAGAGAGCACGTGCACAGGTTACAACTGAAATTTTATGTTTGATTTTATAAAACAGTTATTACATAAATGAAAACATGTATTTCATGTCGAGGGGCCCAGTTTTAGTGTGACATATATAAAAGATAGACATAGACACTGTGACATCACTCCCTATTTTTTGAACTACAGTTTGCCAGCAACAAAATAATACAAAAATGTATTTACTGAAGGCCTTAATAAATAACTACATATAGTATCTTTCATTTCAACCAAATAAAGTGAGCAGGACAAAACATTCACTAGCTGGGCCCACGTCCTCATTTTAGGTTTGACAGCGTTTTAGTAGGTAAAGGTGAATGCTTGGACATGAATTGAGCTGCGGTTTGGGGAAGGCCTCAAAAGGGACTGGCGACGGCTCCCAGACCTGGCATATCCCATTGTACTAAATAGAAGTGAAGAAGTTAAAGAATTGAAAAGGGTGACTGAGGGTGGGGTACGTAAACGAGAATGAACAGCTTGCAGAACTGGGGGAACCTAAACAGATGAGAACTGGAAAGAGCATGTTTGGAGACGTGGTCCCGCTCCTGAAATTCCGATACATTATCTCCAATTCACTAGCTGGGCCCACGTCCTTATTTTAGGTTTGACAGTGTTTTAGTAGGTAAAGGTGAATGCTTGGACATGAACTGGGCTGCAGTTTGGGGAAGGCCTTGAAGGGGACTGGCGACGGCTCCCGGGCCTGGCAGATCCCCAAAGAAGACATCCCCTAGAAGCAGTAATAACTGTGATTTACGAAGGTCCAAGACCTCAACGGTAACAATTCAATTATCATTTAAACTTATTTATACAGCACCAAATCACAGTGACAGACACCTCAAGACCCTGCAATAATGTCTAGAGGAAAAACCCAACAATTGTATAACCCCCTGTGAGCAATCACTTTGGCGACAGTGGGAAGGAAAAACTCCCTTTTAACAGGAAGAAACCTCCAGCAGAACCAGGCTCAGGGAGGGGCGGCCATCTGCTGTGATTGGTTGAGGTGAGAGAAGGAGATCAGGACAAAGACAAGCGCAGAGAGAGCAAACGCCAGGTGACATCACCACCCAAAGGAGAGGAAAATAACTGGTGGCAGACTAGCGAAGATGAACAGCCCTCAATAAGGTGGTCGAGGATTCCATAGTGTGGAGTGGATGAGCTCGGATAATTAGGAAGGAATGGCAGGAGAAGAGATCAAAATTGTGAACAACGGAAATCTTAATAGATGAATGAGGGGAACCCTTGATCAGGTAGCGACGTGGCTTGACTTTGAACTGAAGCTCTGACAGAGAAGTATGCTGGATTTTGAGATTTGAGGTAATGGCTTGACGGCTCGTAAAGCTTGCATGAGCTTGTCTTTGAGTAGAAAATGGAGAGGGGGTGCTTAGCTGGTTAATTACTTCGGGTAAGGTAGCGGTATCTACTGTGCTGATTTCTGAAATGAACAGAAGTGACGGTAGCAGCTTGGGAAGGGATGATGAATTGAAAGACTGATTAGAGGAAAATTGCCTTCTATAATGATAACCCCCAAAATCATCAGAGAGCAGAATATGAGTCCACCGAACTTCATGGGAGATGATAAGCCATTTGGATGTAGTCAGAACCGCGAGTCGGCTTAGAGAGTGGTCTCAAATGACTGTGTCAAGGGTGGATTCTAGATGATGATAGTGAAAGCACATGAGAAGTGGCACAGTTTGGGTGTCTTAAAAGGAGTGATAGAGGACAGAACATGGCAAGAAGGTTCGCTGGTGCTTTGTGAAGGCAGGAAAGATGACAGAGAAACTGGCATTTCGGTGACGGAACTGTTTGCTGCTACATCTTGTGGAAGACAAAACAGAGAAACTGGCATTCTGGTGAGAGGAATGGGTTTTTTTTGTATTTTTTTGTTTTTTGCAAGTGATTGATGGCGGAAGCTGCCAATCCAGTACCAGAAGGGTGAGCTGCTTAGGGAACGGAACCTGGCATCTTGGTGCAAAGAGTTTTTCTGCATTTGCAAATGAGAAATAGAGACAGAACCTGGCATTTTGGTGCCGAAAGGAACATCTGCTGCTTAGCATATGAGGGCTAGATGCGGAGAAACTGGCATCTCAGTGTTAGAAGGATTCATCGCTGCTTTTGCTGTGATAAATGCAGAGAAACTGGCAACTCTATATTAGAAGGCTTGCTGCTGCGTTTGTGAATGAGGGATAAAGAAAGAACCAGGCATCTCGGTGCCAAACTTGCTACTGCATTTGCAGTGTTGGGGAGTAACGGAATACATGTGCCAGCGTTATGTATTTAAAATACAAAATATGAGTAACTGTATTCCATTACATTTACCGTTTGAAAAGGTGGTATTCAGAATACAGTTACTTTGTTGAAATAAATTGATTACAGGGCGGTCTTTTCCTGTTTCATATATTAAGCTATGCTCTCTCTATTTATGGTAATTCCACGTCGGTGGAAACCCAAACAAAACACGCATTAAGAGGCTCTAATGCCTTTGTCTCAGTCTCGCGGCCCATGTCACCCCTACGTGCAGCCCGCATAATGACGTGAAGAAATATTTGTAAAAATTATTATTCAAAAAATGATTTAATATGAAGGCAATAGGCAGAGTGTTACAGGCATAGCCCTAAAGAATGTAGCCTCATGGGCAGTGTAGTCCGTGCTGCAGGGAGAATGGACTGCCATACCCGTTATGTGTCTGAGAGCGAGGGAGGGAGAAAAAAAGTCGAAAAGTACGAGTTGTCACCGAGCAGAAATGGGAGCTGGAAGCATGTAAATATAATAATAACCACTGCAGCCAAGAAGAGTGCCTGACGACCCCAGTTGTAAGTAAGCTATTAAGACTCGACTGTACACTGTGTTCGTGTTTTCCTCCGAAACAATAAGTTCCGTTGGAGCAGCCTTTCAACGCCTCTCTCTGTCTCTCGCTAGCAAAGTTGGCCCAGAAAACAAAATAAAGCTAGTGTCACGAGCACAGGAGGGACTCAGACGCAGACTAGAATCACAGAAATCAGTTAGTTTATTTTCTTCACACCGAGTGCCACTATGTACAGGTGAAGGAAAGGCATTTAGGGTCTCCAGGGGTCACAAGGGCAGTGAGGGGAAAACACGCACGGGTAAGTCACACACAGGACTTCTCCTCCCGGGGATTCCTCTTCGCGCTCACACCGCACCAACACACCACACTCACAACAGATCAGCAGCAGGTCCTCAGGCAGGGCATGCAGAGTCTGGCATGAAAAGAAGAGATGGGTATTAGAGTAGCGCTTCAAAGAGAAACTTGAAGAAAGCTGATGACTACAGGAAACACTGACGAGGGTTACACAATAATCCAGCGACGAGGCATTCCCAGCATCTGCCTTAAGTAGTGAGCCCGTGAGAGTGTTGATCTGATAATTGTTTGCAGGGGCGGGAGTCACAATGAACTCCGTCCCGGTAGAGCGCAGGGCACGAGAGGGGAGCGAGAAGGGACAAAATAAACAAAAACACTTGTAGCCATTCTGAGTCAACCGAACAGGCACAGGGACCATGACAGTACCCCCCCCCCCCAACGGGAGCCTCACGGCGATCCACCTGGCTTACCTGGATGCTGACGGTGTAAGTCACGGACCAGGCCTGCAGCCAGAACAGCTGACCAGGGCACCCAGGAACGTTCCTCTGGCCCGTAGCCCTCCCAGTCCACCAGGCTGAGAGTCCATAATGCGAGTGATGTTAAACACTTCCTGCCCATCCACGAGCCGGGCGGGCGGAGGGGGCCTGGAAGGAGGGCACAATGGGCTGGAGAGCACGGGTTTGACCGGTGAGACATGGAAAACATTATGAATGCGCATGTTGCAGGGCAGCTTTAAACGGACAGACATTGGATTGACCAAGGCTTCAATTTCAAATGGACCAATGAAGGTAGGGGTAAGCTTCTTAGATTCAGCACGAATGGGCACGAAGCAAGTGGAGAGCCATACCTTTTGTCCGGCAGTGAACTCTGGGGCTGGGACCCGGCGGGGGTCAGCAACACACTTATTACGTTCTGTAGTCCGCAGCAGGGCGGCTCGAGTTGCATGCCAAGCCCGGCGGCACCTGCGGAAATGATGTTGTATGAAGGGACAGTGTGCTCACCTTCCACGGCGGGGAACAGAAGTGGTTGATAGCCCACAGAGGCTTCGAATGGGGACAGTCCAGTGGCGGATGAGGTCAGGCAATTATGGGTGTATTCAGTCCAGGGGAGCTGCTCACTCCAGGTGGTCTGGTTGTGGGAGACGATGAACCGGAGAGCAGCTTCAAGCTCCTGGTTGGTCCACTCTGTCTGTCCGTTACTCTGAGGGTGAAAGCCAGAGGAAAGACTAACCTTGGCGCCAATCTGCGTGCAGAACTCCTTCCAAACTCGGGAGGTGAATTGGGGTCCTCTATTGGAGACGATATCTGCTGGAATGCCGTGGAGTTTGAAGACGTGGGTGGTAAGTAACTGGTCAGTTTCTAAGGCCGTAGGGAGCTTCGGGAGGGCGACAAAATGGGCTGCCTTAGAGAAACGATCAACAATGGTTAGAATTGTGGTGTTACCTGAAGAAGGCGGAAGCCCCGTAACGAAGTCCAGAGCTATGTGGGACCATGGCCGACCAGGCGTGGGAAGAGGTTGAAGGAGTCCGGATGGCGGTCGGTTGGAAAGTTTGTTCCGGGTGCACGTGGCGCAGGCAGTGACATATTCCCTGGCATCCTTCTCCAAGGAGAGCCACCAAAAGTAACGCCGGAGAAAGGTGATGGTGCGGCGAACCCCGGGATGGCAGGTGAACCGAGCAGTGTGGCCTCATTGAAGAACCTGAGCGCGGACGGATGCAGGGATGAACAGCTGACCGGGGGGGCCCGTGCAAGGATCGGGGTCAGTGCCCTGGGCTTCCCGAACGAGGGTTTCGATTTCCCATGTGACAGCTCCAACTACACAGGTGGCCGGAAGAACTGGTTCAGGATCGGAGCGTCCCTCAGTGCTAGTAAACTGGTGGGAGAGCGCGTCGGGCTTCACATTGCGGGATCCTGGTCTGTAGGTAATAGAGAAATTAAATCTCGTGAAGAAAAGAGCCCACCTGGCTTTCCGGGAGTTTAGGCGTTTGGCGGACCGGATGTATTCCAAGTTCTTATGGTCGGTCCACACAATGAAAGGATGTTCTGCACATTCTAGCCAGTGCCTCCATTCCTCCAGGGCCAGTTTGTCCGATAGCAACTCCCTGTCTCCAATGCCATAATTTTGTTCTGCGGAAGAGAGGCGACGAGAAAAAAAGGCACACGGGTGAAGTTTACCTTCAAATTGCTGGGATAGTACCGCTCCCGCCCCCGTGTCCGATGTGTCCACTTCCACCACGAACTGCTGCTTGAGGTTAGGCTGACGGAGGATGGGAGCTGTGGCAAACTTCTCCTTCAACAGGGAAAAGGCCTCCTGCGCAGGCGAGTCCCACTGAAAAGGAACCTTTGGAGAGGTCAGTTTGGTAAGTGGTGAAGCGGTCTTACTGTAGTCTTTGATGAAACGCCAATAGAAGTTGGCAAATCCTAGAAAATGCTGGAGTTGTAGATGGTTAGGAGGTTGAGGCCAGTCCACCACGGCTCGGACTTTCTCCGGGTCAGGTTTCAGATCCCCTCGAGTGATGATGTAACCTAAAAAAGCCACAGTGTCAACATGAAACTCGCATTTCTCACCCTTCACGAACAGTCTGTTCTCCAGGAGGTGTTGAAGGATCTGCCTCACATGATTCTCGTGCTCAGCCTGGTACTTAGAAAAAATGAGAATGTCATCAAGGTACACGAATCCACATCGGTTAATGAAATCTCTCAACACATCATTCACTAGAGCTTGAAAGACAGCGGGAGCGTTGGTTAATCCAAAGGGCATGACAATCTATTTGAAATGTCCAAGGTGTGTGTTGAATGCGGTCTTCCACTCATCCCCCTCTTGAATTCTCACTAGATGGTAAGCGTTACGAAGATCTAGTTTGCTGAACACAGTGGCTCCCTGGAGCAGTTCGAAAGTGGAATTCAGGAGGGGAAGAGGGTACTTGTTTTTAACAGTGATCTTGTGGAGGCCACGGTAATCAATACATGGATGAAGAGTCTTGTCCTTTTTGTCAACAAAAAAGAAACATGCCCCCACCGGAGATGATGACGGACAGATAATGCCGGCCGCCAAGGAGTCGATGGAGGATTCTCCATGGTCTCCCACTCAGGCTGGGTGAGGCTGTAGAGACGACCAGAGGGCAGCGGCGCACCAGGGAGGAGGTTGATGGCGCAGTCGTAGGGCCTGTGCGGTGGAGGTGAGCATGCCTCATCCTTACTGAACACTGCTGCAAGGTCATGATAGACTTCCAAGATGGCACCGCGGATGGCAGCCTCGGTACTGCGCTCTCTCGCACTTTTCTTGTTTCTGTTTATTTTCTGCGCTTTTGGTCACTCAGACCACATCACTTTCTCCAGAGATGAACTGCTAAACATCAGGCAGTCGTCTCACTATACTTCTTATCCACTTTTCACAAACCCGGAAAGTTTTTTGGAGATTTTAGTTGGAGGCGCAGCAGCTCTCTGTGGCTCCTGGAGGAGACGTAGAAGGGGGACTCGCGCTGGTGCGCTGGTGAAACTACGTTGGCGAGGATTCCGCACGGCACTCCCCTCCATTCACCTCGCGAATCTCCGCTCTCTTCCAAAGTTGACGAATTACTGCTCTTAAACCGGACCAACAAGGACTTTGCACGCTCTGCTGCCCTCTGCTTCACTGAAACCTGGCTCAGTGAGCGAGTCCCAGACATTGTCTTAAATCTGCCGGGCTTCCAACTTCACTGGGCGGACCGCGAAACGGAGCTCTCAGGGAAAACAAAGGGTGGTGGAGTCTGCTTCTACATTAATGAAGGTTGGTGTACTGATGTCACAGTGTTACAGAAACACTGCAGCCCACACTTGGAAAGTTTTTTCATCAATTGTAAACCGTTTTATTCACCGCAGGAGTTTTCTTCCTTCATGCTGGTCGGAGTTTACATCCCTCCTCAGGCCAACGCGAACAACGCACTGTGCGAGCTGGCTGACCAGATCACCACCCTGGAAAGGAAATTCCTGGATTCCTTTACAATTATCCTTGGGGATTTCAACAGAGCAAACCTCAACCACGAACTCCCTAAATACAGACAGCATATAGACTGCCCCACCAGGGACAACATCATACTGGATCACTGTTACACCACTCTAAAAGACGCCTATCGCTCTGTGCCCCGGGCAGCTTTGGGATATTCTGATCACTGCATGGTCCATCTTATTCCAGTTTATAGGCAAAAACTCAAACGTGCCAAGCCTGTAGTCAAAACTGTGAAGAAGTGGACTAACGCAGCAAAGCAGGAACTGCAGGACTGTTTTGACTGCACTGATTGGACTGTTTTTGAAGCTGCATCTGATAACCTGGATGAGCTCACGGACACTGTGACATCATACATCAGTTTTTGTGAAGACGTGTGTGTGCCAACAAAGACCTTTTGCACATACAACAACAACAAATCATGGTTCACTCCTAAACTCCAACATCTTCGTAAGGCCAAGGAGGACGCCTACAGAAGTGGTGACAGGGCCCTGTACAAGCAAGCCAGGAACACACTGACCAAGGAGATCAAAGCAGCTAAAAGGATCTACTCCCAGAAGCTGAAAGAACGGCTCTCAGCCAACGACCCTGCGTCAGTGTGGAGGGGCCTGCAGGAAATCACCAGCTACAGACGCCCCCCACCCACTGTTGAAGCAAACAAAGACCTGGCCAACGAGTTAAACACTTTCTACTGCAGGTTTGAGACGGACAGACTCCCACGCCTCACCCTCCCCTCCCCAGAGACACTGCTTCAGACACTGACCCCCAACACACCTTCCACCTCTCCCCCCTTCACCCTCACCCTCCCCAATCCAGTCTCAACGACCACCCCCACCCTCCCCAATCCAGACCCAACGACCACCACCACCCTCCCCAATCCAGACTCAACGACCACCACCACCCTCCCCATCTCAGACTCAACGACCACCATCACCCTCTCCAATCCAGACTCAACGACCTCCATCACACCTCTCACCCCCCTTTCCTCCTCCCTGAAACTCAGAATACACACTGAGGACGTGAGCCGACTATTTCAGAAACAGAAGCCCAGGAAAGCCCCCGGACCAGACGGTGTCTCACCCTCCTGCCTCAAGACCTGTGCTGAACAGCTGGCTTCCCATCTTTACTCGCATCTTCAACAGATCCCTGGAGCTGTGTGAAGTTCCATCCTGCTTCAAACGCTCCACCATCATCCCTGTTCCCAAGAAACCCACCATCACAGGACTGAATGACTACAGACCTGTCGCCTTGACATCTGTGGTCATGAAATCCTTCGAACGACTGGTGTTAGCCCACCTGAAGGACATTACAGGCCACCAGCTGGACCCTCTGCAGTTTGCCTACCGGGCAAACAGGTCGTAAACATGGGGCTGCACTACATCCTGCAACACCTCGACTGCCCGGGAACTTATGCCAGGATCCTGTTTGTGGACTTTAGTTCGGCTTTTAACATCATCGTGCCTGAACTTCTCTCTTCCAAACTCTCCCAGCTCAGCGTGTCTCCAGCTACCTGTCAGTGGATCACCAGCTTCCTGACAGACAGAAAGCAACAAGTGAGGCTGGGGGAGATCACCTCTGAAACTCGGTCCCTCAGTATTGGTGCCCCTCAAGGATGTGTCCTCTCACCACTACTGTTCTCCCTCTACACTAATGACTGCACCTCCAAGAACTCGGCTGTTAAACTTCTAAAGTTTGCAGATGACACCACTGTCATTGGCCTCATTCAGGATGGTGATGAGTCTGCATACCGGCAGGAAGTTGAGCGGCTGGTACTCTGGTGCAGTCAGCACAATCTGGAGCTGAACATGCTTAAGACTGTAGAGATGACAGTGGACTTCAGGAGACATCCCTCAACACTGCTCCCCCTTACCATATCAGACAGCCCTGTGTCGACTGTGAAGATCTTCAAGTTCCTGGGTATCACCATCTCCCAGGACCTGAAGTGGGAGACCAACATCAACTCCATCCTCAAAAAGACCCAGCAGAGGATGTACTTCCTGAGACAACTGGGGAAGTACAGTCTTCCACAGGAGCTGCTGATCCAGTTCTACACTGCGGTCATTGAGTCTGTCCTGTGCTCCTCCATCACAGTCTGGTATGGTGCAGCCACTAAACAGGACAGGAGCAGACTGCAGCGGACTGTACGGGCAGCAGAAAGGATCATCGGCGCCCCCCTGCCCTCCATCCAGGATCTGTACCTCTCAAGAACCAGGAAACGGGCAGGGAAAATCATCACAGACCCCTCACACCCTGGACACAGACTTTTTGATCTGCTGCCCTCTGGCAGACGGTACAGAAGCCTGCAGACCAGGACCACCCGACACAGGAACAGTTTCTTTCCCCTCGCCACCTCCCTTCTAAATAGTTGACCTGTCACACTGCTCCCACTGCCAGACTGCAGCTGCACCTTATGTACATTCTGTATTTTTCATTCCACCTCTTTTCATTTCTGTATTTTATGTATATAAGTTTAGATTAGTTATTTATAGTTAGTTTACACAGCTTTGTGTATGTATGTGTATGCATGTGTAATGTATATATAGACACGTGTGTGTGTGTGTGTGTGTGTGTGTGTGTGTGTGTGTGTGTGTGTGTGTGTGTGTGTGTGTGTGTGTGTGTGTGTGTGTGTGTGTGTTTTACATTGCTGTGCTTGAGAGCCACCATCTACCGGAACCAAATTCCTTGTATTTGTCTGCACATATACTTGGCAGCCCGAAGGCAGTTCATATGACAGTCCATGCTCCATCCCAACAAAAGACGGGGGAGAGGATTTTTGCCAGACAGGTCGCCCACCAGTGGCGGGAGTCATAATGAACTCCGCCCCGGTAGAGCGCAGGGCGCGAGAGGGGAGCGAGAAGGGACAAAATAAACAAAAACACTTGTAGCCATACTGAGTCAGCCGAACAGGCACAGGGACCATGACAGCTAGTTTTCAGCCAGAGGTCCCTATATGGTTTTACGCCTTTACGGTTTGGAGCCCCGGACCTGTTTAATACAAGCGCGGAATAGTTTTCTATACGAGATCGCTGCAAAAAGTGCAGCCTTACCTAATGTCCACCCTACAGTTGCTCATTTTATATTAAGATTTAAAAATCTAGTTGGTATTGCTATAGCGAGTATCCTTCAGTAATATTAATAAATCACACAGCAATAGTACATACTACGTAAACTTACGTAAAAAGCATCATAATATATCGAATAATCCAAAGTATTCAGAATACGTTACTCTCATTGAGTAACATAACAGAATACGTTACAAAATACATTTTGGGGCATGTATTCTGTAATCTGTAGTGCAGGGGTCGGCAACCCTGGGCACGCGTGCCACAGCTGTGGCAAGGGTTAACTGATGGCACGACCATAGCTGGACTGGCCATTGGGCATACCGGTGATGGTGATTTTTCGTTTTCATGGGCCGATGCTTTTTTGTTGTTGCAGTTGTTGTTGTTGTTTTTGTAACGGTATAAACAATGAAAGGTGGTGGATTGGCCAAATGCTGGCTCATGTGTAAAAATAACTCAGTTGTTTGGTGGTGGCTATGGTGGAGCTTTCATAGAGGCCAGCAGGTGGATGAGGGAAATGGGAGGCAGGAGGAGGAGAGACCCGAGGCGGCCGCCGGTCCGAGTGTCAGGTGAACTGAACTTCAGGTAAGAAGTTTTGACCTGCAGTCTATCTGGGTCAGATATAAACCAAGTTTAGGTGGAGTTTATTTTCATTGTGCTGACTTTTTACAGTCAGTTACAATAACTCGTACTGCGTACTAGCTAGCATGACGGAGTTTCTATACAGCCAACGGCTGGGTGGGTGCTATGATGTTACTGATAGTGAACTTTATTTCATTCATAAGGTTAGTTATTAGAGTTGCCAACCGTGCGGTAAAAAATGGAATCGTCTTGTATTCAGAGAAAATATTACGCGTTTTGTATTGAGGTGAAAAGGAACACAGTTTGTACCGTACTTCAGCTAGAATGGAAAAAGACACAAAGCTGGAGTTATTCTGTGTGTTTACGCTGCACAGCTGCCTCTTCTTCTCTCATTCTCTCCCCTCCCTCTCCTGTTGCTACTTCAATCATGAAACTGATCAATGATCAGCTGATCAGCTTTTCTGACGCAAGTCCCGTCTCTCTTGTTTGTTTATTGCCCACTTTGTGCCAGAAAGAGGAAACCAGCGGAGGTCGCGTTAAACAACAGCAGCACGTTTAAGCTTGAGCAGCTGTTGTTAGAATTTATTTAATATTACTTTCTAGTATCAGCTGATGTTTGCTGGAGCCACAGCTGTAAGCTGTGGCCATGATATAGGTTTGGATATGTGGTGAGAGGGAAACTGAGATGTCGTTACTGAATTATCAGAGCTGAACAGGTGATGGGGAAACAGGTTTACCTTTTAGGTGACATGAATGAGTTGAAGGGAAGTTATGAACTGTTTCTGAGAGACAAATAACACCAGGATCCTTTTTTATGTAGCTGACTTCTGGTAACTGTGCAGGGGCGGGTCTAGCAAAGTTTTGCCAGGGGGCCAGGTAGGGCATTAACAGGGAAAGGGGGGCACAAAGAAATACTTTTCTTTCTTATCCTCATTTAAAATGTTTTGCTTTTAATAAATAATTATCTTAATCTTACAACCAAATTTTATATCTGTTGTAAAATGTATAGAAATCATACATATACCAACAAGACTGTACATCACTGTCAAAACAGTGTTTGTTTTTATTCAAAGGCTTTATGGCTTTAATACCTGGTGGGCCGGTCTCTAGTCAAAATGCCCCGGCTGATTTTTTGTCCCAGTCCAGGCCTGGGCACGACACGCAGTGAGTTAATCTGAGAAGGTGCATTAAAAAATAAATGGCCGGGCCAGCGGTGCACATCGCAAATTAGCTCGCATACACACATTAGTTGTGCCGCGTCTTAATGACGGTATCTTAGCTAACAACCCCAACTACCAGATTCAACTTGTAATTGGCTAAAAATAACTTAGCCTACCAGTGAGAGGGATGTTGCTAGCTGGCAGTTTTTTCAAGCGATGTTGAAATTTCCACATTCCGACACTTCAAATGCTTCAGGAGCTGTCTGCTCAGCGCAGCATCAGCACCACGGAAATACACGGATACATCCGTAGACAGAATTCACTATGCGTTTTCAGGACTTTCAGGTGTATGGACCAATGTTTTCTTTTTCTGATCAAACCAGAAAGCTTTAATGAGCAGCTGGATTTGTCTCACATTAACTAGCTGGACACAGAGGACATCGAAATGCAGCTGATTGAACTGAAAAGTTCGACTTTGTGGGGGTCAAAGTTTGCAGAACTATGAACGCAGCTGGAATCCACAGCTGTGCGTGTTCATGGAGATTGCATTTTCACCTGCTGGACGTCACTACCTGACAAGTTTAACTGTCTTCACAACATTGCAGAGGCCTTATTGACAGTATTTGGCTCTACATATGTGTGTGAGCAGATTTTCTCTCACACGAAGAGTGTCCTCAGGTAGCCTCTGAATGCTGGACACCCGTAGACCTGTGTCTCTGAGTGGGAGACCAGAGAGATCACATTAACATGTGTATCACTGTATTAACAAACATGCCATATTGGCCCAGATTAATTTTCATATCATTGTTGTGAGGACACCATAAATAGCATTTGAATTTTCTGTTGTACAGTTCATTTGCTGTTATGGAGTTTTTGTTTCAAAATAGCTGATAACTATTCGTTGATAGCTGCCAACATCTGCAAACAAATATGATTCTATAAAGTTGTTCTATATAGTGTGTAACTGTTAATATAGAGCATTATTAAATTTATTGCTAATGCAATCACATGGCACATTGACTTCTGAGGAAATTTTAGATGGCACTCATCATCAGAAAGGTTGCCGACCCCTGCTGTAGTGGAATACATTTTAAAAGTAACCTTCCCAACACTTGGCGTTTGCAAAGGAGGGAAAGAGGAAGAGAAGCTGGCATCCCGGTGCCAAAGCATGCTACCGCGTTTTGCCAATGGGGGATATGGGAAAGGAAAACTCATTCATAGAAAAGCTTGCTGCTGCGATTGTGTCCTTGAGGGAAGGACCTAGCATCCTGGCGCCAAGAAAGCATGCTGCTGCAGGAGAAACTGAGGGAAGGGAAACTGGCATTACGTTGGAGGCTTGCTGCTGCATGAAGAACCTGGTATCCAGGGCTAGAAGGATTTGTAGCTGCTTTTTGCCATGATAAATACAGAGAAACTGGCGACTCGATGGTAGAGAGTAGGGATGTAAGAAAATATCGATACAACGAAATATCGCGATATTTCGTGCAATGATACTGAATCGATATTCAAAATCAGTGTTATCGATTTTTTTTTAATGAAAAATTACATGCATTTACTGTTTATTTCTTTTGTATGTTGCAATTCAAACTCCGGCCACTGGTTTGCAGTTTTTACCGCCTTTACTATGACGTAAAAACAAGGTCTCGCGATAACTGTAGAAGCGTCTAGTTTGCCAAAACCAACGAAGTAGAACAGTGGATGTGTGGCCAATTGTGCTAGCTAACTGATGACTGAAGAGGAGAGGATACAGCCGGCCCCCGCAGCTTTCAAAGCTGATGTGTGGACTTATTTTGGATTTAGGTCAAAAGAAGGCGGTAAAGACTATGACAAGAGCTATGCAGTCTGTAAAATCTTCACCACCAGAGTCAAATATTTCGGTAACACAACAAATTTACGAACACACGTGTCTAGACACCATAGCGACGTAGCGTCAAATAGAATAGAATAGAATAGAATATTCTTTATTGTCATTGTCATAAGTACAATGAAATTGAGAGATGTCTCTGGTCAATGCAACATTCACGAAAATAAATACTTAAAAACTATGTTGTAAATATTAAAAACTATGTTGTAAATACTGTAGAAAATAAAATAAAATAAAGTACAATCTTCTCATACAGTAAATGCACCCAAGTAATCCAGGCCTAATGCCACATACAGTCATTCAACATACGTCCTAGTTGATATATCACTCAACAATCAAACACTCAGTCAATTATGTTAGCGTATCCAACAAGACATGTCTAAAACATTCCAACAGCAGGGCATAAATAACAGCAGGGGCAGTGAACGTCATCTACTTTTAGTAGCATTGAGACAGGATATTGCAGTTGGGTAGAAACTGTGTTTGAGTCTGTTAGTCCTTGTGTATATTGTTCTATACCGTTTACCTGAAGGCAACAGTTCGAACATGGAGTGTCCAGGGTGTGAGATGTCTTTTATAATGTTATGGGCTCTTTTGAGGCAGCGAGAACTGTGTAGGTCTTCCAGTTTGAGGAGAGGGCAGCCGATTGTCCTTTGAGCAGCGTTGATTACTCCCTGTAGTGCTTTCTTCTGAGCCACTGTGCAGCTAGCGTACCAGATGCTTATGCAGTACGTTAGTATGCTTTCGATGGAGGCTCTGTAAAAAGACACCAGCAGTCTCTGTGTGATGTTGTTCTTTCTGAGTACTCTCAAAAAGTACAGTCTCTGTTGTGTCTTTTTCAGTAGCTCAGAGGTGTTCACACTCCATGATAAGTTTCCCTCTATGCTGACTCCCAAGAAGCGGAAGTCTGCCACCCTCTCCACACAGTCGTCGTTGATGATTAGTGGTTGAATTTCTGTCTTATGTCTTCTGTAGTCGATTATGAGTTCTTTAGTCTTTTTCGTGTTTAAGAGAAGGTTATTATCCTTACACCATGAAGACAGCCGCTCCACCTTATCTCTGTAGGCAGACTCATCTCCTCCAGATATAAGCCCCACCACAGTAGTGTCGTCTGCGAACTTTACGATGGTGTTGTTCTGGTGGGCGGGGATGCAGTCATGTGTGTAAAGCGAGTAAAGCAGTGGACTAAGCACGCAGCCCTGTGGCGACCCAGTGCTTAAATTTAGGGCTGGAGATGTGTGACATCCCACTCTCACTCTCTGTCTGCGGTCGGTGAGGAAGCTATTAATCCACTTATAGGTGCTGTGGGGGAGCCCCAAGTCTTTTAGCTTAGCATCCAGTTTGTATGGGAGAATGGTGTTAAATGCAGAGCTATAATCCACAAAGAGCATACGCACATAGTTTCCTTGCTTCTCCAGATGTGTTAATGCTGCATTGAGTGCTGTTGCTATGGCGTCCTCTGTCGATCGGTTTGCTCTGTAGGCAAACTGGTGTGTGTCAAGGTTGCAAGGTAGGGCTGCTATGATGTGATAGCGCATGCTAATTTTAAAACGAAACGAGGTAACCCCGCTCAACGGACAATTGAAGAAGTTAACTTTTCGAAACTACCAGCAACTTCAACTCGTGCAACAAAAATAACGCAGTCAGTACTTGTTTTTATTTGCAAAGACATGCGCCCTCTGAGTGTTGTGGAGAATAAAGGATTTCGTAATATAATTAAAACGCTGGAGCCCCGTTACACCGTTCCTTCCCGACAACACATCACGGACATCGCTCTGCCAAAGTTGTACCAAGAAGTCAAAGCGACAGTGCTGGACTCCCTCAGCTCGGCAGAGACAGTTGCTTTGACATGTGACGCTTGGACTTCAGGGGCACTGAATTGTACGTAACTGTTACAGCACATCACATAATGGACCAGTGGAACCTTCAGTCTCATGTACTACAAACCCGAGCCATGCATGACAGTCACACAGGTGAGCACATTGCAGCGTTACTAACTGACGCTGTGGGTGAATGGGGATTGAACGCAAAGGACCTTGTTGTTGTTACCGATAATGCATGAAACATGGCTCTTGCAGCTAGACTTGCAGGCATGACGCACATACAATGTTTTGCACACAGTCTGAATCTCGCCTCACAGAAAGCACTGAAAATACAATCCGTGGTGCGACTTCTCGGGAGGATCCGACGTGTAACAGCCTTTTTCAGGCGCAGCACCACAGCCAGCAATCAGTTGAAGCAGAAACAGTGCCTCCTTCAGCTACCAGCTCACAGATTGATCACGGACATAATTACAAGATGGAACAGCTCCTATGATATGATTGAACGATTTTTAGAACAGCAACCAGCCATCTGTGCAGCTCTGCTTTCTGCAGAAGTTAGGAAGAGTGAAAAAGAAATTTTCACATTAAGTGAGTCTGACATCACATGTGCAGAAGAAGTTGTCAGGGCACTCAAGCCTATGAAGGACGCCACCCTGGTGATGTCAGAGGAGAGCATGCCAACCCTGTCCATCATTGCTCCTCTTCATGCCAAGCTTGTGATGGGTGCACAAGAAAGTGTTGATGATACACCTACAGTAAGGGACATTAAGACTGTGCTTTGTTTTGATGCTCCATAGAGCAGTTTTTGGATAAGTATTTTACAATCATAGTACTTAGAAAGACCTCAGTGTTACATGTTTACTTTTTTCACATTAAAAAAATACTTGATATTTCAGTAAAGTAGTTTTTGTTTGTGTATTTGACATGACTTCTAATAAGGCAGGTGTTAATTTCTCCATTCATTTTGAACTTAGAGTGTTTTTGTTTCAGATATTTCATGTCAAGCATTTAACAGTTTGGACTGTTTACTGTGAGTTTTCCTAATTAAATTCAGTCCTACTAAACACAAATATCGTCTGGCTTTTAGTATCGCAATGTTTCGTATCGTCTACCCTGTATTATAATACATATTGTATCGCCAGATTCTTGCCAATACACACCCCTAGTAGAGAGCATGCTGCTGTGTTTGCAAATGAGGGATAACGAAAGAACTGCGAATCTCAAAGTCATAAGCATGCTGCTGCATTTAGCAAAAGAAGAACGGGGAATGAGAACCTAGCATCCCGGTGCCGAAAGCTTGCTGCTGCAATTGCAAATGACGGAAATAGGGAGCCTAGCGTCCCAGTGCTAAAAATCACTGCTGCTTTTGTGATGCAAATGTAGAGAAACTGGCAACTTGTTGATAGAAGCTTGCTGCTGCATTTGCGAATCAGGGATAAAGAGATAACCTGGCATCTTGGTGCCAGAATGGTTTACTACTGCTTTTTGTTTTTGGGTTGTTTTTTTTTACACTGACGGCCAAAGAACCTGGCATCCCACTGCTAGTGGGATTTGTTGCTGCTTTTGCAGTGATGAATGGAGAGAAACTGGCAACTTGATTGAAGAAGCTTGCTGCTGCATGGTGTACTTGTGACCCAGTCGGGTCCGGATGGTGATAAAGGGCAGCTCCCCTCCATCTCATGTCCCATTACCAAAGTCTTCCTCCAGCTCCAACAGGAAGTCCTTCTTATTGGCTACAGAGAAGCTTGGTGCTGCGTTGCACATGGGGAATGAAGGAAAACCTGGCAACCCAGTGCCTTTTATCATATAGGTCAGTGGTTCTTAACCTTGTTGGAGACACCGAACCCCACCAGTTTCATATGCGCATTCACCGAACCCCTCTTTAGTGAAATTTTTTTTTTTCAAATTCAAGACATAGATATGTTTTTTTACTGGTGCACAAAATGATCCGTGCATGAACATCACCTTGTTCAAAGAACAAAACCAACACAATGCATGAACTTACAAGAAATTACATACCTGCAAATCAGTGTGACTTCTGCTGTTGCCTTTGAGAGACCAGTTCAGATATGCGTGGCTTCACCTTGGCAAGTGCCAGTCTCATGTCATTTTCACAGAAAAGTCTGTTCCTTTTCTTCGTTTTTATGTCCAGCATCGTCGAAAAGGATTGCTCGCAAAGATATGTTGTAACAAATGGTATAAAAAAATCCAGGGCTTTCTTAGCTGAAATGCGCTGAAAATGCGGTGCCTCAGAGCACTATTTCGCACATAGTTCACACATTCCACCACAGTTTTTAATACTTCTGCCATTGTTGGAGGAAAGTTTTTTGTTGCCAATGCATGCCTGTGCAAAATACAATGAGTCACAATGATGTGTGGTGCATCGGCTTTTACTAGCGCACCAAAGCCAGAGTTTCTTCCTAGCATGACTGGAGCTCCGTCCGTACAAACTGCAGAAACCATGTCCCATGAAAGATTGTTGTCTCTGAAGAAGTCATCCACAAGCTTCTTCACATCGGCTGCCCTAGTTGTTGTTGTAAGAGGCTTACAAAATAAAAAATCTTCTTTTATCATGTCATCTTTCACATAGTCCACAAAAACAGTAAGCTGGCTTAGATTAGCAACGTCTGTGCTCTCATCGAGCTGAAGGCTGAATTTTGCCAGGCTTGAAATCAGATCAGCGACTACTTGAGCCAAGATGTCTTTACTCATGTCTTCTATTCTGTCGCTGACGGTGTCATTTGAAAGAGGAATTTGGGATAATTTACCTTCGGCCGCTGTTCCGAGAATCAGATTTGCCATCTTTAACGCAGCTGGTTTCACCAATGGTGTGTGGCTTGCCCTGCTTTGCGATCAGGTAAGCAACTTCGTACGATGCTGTGAGGATCGGTTTGTTAACGGCTACAAATCCAAGAGCAGGCAGAGTGGGCCTTTCACCGAATCTGGCTCTCTTCACCTTGAACTCAGCAAGTGTTGTGTTCTTGTATTCCCCGTCTCCATGCAGCTTCAAGAAGTGTTCCTTTAGTTTTGCCGGTGCGAGACTACAGTTGCTCAACTTGGCGTTGCAAATCATGCAGATAGGACGCTCACTCCCATCACGTTCCGTGATACATGTGAATCCATACTGTACATATTCGTCCGACCACTTTCTTCTTTTGCCCGACATAGTATGGATTAAAATGTTAAAATAAATCACACGAAGTACTACCACTACATTCACCTGTTGACTACTGCGCGCGCTACATTCCCCGCAGCCCTGATTGGCCAAGCAGTGTAGCATGACAGTCTGCAGCCAGTGATGGCCAGAAGGGGGCGTGTCATCACAAATTTACACAATAATTCGGGTGTGTCTGGACCTCTGTGACCTCTGCGGTGGAGGCTCTGCCGAACCCCTGAGACCGGCTCACCGAACCCCTAGGGTTCGATCGAACCCAGGTTAAGAACCACTGATATAGAGGGAAGCTGGCCACTCTGTGCCAAAGCATGGTGCATTTTGGTACAGAGGGATGGAGAACTGGCAACTCTGTGCCTTTTTTTTTTTCTCTTTCTCTTCTCTCTTCTCCCCCAGTCTATGCTGACAAACTGGCAACCCGATGGTAGAAAAGCTTGCTGCTGCTTTTGCAAATGACGGTTAAAGGAAAACCTGGCAACCCAGTGCCATTTATATTTAAATTTTTTTTCCCCTTGCAGAGAAACTGGCCGTTCGGTGGTAGGAAGCTTGTTGCTGCGTTGGCGAATGACGGATAGGGAAGAACCTGGCATCCCAGTGCCAATGTTCAGTGAGTTTATTGGATTGCCGGAGGAAAAGCGATGAATGCAGGGCCTGAGTAGTTGTTTGTCTGATGCGCTGACAGACGAGAGGGCGATTGTAAGTGAATGGAAATACTCCTGAGCGATAAGCTGTGTTAAAGGTATTTGCTGAGAACGGACCCTGTTTGTGCGGCAGATAATAATATGAACAGCTTATCGCCTGCCCAGCAGCCTTCGGCTCAGTTAGCTGCCCAGCCACAAGCTCGTTTAGCTGCCCAGCAGTCACCAGTGGCCCCGCTACCTGTAGCTCTGTCTCTACTAGCACGGTCTCCAGGGTCTCCTGTAGTTCAGCTTCCAGAGTCTCCAGCCTTGCTACCCGTAGCTCAGTCTCCAGAGTCTCCAGCCTCGCTACCCGTAGCTCAGTCTCCAGCTTCGCTACCCGTAGCTCAGTCTCCAGCCTCGCTACCCGTAGCTCAGTCTCCAGCCTCGCCGCTACCCGTAGCTCAGTCTCCAGCCTCGCCGCTACCCGTAGCTCAGTCTCCAGCCTCGCCGCTACCCGTAGCTTAGTCTCCAGCGTCACCGCTACCCGTAGCTCAGGCCCCAGCGTCACCGCTACCCGTAGCTCAGGCCCCAGTGTCACCAGCCTCACACAGTCATTCAATGTAGGGAGAGAATCACATGATAACCTTTGGTGTATCTCATGAACTGGCTACTATAGAAACTGTAACTTCCTTCTGACCCTCCCCAGAGGCAGGGTATCAGCCCTTAGCTGACTCTGGACCCCTGAAGGTTAAGCAGCCCCCAGAGAACTACACCGGGTCAGCGCTGCCTGGGCAGGGCCAGTGCTCAGCACAGCACCCATTGCCTTCATATCTGCCAGAGGACTCCGTGCCTGCTGGCTTTGTGATAGCCTCTGCTGGAGGGTCCGAGGGACCGCTCCGGCCTTCGTCTCCTGTCGTCGCTGGAGGGTCCGAGGGATCCGTCCAGCCTGCAGCGCCACCGTCTTCGGCTTCCACGCCGTCGCCTGCAGCGCCATTCTCGCCTGGTCCAGCCTCAGAGTCTTCATCCTCGCCTGGTCCAGCCTCAGAGTCTTCGCCTCCAGCGTCGCCTGGTCCAGCCTCAGAGTCTTCAGCCTCGCCTGGTCCAGCCGTCGTAGGCGGCCTCCAGACCCCCTTCGCCTGAGTCGCTGCCGTTGCCTTCCGCGCGGCCGGCCTCCGGACCAGCTCAGTCGTCTCCTTCGCCTGCGTCGCCGCCGCTGCCTTTCGCGCCTCCGGACCAGCTCAGTCGTCTCCTTCGCCACCGCCGCTGCCTTCCGCGTGGCCGGCCTCCGGACCTCCTTCGCCTGCGGCACCGCCGCCGCTGCCTTCCGCACGGCCGGCCCCCTGAACTGTTCTTTTTTGGACTCTGGACTTTGGTGGTTTGTTTTGGGACCTTCTAGTGCTCCTGTTTTGTTTTGCTTTGTTTCCCGTCCCGATTGCTCGTCCTCGTTGCTGGTTCGTCTGTGTTGTTCCCCTCCATCTTCCTGTGCATTCTCCCCGCGTTGTTCTCCCTGCATCTCTGTTTCATGTCTCATGGTTTCAAGGTTTCAGGTTTGTGTTTGCTTAGCTTTTCCCAGTTTAGGTTACTCTTAGGTTTTGGTTTTCGTCCACCTTGTTCCTGTTTGTTTCACCTTTATGTTAATAAAGCTCGCTCACTTTCGTGGCAGTCTGCATCTTGGGTCCTTAATAACTCACACACGGCAACCCGTGACAAGATATGAGTGAAGCGTAAGTGCTAACATTTGCATTTTACATCCAGGCACATGAATCTACAGCTCTTTGCATACCACTTCATTATGTGGAAAAATCCAAGGTTTGACAGGTCTGCCTTGCGTAGCATTAACATTTTTCATAGAAGGGATTTAACTAATTAGAGCTGGAAAAAACTTGCAGTTCCTGATAAATCAGAGGATGGTGTCAGCACAACATAATTAGACAAAACAGGTGCTATGGCAAAGCTTCATGTTCAAAAACAGAGTAATTATTGGACAAAAAACACTGCAAATTGGGGACAATTTTGGCATGCACAAACACAAGCAATTGATTGACTATAGAGTTAATTCATGGGGTTAAGCTCATGCAGTAATCCCAGCTAATGGTTCAGCCTGTACCTTCTGCCAATCTTTTTGACAAATGCCATGTGGGGGATGCTACTGAAGCTACTGGAAGCGCTGTATTCACTTTGCAAGCTCATCTTCAATCCAAATGTTCATGTTATTCATAAGTTAAACCAGAGGTTCCCAAAGTGTGGGGCCTGCCCCATAGGCGCAGATCCATTGCAGGGGGTGCGCGGTATGAAAAGAAGAAAAAAAAGGAACGCTTGGACACTGCTAGCATATTGGACAGGTTTTTGACAGGGCTCTCACACAAACGCAAAGCAGGAGATGAAGCATAGCTAAATATGTTTCCAAACCAACTTCATTCTAAGCCAAAGACTAGAAAATATGGTGAAGCATATCTTCCCGTTGGCTTCACCTGCACAAGTGCCAAGGTAGGTCTCCCCTGCAGAATTGGTTTTCCCTGCGTCGGGAGCAGCGCTGGGCTCTCCAAATCACGGACAAACAGTATTCCACATTCTTGATTTTTAGTTCACGAACACTTGTTGTAACTACTGCTGACATTTTGGAGATGTTAGCTCTTTATACAGTAAAGTTACAGTGGGCTACAAATAATATCAGGCTGATCCTGCCACGATTTGTTCCCCCGGTTCAAATCACAGACAGTGTCCCACAGTTGTTTTTGAACCCATTTTGCAGAGGAATTGAAAAATGTATTGTTAGCAATGTTGAATATTATTACACAGGAAAAAAACAACTACATGTAATATAATTACACCGTGACGCCTCTGCCTTTCTAAATGGAGGGACAGTAACTGCGTGTGTATATGTAAGCGTGTAAAACCTGCAGATAGTCAGATTAACAGTATTTTGTCTCTATCTGTGATTCTGCAATTCATTGAACTCTGTATTCCTCGTCCACATGTAAACGCAAAAAAGGAGTTTTAAAAAATCTCAGTTTTCGGTGATTCGAAACGCCGTTTACGTGTGGACGAAACAGCTGCGTTTTCAAAAATACCCATGTAGGTGTGGACGTAGCGTAAAAGAGTGTATTTTATTACTATCTGTAATTTATTGCTGTTTACTTGCATTTGCTTAATTGTTTACTAAATGTTTGAGGTGTGAAATAAACCGCAATGGAGTTTGAAAACAAAATATGGGTGTGTGTGGTTGGAGGATGTGTTTGTGCGGGGGGCGGAGATTTTTCTTGTAAAACAAAGGGGGGCCTAGCAAAAAAAGTTTGGGAACCACTGAGTTAAACGATGGAATATCCAATATTATGGATGCCTACTCTGTTCTGTGATGGTGATATGGTGTGTTTGTGTGAAATTAAATGTCTTTAATATCTATATATACCATATATAAATGGTAAATGGATTGATGTGGACTCTTATATAGCGCTTTTCTACCCAGAAAACACAAAGCACAGTATTCTGTATTCCACAGACTGGCTGTGTGGAACACGGATTTCAGTCAATCAGTCAGTAAATCACACACAATCCTGATCTTAACTCCTTATGTGTATAAAACACACCTGCCCATAGAATCAGTTTCTTCTATTCTAATCTTGCCACCACCATGGGCAGGACCAAAGAGCTGTCCATGGAGAACAGAGACGAGACTGTAGACCTGCACAAGGCTGGAATGGGCTACAAGACCATCAGGAAGAAGCTTGGTGAGAAGGTGACGACTGCTTGTGCGATTATTTGGAAATATAAAATAACTATCAGTCTGGAGATGCAGGATCTTACAATTCAGCCAGAGTTTAAGGGTGTTCTATGATTCAGAAAGTTGGTGGTTCAATTCCTGACTCCTCCATTTTGCTTGTTGAAGGGTTCTTGAGCAAGATGCTGAATCACAAATTGCCTTCAATGCAGCTATTGGAGTGTGCAATATTTAGAAAGTACTGAAAGGTATAAAATCAAATTCAAGTAGAGTAAAAAAGCACTGTATAAGTAGTAAACTTCATTTGTCAAGTGTCTGACACACAAAATAATGTTTGGACCATCTACATTAGATAGTCCAAACGTTAAATGGCCAGCTTCTCTCTGGATCTACTATCTGTACTGATGTTCACATAGTAGATCCAGATAGTAGCTCAGATAGTATATGTGTTGAAGCCTCTACATTCAGCTCTGCAGCTGTGTTGCTGTCTTCAACAGTAGCTTCACTCGCCTCAGGGCTCTTGTCCTCTGTGTTGGACTCAGATCTGTTCCTGTGAGCCTGATCCAGCTGTTCTTGGAGCTCGAGAATGGCTTTTTCTACATTTTCTCTGCAGCACTTTAACTACAGATGAAGCTAATCATTCTGGGTTTTGTATCTGGCAACTTTGTGATTTGCAGCTACCATTTTGTAGTGACTTGTTTGCTGCATGTGCTGATAGTCCTCCAGTTGGAATCTCAGTACAACAATCTCATCTCTCGTGTTAGATGGAGGTATTCCATCATTTGATATAAAGTGGGGATTGGGTTGATGTTGGCAAGGCCCTGCATATTCTGTATATTTTTACCCTTTGGTTTGGTAGCGCCCAGTGAAGTCCCCTCATTTGGTGCCCGGTTTTTCCCTCTAGGGTTTGGGTTTTGCTGCATCCCTCTTTTCTTAGGCTGGACAGCGGTAATACTGAGAGCACACTATGCTCCTGTTTATACCCTCTGACCCTCTGAGGATGATGTCGTCTCTCAGTTCCCTTTGATCCTTAAACTGCAAATGTAATGTTAAATAATAAACTGCATGTAGGATGTGATGTATGTCATCCATTTAGCAGAGAATCTTGTTTTCTTTCATAATAGAATTCTAACAAACCTAAAAAAAAAAAAAAGGTTTTATTTTGTAGAACATGTGGAAGTCCAACTCCACCAGAGAACTTCAAATTAAAATTCTTAAAAATGTATTTTAAAACATATAAAAAATTGTTAGACAGCTGTCTCAACTACAGGCAAATTGTCTTACATGAAGTTAACATTGTTTTCCTCTATGGTAGACAATGGGAATCCATGTAAATGTATTACACTTCTTCAATCTTTCTTATTTGAGTGAGCTCAATAAAACATTTCTGGGCACTTGAATAACAGCCCTTTGTTTACATCTCATGGTTTTGTGCCTGTCCTGATTTTGAAAAGGCAGTTTTGTGATTGGTGACTGATGTTGTACCTAAATCATTTGATCCAAGTTATCACTCGCTAACACTGACAAACAAGGAAGGGCTGATGGTTATCTTTGCCTAATATTCACATTTGTTTAATGATCTGAAACATTTAAGTATGAAAAACATACAAAAATAGGAAATCAGGAAAAGAGCAAACACCTTTTCACACCACTGAATGTACAGTAGCAGCCAGTCAGCCATAGCACCCTATCGCTATGGCTGACCTCTGCCACCCTACAGAGAAAACGTATTTATTTCAGCTGCTTCATTCTTCCAGACTTTACCGAAAGCTCATAACCTTAGACAATGGTTGAACTAGAGGTTGGTTTGATTAATCAAAACAATCTTCATTTGGATCAGCATTACAACAGTCCAGTACTGATACCATACGAGTCAGCTAGTCCATCACACCCTCCCTGGTGAATGATATCTCAAGAGAATTGAGAGTCACTACAAAAAATACTTTTTTCACATCAGTGTTTCCTGCTAACATCACTAACACAGAAATACAATCTGGAGCTACCGTACAAAAAGGTGTATTGATTCACACATAACCACACATAGTGCTCATTATGCATTTCCACATTTTGCTGACATTTACCATACTCAGGGTGGCAATCTGTGGCAGAGAGACAGCCTATCAGAGGCTGAGTCTGCGTGGTGCATACATCACAGGAAAAAAACCCCACCCAAATCACTGACAGGTCCAGTAATTGCATTCAGTGGATCATAAAATTGCAGGAATTGCATCATTCTTCCCTGATGATGGTGGGGGAGGCGAGGGGGTGAGGTTAGGCCAGGGTTTTAATGCACAGCGCGTTCCAGTGCAGTTTCAGTTAATTAAAAACCAAGAGGCGCTTTGTGCATAGCAATGGATCACCTCCACACTGGCCTTCTCTGAAGCCCAAAGGGGTATTTACTTTTTTGCATGATATTTTCACCTCTAACCCATGGATACCAGCTCCATTAATTGCCTGTGCTTTCATCTGTATAAATACAGTGGTCACATATGGGTGTTTGCAGTGGCCAATCATTTAGTGTGTCCTTGCAGACATAGCAGCTGTGTATGTTTAGCATGCAAAGGGCAAGTTACCCTGACCCAGAAGCCAATCACAAAACCTCTCATTAAGAGCAAAAACCCCACCAAAAAATCACAGCTTAGAATCTTTGTTTGCTTATTTATTATATAAAAGTGCATTGAATTGATACTGAACCCTGATGCAATCATGAGAACATTGATGTTAGATAAAAGTAATTGTATACAGAAGACAGTGCTTGGATGAATGAGGCATGTTGTATAGAGCGCTTTAAGTGCTCAGGTAGAAAAGCGCTGTATAAGAACCAGTCTGTTTACCATTTATCCTCTTCTGCTTATGTCTAAACTACAAAAAGCACAAATCCTTTTATCGGTCATAAAGCATCAGGTCTCTTTAAACACAGATGCAAGTCTGAGATGATAAAGGCCAAGACTATATTCTGTATTTGCTTCCTCATAACCAACAAGCTCTGTGTGCTGTATACTAAAACTGTTATCCCATCAGATGCCATTATTGTTTCCTTTTTCACAAACAATTAGCTGAAGGTTAATGACAATTTGAGAAGAACGCTGCCGCCCACCTTCATTGATATTCCTTATAATGAGCCTCCACAGGCTCTCGCATTGTTGAGGTCAGGGGATGATGGTGGCCGCACCATGAATTTTTCACCTTTCATTCCCATAGCAACCCAGCAGAATCTTGCATGGAAATCATTTCAGGGCCAATTTTAGCCAGCTGTAATAGCCTGTGCTTGTACAGAAAATAGGTGAGAAAACTGAGGGGTAGGTGTAATTGCAGATGAGAGGTCTGGACAGTGAAGTTGTAGTTTGAATGTCACTGGTTTCAATTTGTCCAATAAATCCAGAAATATGCATAAGATTAAATCAAAAAATAATTAGAAGCCTGATTTGTCCCATTTCTTATAGAAGTTGGAACAGGTTACTCATTTGAGTGTGATTTTTAATGTGCAGCAGGAGTGTGTGCTCAGTGTGAGCTGTCAGGTTTCATTAGTTCTGCCTATTTTAGAGCTGCTTATATTTCGTGATACAGCAAGAGGAGGGCATGAATAGTGAAGAAGGTTCAAAGTGGTAAAGAGACTGCCACCTTAAACAGAAGCTACAGATGATATTCAGAAGTTTTTAAACTTTTGATTTGATGGGCAACATGCATGTTTGGGTAGGCAGAGCTCACACCTGCTCATAGGTTTGTGTGGCCTGTAGATTTAATGTGCTGAGCAGGCACATAATAGCATTTACATATAAATGTACTATGGATGCTGTGTACTATGAATTAAAACATGCAGGATGCTCATAGCCTAAAACAATACCTTCAGGCTTGAAAATGGCATGCTCTATCAATGCATGATTCACATCTCAGAACAAAATCCACATTAGATTAAGATTAAGATTCTTTATTTGTCCTTGTAGAAACAGACCACAAAATTGTGTTTGGTGACTCTCTCGGGGGAGGCCCCGGGGCAGATCCAGGACACATTGGAAAGATTATATCTCTCGGGTGGCCTGGGAACACCTTGGAGTTCCCCTGGATAAGCTGGAGGAGGTGGCTGGGGAGAGGAAGGTCTGGGCTTCTCTGCTTAGGCTGCTGCCCCCGCGACCCGGCACCGGATAAGTGGAAGAAGATGGATGGATGGATGGATGCACTTTCTTTCAACCAATGGCAAGTGATAGAAATAGATTTAAAATAAAGACAAAAGCACAGGAGCAATAAAAGGAACTTTAAAAATAACAGTTTAAAAAAGCTATAAAAAAAAACATTTCCTTCATTGTTATGACAGCAAGTAAAATGCAGACGTTATTGTCTGTTTTGGTTGAACAGTATTGCAAAGATTGCAATACTGTTCACTGCTCACCCTCCAATGGCTCCTTTTCTCTCGTGAACACAGACCAGTGATGACCGACCATGCTCAGTGACTGGATAGCACGGAGTTCACGAGTAAGCATCCTACCTCTGTTCACCGATCACTTATGGAAAAATTCTTTGTGAAAACTTCTGGAAAACTCTGGCCGGACTAACTTTTCTCTCTCCCTCCTCAGAGCATGTCCTCCTTAGGACCTGTACTGTCCCCAGATGTCCCCTATCCCCTCGCTGCCACAATCCTTTATTTGCCACAATACTCAAAGACAGTTTAAGACTGTTCCACTCTCCTGATGCTCTTGCTTGGGTTTAGCACTGGAGTCCACTTGCCTCCGAGCCGGCTGGACATAACAGCCATATCTTTTAAAACTTTCTTTTCATGGTTTCCACGGTGATCCCTCCCAGTTTTCTCCAAATGTGTGCCTCTGACAGGAAATATAGTTGATATTGAACTACATCCTTACAATGATTTGGTGTCAGTGCTAACTGACGCCAGTTAGCACTGACAGTGCTAACTGACACCAAAGATCATAACAATTTTGTCCATCAACATGGAAAAATAGACAGCTTTATTATGACTATATGTAAGAAAAAAATATAAAAAACAATAGATGGAAAAATCCTCAATAAATTACCCCACATTAGGTTTCCCTGACCATTTGAACATGCTTTCTGACCTTTATTTTCTCATTTTATGTACAGCATGCACAGTGTGTGGAACAAAGTAAGAATGATTAATGATTATCTGAAGCGTATTATCCTCTGGGATGTTCTTTAATGTAATTATGTGTAGTTGAGTTTAACAGGCGATAGCTGTTAGGAAAGGTCAGAAAAAAAGCTCCCTCCAACTTTCAGTATTGAGCTGTTCTTCTGTCTGCTTGAGCAATCAGGTGTGTGTCGTGCTTCAGTAAATACAAGGCTGCTGTCACAACACAGACAGTATCAAGTGTGGAAAGCAAGGACTCATCCTTCATGCATTACACATAAAAGTGGGTGACAAATGTGCTTGGCAACATTTAGAGATATCTGTTTGGAATATGAGTTTAGTCACATTAATAACCTTTAGCCTCCTTTATGACAGTTAAATTAAATTTCCATGTGCAGTTCTAACTCAGTCAAATTCAGACATCACATCACAGCGCTAGAGTACTAAAAGTACTAAAAGGTTCACATCTTTCTGTTTGCCTTTCTGCAAGTCAAAAGTGGTTCAGTCCTCGGAAGGATAAATCTTTTAATGAATATATTAATAAATTACTATGCCAGCATTTGGCGCACTTTCTTATGGTTGTGTCTCTGCATGGGATTTTTTTTCTAACAGCTTTTCTCTAGAGCAGCTGAAACTTTCAAAAGAGGCATCCACTGTTATATGTACTGGTAAGCTAAAGCTCTGATGGGGGAATGACATTGAGCTTAGTGATGTGATGACTGGAACCAGGATGTTGGGTTTCAGAGAGGGGCTCCATGGATTGGATCTGGTCCTGTTTTTTTGTGTTTCTCAACCTATAAATGAACAGTTTCTTTAGTGTGGCAGCAAACATTGTGGTAGATCCAGTCTGTGGGCTTTTCTTGTTTGTGCTGTTGTTGATCAGGTAACCAGCCAGAGAGAGGACCAAAGGTATATGATACATCTAAGAGCTGATTTAAAGAAACAGTGAAAGTATATGTTTGGTTTTTTATCTTTGAGCATTCTTTCACTGTTCTCCCATTACCGGTGACCCCTGCTATCGACCCCTGCTATATTTTTTATATATTCTATATATACACACACTTGTCAACCAGTCAGCATTCGACAAGCGTTTACATCATGCGTAATACATTTGCGGGATCACAAAACCAGCTCGAGAAAGCTCGTTTCCGTGCTGTTTCCACCTGTTTCCCATCCTCTTGTTTTCCTGTGTATTTAAGCATTCCCTCCTCATGTGTGTGCTCAGTCATGTAACTAGTAAATTTTAAATTCTAAGTTTAGACAGCATGTTCTGTTGTTTTGTGTTTAGTTTTCTGAGCTCCAGCAATAAAGCTTTGTGAGTTTAGAATCTGGCTCTGAGTCTGCAGTTTGGGTCCTCTAACTGCCAACCACACATGGCAGTGGGTCCAAGTATCATGACTTCAGTCTTGCTTTCATTCAAGTTTTAAAAATTTAAGGCCATAAAAGAATGCATTTCTTCCTCAGCACTCTATGAACTCTTCAGATGACCAGCAAATTCAAAGTCAGAACCTTTTTCTGGTGAAGCAGAACTAATCACCCCATCACCATGCTGCCCTAGCACGTGCGATATCACATGCTTTTTGACTGTCCAGCATCTCGTGCAAATAAGCTCATCATGCAACACACAATGATCATATAAAGAAAATCTCATTTCCATGCTTCCCATTTATTGGTTTTCTAGTCACCCATGAAATGCAGTTACTTTATGCAAATGAAAGGCATTCAATGAGAAATCACAAAAAAGCCACTCCCTGTCAAAAAGAAAAGCAGGTCAAGCACAACCACAAATCTCACTGTAATGTTTGTGCAATTGTATAATCAGACTATTGTCACGGTCCTGTGTTTTGTGTTGTTTATTATTAATAGACTTTGCTTTTGTCTTATTTAGAATCTCTAGTCTTTGGTTTCAGAGTTTTTTACAGTGCTTAGTCTTTTGATTTTGTCTCTGTGTTCCATGTTTGTGCTGTCTCCCCTTGTCAAGTCTGTGTCTCTGTGTTAGTTTCCTGTTTTACTTTGACAGTCTGTGTCCTATGTTCCTCATTACCCTCTGTGTGTGTGTGTGTGTGTGTATATTATATATATATACATATATATATATATATATATATATATATATATATATACATATATATATATATATATATATATATATATATATATATATAGTGTGTGTTTCCCTCTGTCCCTCGTGGTCTGTTTGTCATCCCCGGTGTTTCATCTGTGTAACTCTGCTTGTCTTCACGTTTCCTCTGTCGATGTTTCCATGTCTCAGGTTCCTCATTCCCTGTTTCAGGTTTTTGTAATGTTTTCTACGCTCCTCGTGTTCTTTAGTTTAGTTTCTCCTAGTCTAGGTTTTGTTAGTGTTTTCAGTTCCCCTGTCGTTGTTGCTTTGTAGTGTTTTTGTTCTGCCTAATAAATAAACACTCATTTAACCTCCGCCTACACTTCCGTTTGTCTGCACTTGGGTCTATGCTCTCTCATCTCCACATGGTTTGCCTCTCAAACCGTGACAACTATAGGATAAAAGAGGCTCACCCTTTAAGTATTCTTTGCTGGGAAGTAATGTATCAAGACTGGACCGCGATATGCAAAGCTAACTTATGGTCTGTGACTGAGGTTCCATTTATACACCACTTCACATAAACAGTAACTTAAAAAATATCTGTTTATTGTAACATCTACATAAATGCCATGATCAGTGGTGTTATTAATTTCAAATAATGTTATTATTTTTACTGCTGTGCCTGATGAGTATTAAAGCCTCCTTTTGTTAAACATATTGATGTTTTTTTTTATGCTACAAAATGTGTCATCACCATCATCTGAGTATTTCAGAGATGTTTACAAGTCATTTTTTGCGAGTTCAAGTCAAGTCTCGAGTCTAGTTTATCTGACAGTGGCTTGTGCTGTATTGGTGCACCACAGCATTTAAAATGAGCAGAGCATACTCGCTTAAGTTTTTGAGAACTGAAAAGTGCCGTTCCATCTTTTTGATACAGCTGAAGGGATGCTCTGGTTGGCTCCAGACGCCATCTCAAATGCTTCCTTTAGTCCACAAGTAAAATGTAGTAAACTACAGAATTTGCTCACTTTTGCCATGACAGTGTTTAGAACTTTTGTCCCACATTCTCTCTTGCACAACAAGCTGCGGTGTATGTACAAAGTACTGGAGTCGTTGTTGTCAACAGCCACTCTGGATAGATTCCATGTCGTCCTGAAACTCCTCTAAGTCTTTCCAGAGATCACAGTTTTCCAAGTCATTGTCACAGGTAATGTAGTCTATTCTGTACTTATATTGCTACATGCAGACTGGAGGGATTGAACCATTAACCTTCTGATCAGTAGGTGACCTGCTCTACCTCCTGAGCTACAGACACCCAGTGAGTAAACCCTCACTAGGTTTTGGATAAAGTGTACACTCACAAACCTGCAAACCTGCATTTGAAACGTTGGCTACCATAGCAGTATAGTATTGCAACATGGCATTTGAGTGTTCTAACTAAAATAGGAAAATAGGAACATAAATAGTGCCATCATTACCAGACCTGGCCCACATCTGGTTGACATACACTCTGCCATGACACCAGTCAGTCAGAAGTGCCAGCTTGATGCCGGATCCAGGGAAGACCTGTTTTCTATGAGCCTGGGCCACATAAACCAAACCACAATCCAGCCAGATATGGCATACCATCACAAAAGTCCCATCTACGCCAGGCCTGGCCCATATCTGGATGACATACGTCTTATCATAACAGAAGTCAGCCAGCAGTGCCGGCTTGATACCAGATCCAGGCCAGACCTGCTTGCTACGTGGGATGTTTCACCGTGGTCATGGTGTCCTTTTTTTAAGCTGTTGCTTCTATGAACATAAAGTAGATGTAACTTACTTGCCTTTATTTTCTCCATGTGTCCAGAGATTATTCTCCCAGAAGCACGGTGACTTCCAATTGGCATCTCGCTTTTATGGGCTTCTGTTGAGTTTTCTTCTATGAAGCCCACTTTCATTCAGGAAGCAGTGTAGGTACGGGAGCCACAGCTGCACTTTGATCCTGGAGCTCTGCTTGCATGTGTGAAGCCTTTCTTGGTTCATTTTCCACATATCTCATATCTCACACATCTCAAAGAAAAGGTATTCAGAGTAATTTTGACAAATGAGCTCATGCAAAAAGCAACTTCTCTTCCTACAGCACATAGAAATTTCTTCCAGTTCTCTACTGTAAAAACTGATTTATGTGAGAAAATGTATAAAAATGACAAGGTGGCTGTTTCATCCACGTCCAATATATCTTTGCTTTTAGGGAAAGAAGAAAAATAAAATAACAACCGGCTGTTGGTTAATGCGTTTTCTAATCCACTGCTGTGGTGTATGAAAATTATGTTCCCCTGTTTAAATACTTATGATCTGACTGTATTACTTATCTAAAATGTATTGTGCCTCCAGGTTAGTTAACAAATGCAAATAAACATTTGTAACAAAATATAAAACAAAGGATACTGATAATAAAAACAGTTTTGCAAGGTTTTCTCAAATAGAGTTTATATGAGGGTATAACCATATCATTTATATATAAGTTACATATATTACAGCACTCTACTTAGGGGTTAAAGTGGGCCAGCATGAACTGCAATGGAGTTTTTGGTGCAGGTGTCCATAAGTTGTGGTTGCGGTACTGCAACAGCATCTAGCTAGCAAGGTACGTGTAAAAGGAGGTATTCAAAAGGTACAGCTGCTGTAGTTCCCAAGAAGACAAAAAAATGTGAGAAAACTTCATTAACAGATAGTTAAAGATGTGAGTGAGTGAGTGAGTGAGTGAGTGAGTGAGTGGTAAGGTAAAGACTGCTGAATGGGATGGAATGGAAAATAAATCTAACTGTGGCGAAGTAGTATTAGCAGAACAAGACGAAGCAGAAGATGTTGTTTTCCACATTTAAAAGAAAGGAAGACACAATTTTAAGGAATATGGATTCTTCAGTATTTTTTTTTGTTGACTTTTGTTGAAATGCACTCTGCCTATCTGCCTCTAAGCACAAACTTATCATTTTGAAAGAATATAATCTCAAGCATCATTATGTAACTAAACATGGAGAGCATTATGAGAAGAACAAGGGAAATGAGAGGAAAAAGGTAACGAGCAGCTACAAAGACGACTACTAACCCAGTAAGAACTTTTCCACAATGTTGGCAAGGACACTGATGCTGCAGTTGAAGCAAGTTATGTGGTTAGTGAATAAATTGGCAAAGTGGGAAAGGCAGTTTCTGAAGGATTGCATGTTGGCAGTTGCTGATATCCTTTGTCCTGAAAAAAAGAGCTTGTTCAACAACGTTACTCTGTGGCAGTGTAAATTAATGCGTTATCAAGTAACAGCTATGAACAGTTACAGGGCAAAGGTTCACTGCAAACTTTGCGGCACTTGATGGGGTTTCTTTTAGGGGGGATTTGATTACTTGGGCACTAAAAGTGGCCATCCAATGAGACAATGGTGCAACCAGTTGCTCATTGCCCACAGCTCATTTAAGTAGGATACTCCTGGAAATTATCCATGACCACTCATTTAACATCAGCTTTTATCTTGTTAAATTCAGCTGTGTAAAACACAAAAAGCAGGAGTACAACTGATCAGAGCTTGCATACAAAGTCTCCTGGAGCTCACAATAGAAATTATTGTAACATGCTTCTAAGTGACTCTTTTCTTTATGCTGCACCCCGACAATTATCAATCTTAAATTACCCTCACTATATTCATTCTCCTGTTTAAATATGGAAGCAAAGTCTCCCATCTAAAATGTAGGCAACAGAAAACAGTACTTATGTACATTTCTATTTAATTCCTTTTGTTTTTCTCTGCTTGTATTCATCCTAATTAGAAGTTGAAATAAAACTTGCATTCTCCTGTATTAATATTACTTTATTATTACATTAATATGGCAGGTGGACACAGCAACTCTTATTTAGCGTGGAGCACTATTGCACCATCAACCTGTCTGGATGAGATACACAACAGCAAAATCATCAAAGACAAGACACTATTTTCAATAAAATGTAAAATGTCTGCATTCTCATGGTCATGTTTAACCTGAAAACTGGACCTTTTCTAGTGGTTATCCACTGATGAAGCTCTACCAGTTGTAGGAATCTTAAAAACCTTAAAGTGTGCATTGTAAGTGAGTGCAAGATTTGAATTTGATAAATATTCTAGGTTTTGTGTCATAAACACTGACTTTAACATTAGTCAGACTGTACATAATAATATTTTGAGTTCCATGCAGACTGGAATTACATAGCACTCTTCTAGTCTTACTGACTCAGAGCCTCATTTAACCATAAATTCTTACAGGGTTTTATTGCACAGACTTTAAGCACTTTATCTGCAAAAAGCCAATTCTGAAAAAGTTGGGGTGTAAACAAAAAGAGAACACAATGATTTGCAAGTCTAATAAAGCCATATTTTATTCGTAATGGAACACAGAAATCTTCCAAATGTTTAAACTAAGAATACCAATGAGAGTACCATTTTAAGGAAAACGTTACCTCATTTTGAATTTCATGGGCTCAACATGTCGCATAAAGCTGAAAAAACATATGATTCTAAAAAGAAACAGCTGGAGGAATATTGTGCAACCAATTGGGTTAACTGGGAACAAGTGGATATTTAAAAAAAAAAAAAGAATATCTCAAAGTCTGAATTTTTCAGAAGCAAAGATGGGCAGAGGTTCACCAATCTGCAAAAAACTGTATACAAATTGTGGGGAACGTACAGTCAGGATTACATGTTCCAACACCATTCAGATGCTTGGTCAGAAAACACGAGTACATGGACTGGTTCTTATAAAGTGCTTTATACAACATGTCTCTTTCATCTATATATCCTAGGTCTAAGTGCTTTCTAACATTCACACACAAATGATCAACTCATCATTTAAGACCTTGCCCAAGGATACTTTGGCATGGAGACTGGAGTAGCCAGGGATTGAATCATAAACCTTCCAATTAGTAGATAACCTTCTCTACCTCCTTAGCCAGAAACAAAGCTACAGCCACCACTCTTTTTTATCATTCTGTGGAAACTTCAACCAGGAAAGCTGCTGAATGTGAAGCATATGCTCTAAATAAGAATGTCATGACATAAGCATGAGAAAAGATTGTATGTTTACTCCATGTCCGACTCCAGCCACCGAATATGGCCGTCACTATATCAACCACTTCTTCCACACTAAATTCTGTTCTACATGAGTGGACAGGGAAGGTAGGGGAGGGACAGGTTGTGTTAAGAGATTTGATTAAAATCTGAAAATAAACAAATGGGCCATTGTCAGTGTTTGTAGGGCCAATGGGCAGCGGCATACAAGTCGCAGCAGATGGCCCCGCCCCTCCCTGAGCCTGGTTCTGCTGGAGGTTTCTTCCTGTTAAAAGGGAGTTTTTCCTTCCCACTGTCGCCAAAGTGCTTGCTCATAGGGGGTCATATGATTGTTGGGTTTTTCTCTGTTTGTATTATTGTAGGGTCTACCTTACAATATAAAGCGCCTTGAGGCGACTGTTGTTGTGAATAAACATTACTGGTTTGGCAAATAAAATTGAATTGAACTTAGTTCTATAATTACATCTCCAAAGAAAATAAATTGTACTGATCCATTGGGTCGCAAATGCCCAGTATGACAGATTACTAGTCCAGCTCTGCCCTGACCATAGATGAGGTTTAGAATGTGGATAGAAATCAAACACTTCACCTTTTGGTTCAGATCTGTCTTCACTACAACAGTCCAATAGAATGCCTAAATAACTGCTGACATCACACCCATATACCAATCCAACTCTTGCTCCACCTTCTAATCGCTTGTGTATACTATGTGTATGCTTATGTTCGTGCTCTGATGAAGCACAGAACCACATCATCAAATGAGTGCCAACTGACTATTTGGCAGAATGAGGTTTTTCATTCACAGCAATCTAAAAACCTCTGTTTTAAACTGTACATTTAGTAGTAGTTTTATTGGTTTGCATGAGGCAGATAGTTTGAAGTCTTACCATATTTTACATTTTTTAATTATTGAAACTTGATTTTTATTTTTTTTATTATTTTTTTAAGCAATTTTTGACAACCCTGTTCTACAATGGAGAAGACATTTTAACCATAAATTGCAAACTAACAAAGGCCTTAGAAACTGTCCTCTAGTTTTCTTACCGGGAAAGTATTCTTATAGTCTCTCTTTGTCACAGTGCAGATAATGAGAAAACAAATGCGTTGCTCCTGAACAAAAGCAGTTGCTCTGTCTTTACCCCACAAGTAAGCCAAAAGAGTTATTGACAGGCAAAAAAAAAGAAAAAGGGGCTTTCGTATTACTGGTATGCAGGAGTCTTGGTTTTCAACTAAAGATGAAGCATACTGCAGGCAGCAAGCCTCTGGCAGCCATCTGTTTTTTCATGAATTTATCTAATGCTGCAGCATTCACAGGTAATGAAAGCCTGGCCGTGTACATAAAAAGGACATACTCTTGGGAAAGAAAGGATAAATCCCAGTTTCTTAGTAATTTGTTTTCATTTTTTAAAAACATCAAAAGGAGACTGAATAAATCAAAATCTGATCGAACATCCTTCGTGCCAGACGCCCACATGTGTTTTGTCATTCCTTGCGGCCATTTAATAAAACAAAGGCTTCTCTGCAACCTTTGAGTGTTGCAATTTCCATGGCAACCACATGCACCATCACTATAAGGTTTGTGAATGCAACCCAGATCTCACGGAGGGTCTTAGTGAAGCGTAGCTGTGTGGAGCAAGTGTGTAAAAAAAAACATGCTTCGCATTTCAAAGGCAGATTAGATGAGTTTTAAAGACATGTTAGGGCATCGGAGCAAACCAGAGAATGCTTTAATGTTCCATTCTTTAATTATTTTATCTTCTTACAGCCCTGAAAATCAAACTAATTTCATAATCTTTTAAACATTATCAGTATTTCAATGTTTTAGCATCCTTCAGTTATTTTCTCTGGTAATTGTCATGTCCAGTATATAGTCATAACATATAAGCAAGTATACAAATATACCTTCTCTTAGCTTAAGTTCAGCTCTAATAAATGGTAGCATACATAAATGTTTTGTATGTATAACAGAAGTGCTGCCGACAGTTTAGAGGCTCACATGTAATTTCCCAAAATAAATGTCTCGTGCATGAGTGAGTTTACTAACGGCATCATAACCATATATATGCAAGTCAAAAAAGTCTGTCAGATAAAAACATGGCAATTCAATATGATGAAAAGCTGCTGTACAGCTAAATTCAATTACTATGGACTGGTAGGTTGCTGTATTCAAGCAAACATGAATGTATTCCCAATGCAGCAGGATCGAATCGATGTTTAGGGAATAAAAATTGGTTTCTAAATTGATTAAATCCAGCGTGAAGCGTGAGGGAGGGTTCAGGGGTAGAGATCTCTGCACTGTAAACTGATTACACCTGTCTGTCTCTGAGGATTCACTTTGACTTCAGATCAAATAAGATCCGGATGGACGTTTGAAATAGAAGGGCACATCTTTCTGACTGAGTCTATTCAATCAGAAAGACTCAACGATGGTTTCAGTTAAAGCTATCGTGTTGAAAGTAGTCAGGTATATTATTATTGAACAATAAACATCATTACTAGAAGTAGAAATTTACAGTAATGATTTTCAAAAAATTAGAAAAAAAAGCAATATTTTATGTCACAGTTTTCTGAAGTACTTAGGTTTGATCAAGGCAAAAGAAATAACACAAAAGCACTGATGCTACATTTTATTTACCATTAAAGCAATATCTGCAGACCATAAATCTGTGTCATGAAATAAAATCATCAGACCTACTAATACTACTTCCCATTACCCACTGGGGCAGAGTTAGAGCCCAAGGACACAATTAAGAGAGAACCTGTCGCACTTGAATTAGACTGAGCAGTGAGTGCTTCCGCTAACCAAGATAACTTTAATCTTTACATAACACACATAACTAATTTTGTATTCTCTTTGAGGAAATAATAAGGAATAATCTGACATGGTTAGGAGTTTATAAAAAAAGTCTATGGACCCCTCTGAAGTAGTAGTGTGTAGTGTAGCCAAATGCTGGGAATAGCTGGTAAGGCAGTCCCACCCCGAGCCTCCCCCGATATCATTAGTTCAATTGAATAAACAAACAGCACTAGATATGCAATTTTTAAAAAAGTCTCATTTAAGTTCCTTGGTAAAAATGTGTGACTACATTCTCAGTCATTTTGGTCTTTGGGTTTAGTCTCTTTAAAGAGGGGCTGTCTGTATCTAGCATAGATAGCTGGCGGTTTTCTCCTGTAGAAGCAACGTTTTTCCCTGCAGTACTTCAGACATTTCTGAGCAGCTAGCCAGTGACTGAACAATGCATAAAATCTGAGGGTTCAGCATAAAGAAATACTTGCCTTGAAAGAGATCTTAAACTGTAAAGGCAATTAAAGAATGAAAAGGTGAAGAGTTGGTTTAATTTTTTCAAAAAATATATTTACTTAAGTTATTAAGGGGAACATTTTGGATCTACGTATACACTATGTAGCTGAACGCAAGTGAACACAAGTAACATTAAGAGAAAAAAGTCTGGTGCAGTTTGAAATCAACAAGACAGGAAATGATTAACTTGTCATTTGAAACACAAATGTCAACTGAGTCATTATTGTCTTAAATGTTACATTTTCCAATGAGCATGTTTTTGCCTGTTATAGCCGGGGCCTTTATTAACAGGGAAGTTAACAGACGTAATTTCACCCAGTAACTGCCAGAAATGACTCATCTAGTTGGAGAATGCACATTTTTCCCTGGCAGCTAGAGGTGGGGGGGGGGGGGGGTCACCAACTGGTCTCCATGGCTCAGTCCTTACTTAATCAAGCTAAGCAGTCACACAAAGGTGGTTATGCACACAGCATATAACCACTTGTGGAATGTCTAGTTTTCAGTATAGAAAACTATAATATTAGAAAAACAGTCAGAGGTCAAACCTGTAATATTGCTAAAGCCAAAAGCAGCAATGCCAAAAGCAAGAGTGCTGTAATGGAATTAATGTGTGAATGTAGTTCTTTGCAATATGAAACCCACTGAATGTCAGATATACAAATAACACTTTAATGGCAGTAAACAAAGCTATAGAAAATGGAGACTGTAAGTGAATACACATCATGGCTCAAGAGTTGGCAGTTCGTCTTGTAATCGGAAGGTTGCCGCTTCGAGCCCGGCTCCGACAGTCTCGTTCGTTGTGTCCTTGGGCAAAACACTTCACCCGTTGCCTACTGGTGGTGGTCAGAGGGCCCGGTGGCGCCAGTGTCCGGCAGCCTCGCCTCTGTCAGTGCGCCCCAGGGCAGCTGTGGCTACAATGTAGCTTGCCATCACCAGTGTGTGAATGACTGAATGTAGTGTAAAGCGTTTTGGGGTCCTTAGGGACTAAGTACAGCGCTATACAAATACAGGCCATTTTACTTGTAAATCTCACTGGCCATAATTAAGGGCCTAAATCTGACGGTAACTGCAATTTTTTAATTAAATTTTTGAATTAATATTCTTATGGTATTCTTACATCTATGCAAAACTACCACTGAACTGTCCAAAAACAAGTAGCCAAATCTAACCAAAAAGCACAGTTCAAAGTAATTAGTAGGCTGTCTCAAGATTATAATGCTATTAAAATTGCCTCCAGTCGGCAGGACAAAATTAAAGAGGAAATAATGATCCCTCCAATGAGACTCTGCATTTTTCATTTTTGCTTGTCAGTGAAAAAGACAGGATTTGGGATTTAAAATTTTAAAAACTATAGGCTGTTGTACTATTTGTATACCAAGGTACGAGGAACCTTCTAAGAAATTTGACATTGCCATAGTAATGTAACCACGTAAGAAGTGAACCACGTTCATAACACGTAAAACTCAGGGTTAAATGGAAGTTATCTTGCTAGGCAACAAATCCTGTTTATAGCACAGGCTTCAAGTGACACACTTGGCAGCATTTCTTAATTAACACATTCTGACTCCAAACAGAAACATGATACTGACCATATGGTGCAACTGCAACTCTGGTCAAATTGAAACTGACCTTTGGGTAATTTATGGAAAGTGATTTTAGTTCATTGTTAAGGGAACATCAATGTTTTAGTTTGGTGTTATGACCCGGCTCAAAAGCCGCAACATAGAAAAAGGAGATGAATACCAGAGTGTTAGTGAGAAGAGGTTTTAACTTAAAATGGCTGGTGCCACCAAGGTAAAGACTAGTGAGCTCCTAGGAAGCCTGCCTCAGGTATGCTTTTATCCACACCTGACTAGGTGTGGCCAATTAGCACCAGCTGAACACATTGAGGAGATTAGGGGCTGCAGAGGGGCGTAACATTGGACCAAAGCAGGCCAACTAACAAATGTATCTTTAGAGTTTTGTTTCTAATATAGCTAAGTATAGGTTCATTGTGCTGAACTGTTCAAGAGCTCTAGCTTGTTCAACTTAATTCAGGGAACCTGCTGATAGAAGGAAATATTGAATATTTGTAAAGAAAAAAAAGTTTTATATACACAAACCCATTAGAGATCCCACGTATTCAGGGGGACTACTGTAGCCCAGCATCTCACAGGAATTCAATATTTGCAATTTACTGAGCTCCAAATAACCTTCTTTTAATTTCCCCTAAACTGTATGATACTGTTTGTCTTCTGACGGCTATTGGAGCTAATTAAGATAACTCTCATAATATTCTTCCACCTCTCTTATTTTTCCTGCACATTTGGACATCAGCTGTAGAAATTAAAGCCCTACTGTTGAACAACAAGTGGGTCATTTTTACAGAGTCTTCAAGTAAAACAGAATGGTACAATTAAGAAAAGTCTTTCTTTATCAGCTCAGTTAATATTTTTGCAGCAGTGTTCTGGATCAGGGAGCTTTTAGAATGACCTGACAATGAATTACAGTAGTCCAGCCTAGAATTAGAAATGCTCAAACTAAAAATATGTTTCTAGTTTTAGCAATATTGCACAGTGAGTGGAGTCAGTGTTGCATTTATGTTTCATATCTACATTGAAGGACATATCCTGGTCAAAGAGTCCTTGCAGTGTCACTGGAGGCCAAGGTAAGGCCGTCAAGAGTAAGTATCTGGTTAGACACCATGTTTCAAAGGTTTTTCAGGGCCAAGTACAATAACATCCTTTTTGAAGTCTGAATTTGTTACTTTCTTTGAATATTTGCTTAGTTATTCTGACATGTTCAGACAAGATCTGGCCTGTGTGCCATGTTTACATTTTCTTTCTTTCTTTCTAGAAAAAAATAGTGATGTAAGAAAAAAAATTTCCCCATCAGCATCTGCATAGTCAGTTCCTTCTCCAGCTCGGCCTGTTATCTTAGGACGTTTCTTACCCATCTCACTACCAGAGCTGGTAAAAGTAGTTAATTCAATTGTTGTGGAAGTTTTCCATTAAATAAAGCCTGCAGATGAGCGGTGAGCGGTAGCTAACATTCTTTAATCCAAACACACAAAGAACAGACAACCAAGCTTGATGGAGAGCCTGCATGATCGCGGGGCAGGTCAGCAGAGTCTCCCTGAGCCTAACATGGCTCTCAGTTAAATACCTTCTCCAGGAACAAAAGGCAGTACACAGCTGTTTCACACCTTAAGGTTCACACTCCCTTGCTACCTCCCAGAGTCCTCAAAGAGACAAAAGACTCTTCCTGTGGAGTGGTCTGCTTCCCCCAACTTCCTTCTTACAGTATGGGTGTCAGACATGTTAAAATCCAGTGGCACCAAGGCATTATACAATAAAATAATGTGATTAGTACATAAGTAAAAGAAATTCCTATACACAATGAAAGCATCGTCCTGTTCACTTGACATTTTACCTGCATCATTATTCAAAAATGTCTTCCAGTCTATCGGTCCCTGTGTGCTCACCATAATTAACACTTCAGTGGCGTCTGGTAAAGTCCCTGCTTATTTTAAAAATGCTGCCAAATGCTTACAGGCCAATCTCAAAAATACCATCAAACCCAATATCCTTGACAAATTTCAGTCTGGCTTTTGTGGAGCTCATTCTACTGAAACAGCCCTTCTTACAGTCTTCAGTCTAACGATGCAGGAAAATGTTCCGTTCTCCTGATGTTGGACCTCACGCCGGCCTTTGACACCGTTAACCATCACATTCTACTTGAAAGGCTGAAATACTGGGTCGTGTATCTGGATCTACCTTAGAGTGGTTCTCCTCATATCTGTCTGAACGATTTTTTTCTGTGGCAGTTTCTCAGTACAGATCATCTTCCACTTCTCTCACCTATGGTGTGCCACAATGTTCTGTACCGGGGCCTTTATTGTTTTTAATATATCTACTTCCTCTCCAGCATTTTTTGAGCCATTTTGAGGACATTTGTTACCACTGCTACGCAGATGATATCCAGTTATACATTTCTTTTAAACACCAAGATGTTCTTAAGCTGCAGATTCTGAATTAGTGCTTAGAATCCATTAAAGGTTGGATGGCCGACAACTTCCTCCAACTTCATGAAGGAAAGACTGAAGTCCTTGTATGTGCTCCTGACAGACATGTACCTAACATAATGAATGCTCTTGGTCCTCTTTCAACATTTGTGAAATCGTCTATCAGGAACCTAGAGGTAACCTTTGACCCGGATCTCACTCTGGATGTTCACGTTAAATTTCTGGTTCAGTCCTGCTTTTATCATTTAAGAAATGTTTCTAAATTAAGTCCTATTGTATCTCGTACTGAACTGGAGATTGTTGTCCATGCATTCATTTCATCACGATTGGGCTACTGTAATTCCCTGTTTACATGTCTAACAAGGGCTCCCTGGAGCGTCTGCAGATTGTCCAAAACGCTGCAGCAAGGCTTCACACCAAAACATCCAAGTACTCTCATGTGACACCGTTGCTAACACAGCTGCTTTGGCTCCCCATCAAATTCAGAGTCCATTTTAAGATTCTGGTTCTGACCTTTAGAGCTCTTCATGGACAAGCGCCAGCCTACATCATTGAACTGTTACAGCCCTATGTCCCCAGCAGGTCTCTGAGGTCATGTGATCAGGGCCTACTGGTTATTCAGCCTACAAGGCTGAGAACTAAGGGAGACACAGCTTTTGCCACTGTGGCTCCCAGACTGTGGAACTCTCTCCCACTGAACTTAAGATCTGTGGACAGCTAAAAACACATCTTTTTAGAATTGCATTTTGTTAACTTCTTTGTTTTATACTTTGTCATCCCTGTGTGAAGCACTTTGTGATCTTTTTATCTAGAAAGGTGCTGTATAAATACAATTTTACTTACCTACATTCTCCATCGACACAAACAGTCCCAGCAAAGAAGTACATACACACACAATATCAGTAAAATGTCAGTACTCGGGTATTAAAAACATTTCATTTTCCTTTTTTAATTATATTTTTATTAGACCAATGTTTGATTATATTTTGATTAAATTTAAGCAGCTTAAGTATTGGCAAAATCACACACAGAAACTCACCATAGCACTCACTTTAATCATAAAAGGGTGGCTTTTAAGACCCTTTACATCTTAAGTCGGGGGGAAATTTTCTTTTAATCTCACCTCTTGAAACTTAATTTTGTGATGTTGAAATGTTGCATGACAATACTGGTACTTCTGTTCTGGATAAAAAGGTTAGTTTGTAGCACTGTGGTGATTTCAGAGGGAAGCCCTGTGTTGGTTTGGTGCTCATGGTAAGTGTCAGATTACATCAAATATAGGAGATTAATTTGCATTTAAGCTGATGATGCTAAATTAACTGAATTGCACCTTTATACCAGCTGTATACAGAAAACCTACTGGAGCTCACAATAGAAATGATTATGAGTTGGGTTAAAGTCACCCTCTACAATGTAGGCAACATTTTTTCAAATTTTGTTTTACTGCTTGTGTCCTACATAATAGATTCAAGCTGAGTACATTCATTAGAACTAGAATTTCAATTTGCATAACATTTTTATTTTAATGTACTAATATTATTTTAGTATAATATTAATATAGCACAAGGCTGAGTTACCCTTGCTGGTAGTAAAACCATCCTTCAAGGAGCAAAGAGCAAACTTACTTTCTTACTTTGAGTCCATTTCAGGGCCTGTGCTTTTTTCTTTTCTTTTTAACTTTTACTTGTGTTTAAAAAAAGAAAAGCATTAATTCAACTTCTTTTCACAGTAACTTTACTTCTACTCAAGTAAAGAATGTCTGTACTTTTTCCAACTCTGCTTAGGACATCACAATTGAGATTTTTAATCTTAAAAATTTCAGTTCTTTGGACTTCTGTACAACTGCTAAGCTGAAGATAATAAAACATAATGTTCACTTAGGCTTCACTGTGGCTCTGTGTCATTGAAACTTCTTCAGTACAGTGATACAATGGCGCCATCTCCTAAAAATGTTGCACATACAGCATTGTCTCAGAGCTCTCCTCAGAAGTACTTCTTCAGCGCCTACACACGTTGGAAGAAAGAGATGTGACTAAACTAATGCAAATATTGAAACTTTTCAGATCTTTATTGAAAACAGTGAGCAATCCCTTACAGTACCAGCTGGGATGCACCGGAGTGGTGCATTCAATTGTTAACTTCAGTATTTACTTCCCCCAAACCACCTTCCACCTTATTCCCTCAAAACTGCTCAAAGAAGTCCTACTATTCCCCAAAAGACGTAGCGTTTGTAGTGGAACAAACGTTTCGTCACTTGGATGAAGTCTCTTTAAAGAGAGGAGTTTCTTCCCAGCATTGTCAAATGCTTGCTTGGCATTGGTAGAGGGGTAATATTGTATAGTCTTTATTTTCCAATATAAAGCACCTAGAGCAAACTGCTTTGGTGAATTGGCACTTTATAAATAAAACAATTTTACAATCAATGCAAAAGACTATTGTGTTGATCCATTTGCAAAAACACAAATTGAGTAAATTCAGGACGACTCTCGTTGTGAGCAAGTATTTTGTAAAGATCACAACAGAAGCACAATGTGTAGTCCTGAAAGAGTCCCCCCAAAGGACAGCAGGACTTCTACAACTTATGAGAATTTGTAGAACAAAAACACTGAAGCAAAAACAGAATGAAAAATGAATCAAAACATCCCAAAAGTATCGTTTGCCCCAAAGTTTTGTTGATGTTCCTTAAACCCTGCTTATCACTGACGACTCTTATGCAGCTACAGAAAACATGAATTCGGTTGTGGTTGTTACTGATGTCAAAAGTCAAGTGTTTTTGTGTTTAGTTTAGTTGTTTAACTTAACTGAAATTTTATTAGTTTTTTTTTTTTTGAGTAATCCACAAAAAAAGATAAATAAATAAAAATTGAGCAATTCCAAAGACTAAATTCTTTATAGCTGGACTAACTGCACTATTTCAGCAGGTTATTTAAACTGCATGGATTTCTTTGTCTCTGTGTTGTCGGGCCTCACTCATAGATAGAGCTGGGTATCATCTTCCTTGCAATGAAAATATATGCTACACCTTCTGAAAATGCTGCCTTAGAGAAGCATGTATAATGTAAATCGAAGTGGCCCTACCACAGAACCCTGTGGAACATCATAATTAACTTTACTGTGTGAAAAAGACAGCTTTGTATGGCTTGTATGAAACAGATATGATTCACATCACTGCAGTGCATTTCAACCTGTCCCAACATTATTGCGATGTGTTGCAGCCATTAAATTCAAAATGGGGGAATAATTTAATTAAAAAGATGTGTTTGTCATTTTAAAGATTTTATATATTTTCTGTGCTCTATTGTAAAAGAAATGTTGTTTTATTAAATTTGCAAAACATTGTATTATTCCTTTTATTTATATTTTACACAACATTCAACTTTTTATGCATTAATTTTATTTGAACATCTTAGTTTTTGTTCTGGTAAGATGCAATTTGGAAAATTGGCTCAACATGAGTTCATAGATACAGTCACATACAAACACAGCATACATGAAACAACCAAAGCTACTTTCAGCATTCATCCACCATCTCTTGCTGTGTTGACCTTAATGTTTTCCAAAGGGGAGTGATGTATGTGTATATATGTATGTATGTGTGTGTGTGTGTGTGTGTGTGTGTGTGTGTGTGTGTGTGTGTGTGTGTACAGTATATGTTGATTCAGTTATTAGTTTTGGATTCTTCTGTCCCAAAACACATGCAATAGTGCTTACAGCATGAAACATTTTCAAAAATCTTTCAATGATATAATGAATGAACAATTTATTCCCACATTCATTAGTATAAAGAGAATAATCCACCGTCAGGCTGCACAAGCTACCCCGACTATCTCCAAAACAAAATAAATAAATAATAAATAAATGCCTTTCAAACCCAATAACCAATAATCTATATTATATCATAATTTGCTGGTTTACAGAAGCTGTAATTTAAAAAGAAGATCTGCTTTTATAAAGTAGTTTAGACAAACCCTTGTAGCAAAGCCTTAAAGGCAGATATACAAAATGTGACTCAGTTAAACAAACACTATATACCAATACACAACCAACTTCTAAATACATGTCTGCCATTTTTCATTTTCCCTTTATTCACCAGACAAACAAACTACAGATGTCTATAAAAACAGCTTTGAGAGACTAGGAGACACCACTCTATGATTTTAATATCAACAAATTTTCGAATAGATTGATGCATGACAGCAACATCTGTCATCCACATCTGCTTAAAGGGCATAGCACATTGCAATTAACACATGCCAGATGCACAATACAACCAGCAGTATCTTTGCAGTTGAACCAGTTTAGCTGTTTAAATCTCTTATCAGCTGTTTGCCTGGGCTGTGGACATCTAATATGGTCACATGACAGCCTGCTTATTTCCTCCATCAGTCTGGTATAGAATTATTTCTGCGAGTGTTAACATGGTGGCTGTTTCCATTACCTTGTCAAGATGTTTTGACAGGTGCTTGCTTCCCAGCTCTGGTGTAGAATGCACTGACATTACGTGGGATTTGTAGAGGGTGTGTTATTTCTCCAGAGGCACTCACTATGTTTTCTCTACAGAAAACAAAAGCTCAGTGGATGAAGATCTGTCGACATGAACAATACCTCCTGATACGTACTCGGCACAATCTGCCAATTCAGGGACTGGACCATAACCTTGCAAGAGAGAGATAATGGATGTGTGTGTTTATGTACAGAAGTAGTACAGAAAGAGGGCAGAAGAAGGAAAACTAAGTGAGGTAAAATACAGCGCCTTTTGTTTTTAATCTTTAGACACCTCTGCATGAAAAGTAGCCTGGCAAGCTATAATGCGGCACACAATACTAAAGTTCCAAACATTTTTAGTGGGGTTTCTTTTTTTTCCTTTTAGAAAAAAAGAATATTTGATTTCCAAATGCTGTCAGGTGGTAGTGAGGGAATAGCCTACTGCTGCTCTCAGAGTAACAAAAGCTTTTTTCTTTTCTTTTTTTTTACAAGAAGGAAAGTATTTGAAAGTTTATAACCACACCAAACTCACAGTTTTGCTAGGCTAAAATTTCCCTTTTAGGGCCCTGGTGGATTGGAGAAAAAAAGTTATACTTCAGACACAGATAAAATGATTTTGACTGAACTACGCAAGTTTAGAGAAGGCTTCCTGTAGAAATACTGTTGAGGTGAGGATAATCACTGTGCAAATTCTCTCTATCAAATCATACATTGTATTTGATCTGCAAATGTAAATGTAAATGAAATATACCCAAATGAAAATTTTATTTCAGAAGAATTCTAGACTAAAATGTGTGTAGGAGAATGAGGATGTTTTCTCACCTACAGTGTGTTTACTCTGATCCATGGTTTGGTTTCTTTTGACACAAACAATAATCCTATCAAACGCCAAGAGAACCATAATGCTTCACTACAAACCAAGAATATTCCGTCCCCTTATTGGCCAGATGTGTCTGGGTAAACACAGAATGAAGGTGTTGTGTTCTGGAGAACAATGAGAGTTTACATTCATTTCACAGCTAGTTGCTAGCCTGTACAGAACCTTGCACATCTATAGCACCTTGCCACATCCCAGAATACAAAGCATACAGGAAGTTCTTTAGCTGAAACTAGGTTGGATCATGTTCACAGCATAAACTACCTGCACTCGAGTTAATTTGGAATTGCACCTCCTCCAAGGCATCTCAGGGCAGCTGTTTTGGTCCACACCTAATTGCAATTGTTGTGTTCACATGTGCATAAATGAACTGTGAAAACAAACTCGAGTGTAATTTAAACAGAGTAAACACCACAGGTGTGAAAACACTAATGAGTTGCGCCAGCACAAGCTGGGTCTTGGCAATAAAGAAGTATTGTCAGTATTTAGAAAGATATCGCAGCAACAAGATTGCAATAAGGGGTGGGACTGAACATGTTGTATATGCTGGGAGTTCATTTCTCAATGAACAAAATGTAGGAAGGAGGAGAAATATTTAAATCAACTGCACAAAATGATTGACTGCAACACGCAATTTACTGCTAATCGCCCTCCCAAAAACACGTCTTATTTTTTGTGTTGATATCAAAGTGAACTGAGTGCACCTTGTAACTAACTGTTTAGAAAGCAGAACTTTTGTAATTGGAGATAAAGTATCTGAATTTCAGGAGCGGGGCCACGCCTCCAAACACACTCCTTCAGCTGTTTGTTCTTGTTTTCGTGCCCCACCCTCCCTCACCTTTTCAATTCTTTCACTTCTTCACTTCTAATTAGTGCATGGGGATCTGCCAGGCCCGGGAGCCGCCGCCAGTCCCCTTCGAGGCCTTCCCCAAACTGAGCTCAAGTCATGTTTAAGCCATTCACCTTTATCTACTAAAATGCTGTCAAACCTAAAATGAGGATGTGGGCCCAGTGGAGTGAAATTCCCTATAAAACTAACCACACCTATGATGCTATTTGGGGACTGGGCTCACATGCTATTTGGCCATTTTTAGTAAATCTGACCTTTGATTTGAGCGGTAGCATCTTCCAATTCCTGAAACTACCTATCCCTACCCCTGTTACATAGTTGCCAGTGACCTGGTGAATGTTAAGAGCTTATAAAATCATGAAGGTTGCTAACAGAAGGATTCTGTAACTTAACCAACCAAATGATCACATCAATTGTTTTTCTGACCATTGAAAAAGACCGATGGAACCACTTCTGAAAAGAAACATTTTCACTCGTGCTATTTTGACAAAATCCATAAGAAGTGTTAGAAGGTGGGTCAGGCAGTAGTAAGTACTAGTAGTCAGTGGCACATACATTGTATGAAAAACGACTGAAAAACGCACTGTCATTGTGAAAGAAGGAATTCATGTTTTACGTGGCTGCTGGCAGGTAGCATAACAGCTACCTGCCAGATGAGTTGGATTTTTGTATGGCCATATGCTCTAAGTCTGCAAGGAGACAAATATTAAAGTACTTGTGAACCATGTAAGTTTTGTATGTAAAACGTTATATTCAGTCATGCATTTTAACATTTGCCACAAGCTTCTATGTCCATTGCTTTAAAAAATGATGATTCTTTTTGATACACCATGTATTTTCACTACAGAGATCAACACTTCACTTATAGGATCCCTCCAAATCCCTCCCTCAAGAATTGTGACGGGCTGCCAGAGTCAAGCAGGAGTCTGGGACACAAACACCATCAAAAAATATCCTACTGGGTCTAACTGCCACCACCCGTAACAACACCTGAAGGATAGGAAAACCTGAGGTTTGATAATTGACATTTTTGGCCATTTGAAGTCCCAGAGGAAGGACCACCTAGGAGGATGATCATACTCAGTTTGATGACAGTGAAGATGATGACATTTTAGGGAAAAAAATGAAAGAAAAACTCTTTCACTGGCATGAAAGCTGTGAGGTTTATATACCTGTCATCTCTTAAAGAGATTTCCACCATAAAGTGACAGTGTACAAACTGGTATCTAAAAATTGACCTGAATGCAGTTTGTTGACCTCAGACTATTGACACTGTTCCTGCCTGAACCTTTTTTCCTCCCTACTTCCTACTGATCTGAGAAAAATAGATTCCTTTTTCACTGGTTAACACCCTTTTTTGAGCGCTGACAGCACAATCCAGGAACCACAGACGCATTTTACACTACTTGCTGAAAATGTGATGGGCAAAGCCCAGAGTCAGTCCTCCAGGGTGATTGCTTCTGGCAGAGGGCCCAATGTCTTAGTTTTTTTTGTCAATGTCAACATGGAGTGAGTGTTGAGTGTTCCTCTTCAGAACTTTATAACTTCTAAAAAGGATTTGGTTGTGTAACAGCTATTTCAGACAGGTTGTTGTTTGAACTCTCTTACGCCTTCCTCACAGAGTAAGTCTTAGTGAGTTACATCAGCTTCCTCCAGTTGGCCAAGTTCTTGGGTTCTTGAGCAGAAGTATAGTTTCCTGAGAGTGAAACTTCCACCCTAGATGGAGTCTGCTGGCCACTCTGTCTCAGGAGCATCTGAGAGAACAATGTGGTTAAGGGCCTGCATGTGAGCCACCAGCCTGCTCCCTTACTGGACACCAGAAGCATCCATAATGATCCTTCGTTTGCTAGTCTTTACAACAGCTAACCTTTAACTAACTAGCCAGTCACCTGGCTATGGATCTGTGACCCTTCTAAGTGATCCAGCCCCGGACATTTCCATAGAAGTCAAATTTTAGAAAGTTCTCCAAATGAAAGCCAGGCTCTCAAACATGTAGGTAATCTGACCACTGGGAAGCAGCTATGCTTTCACAGCAGACATCCTGCTTATCCTTTAGTTGAGGTCTTATTTAACACTGCTCCTGTTTGGTCTATTAGAAGGTTCACCTTTACCAAAGAGTTTTTTCCCATCCTCCTGATGGATTTCTCCTCCAGGTCATCTTAAATTAGTTCTGTCATGTACCTCTGTATACCTCAGCATTCCCGCCTCTCGATCCAGCATTTTCAAAGGAAAAATACCAGAATGAAGAGAAGTGTAATATTCCCATGAAAGTGTGAATTTGTACATAGCTGCCCTTCCCTGTGCCTGGTTCTGCTGGAGATTTCTTCCAGTTAAAAGATAGTTGCTTGCTCACAAGCACTTGGCAACAGTGATTGTTTTCAATCTGAGGGTTCTCTCTGTATTATAGTAGGAGGTTTACCTTACAATATAAATCACCTTGAGGCAACTGTTGTTATGACATAAATAAAACTGAAGCAAATTAAATGGAACTAAAATAGGCTGAGCAGTTAAAGACGACGGTTTCTTATACGTCTACTGTATGTGCATCAAAGATTTGAAGTACAGTCTAAATATGAGCACACAAAAATTCAGGCACAGGCAGAAAACAGCAGTAAGCACACTTGAAGCTCTCGGGAGATAAATATAATCAAGTAAGATATAAATGTGATCCATTTTTATAATGCGTCTAAGAGGAAAAAGAGACATATTTTTAGGTCACGGTGGAATCCGTTCTTGTACTGTAGAATCAGCAAAACAGCTGAATTCCACTCATCACTAACCAGAGAGAGAGACACTGGAATCCAATTTCGTGAAAGCAAGTACACTCTGGGTTTACAAGTACCACCCCAGTCCATTACTGAATCTCGATGTTTATAGCAGAGAGCATCTTATTGGCACCATAAAACACCATCACTGTCACATTGATCCAGTTTTATCCACTGGCTGACTGGTCTGGGCACCAGCAGCCACTATCACTCAGACACGAGGCACTTCAGAGAGGTTGTCACAGCCCCAGAAAAGATGCGTTGAGATGGTTTCATCTCCACTTGCCAAGCCAACAGACTGCAGCTTTTGGCAGCAGATGTTCAGAGAATTCTCTTTTTCTTTTATTTATTTATCTGTTGAAGGTTAACTGATAATTTATGCTCTTTTTAACATCACACAAACACAAATCAGACCCTCATTTTCATGTCTACTAATGGGATTTATCATACTTTTTCTGACTTCTAACTGCTATTTTTTATGTTAAAGCAGCATTTAGATTTTTTCTGCATTATCATGCCCACTGCTCACCACCAGGACCTCAGAGGACTGGTATAATGGCTCCTGAGGTCAGGTCAGAAGGCAGTAAGTACATAAAAACCTGACTCGGGGTCATAGCCTGGAGAAAATCCTTCATTGAGCCACCTCAAGGGGATGTAAAAATTTCTGTAATTCAGAAAAGTAGCTATCATTTAAACAGTCTCATTCAGAACTCTGCCATGCTCTTTCTTTGGATAGAGAATATCACTTTTTTTCTCTACTCTCCGGGGTCTTTACGAAACACAAGTTATGTAATTTTAGTGTCATTACAGAGTAACTTCAACTGCCAAAATCACAAGGGGGCGGATGGTGCAGAGGCGATTTTCTCAGACCACATACTGACATAAAAAAAGTAAAGATGACACATTAGAGAGAAGGGTGCATCTAGACCCTTTCATCATACCAAATATCCGATTTAAATCTATTGCTTGGACACATTTAGACTTTGCTTTTTAAACCACCTAAGAAATCCACCTGAGCTCAGATTGGTATATTTGGGGTAATTGTACTATGGCAGCTTGAAATTTTGGATTTTGATTGATTGTGAAAAAGGTGTTTGTTTCCATTTTAAAGTAGAATACATGTTTTGCGGTTTTGCGGCTAAAATGTGCAGACAGTGCTATTTTTGCAGTTCATCTTATTGCATAATTTGTAACAGTTTTACAGCCCAAACTTTTGTCGGTACGTTGGGATAGTTTTAAACATTACAATTTGTATTTACCCAGGTTATCTTTCTCTGATATTAAAACTTGTTTAATACTCTGAAAAATTGAAGTGTGAGAAATATAAAACTGCAAAAAACTAAGAAATCAGGGCAAAATACTTTTTCACAGCACTGTACAGGAGTCATACAAATACGATTCACTGAAGTTTAGTAAACAGTGATTCTAAATTGTTCATTACTGTGTCAGAGTGTTGTGTCTGAATGTTTAACCCTGTGATGGACTAACAACCTGTCCAGAGTTTACCGTGGACAGCCAGGAACAAGGATGGCTGATGGATGAGTGGAATATGTTGAGCTTTCTGGACCGCTGTTGTACACAGTTTAGAGATGTGAACAGAAAATCTAATTCTAGCAATTTGATTCTAATCAAGTGTTTATTCTCAGGAAAAATAAAACTTCTGTAGTCCAGTTAAAGTGTGGGAAATCAGTGATTCATCATTCACGCTCATGTCTGGCTGTGTAATGGCTGACTCAAAGTGCTGTTTCTCAACCCCGTGCACTTAAGACAGCCAGACCAAGGAATACAAAAAGGTTGTTTTTCTAATACATTACACATGTTGAAAAGCAAATATGTTTCCCTCCCCCCCCTCTGTCCCCTTCTGGCTGCCTCTGCCTCAATTTTATCTCACAACTTAGACATTCACATTACTCACACTCTCATAACACATACATATAGGATCTTGGGGGTGGGCTCACAACAAAGACTCCAAATTACCATCAGGGTGTACACCTCACCCCTGGCGTCGTTGCCCACCTCTCAATTTTAAATACACGTAGACATTGAGGGCTATCAGGAGGGGCTATGCGCTTACCTGCTGCTCTCTGGCAGGTAGCTCCATGCCCTCCTGGGTTTTAATTGCACCTTAGAACACATATACATCAACACTACATATGAGCGGGTAGAGGGAGGTTTGGAGTCTTCTCACACCCCCGGTCTCTGCGGCCTGCTGGAGCGGGGGGGCTAGGAGGAGGAGTTGGCCGTCCGACTGGGGTCTGGTGTGTGGGGCCTCCCTGCTGCTGCGGAGTCGGGGCAGTCTGCTTCTCCCCACTGCAGGGAAAAGGGTAACACCACCTGGGTCTGGGTGCAGTTTCCCCCTCCAGGGGCAAGGGTACCTAGACCCGGTTCTTAGAGTACGCTTGGGGAGTGTGATTGTGTGTACAGCGTCTCTTTATGTCTGTCTCCACGTTGGTTGAGTGTGGAGTAATTGCCTATGAGAGCATGAGGGTGGGAATGGATGTTTGTATTTGAGTGTGCCTGTATGTCTGTGTCTATATGTCAGGTTGGGTATCAGACGCCACCTCTCTGGGGACATCTCAGGCCCTCCAAGGTTTGGAGGCCTATCTCCCCCCACCACTTCCCCTGCCGGTGGCAGACGCCCTCAGACATCGATGCATTGGTGGTTCTTTGTGTCCGGGGGTGGGCGTCCGGGTACACACCGGCTCACTCCTTGGTGGCTGCTTATCGGGGCCTGGAACCTGGGGCTCGCTCGGGCCACTTCGGGGGTGGGGTGCCCTCGGCCTCTCGGCCTGGGGCTCGGTCACTCAGGCACAGCTGGCTGCCGGCGGAGCTCACGGACACGTCACTGCAACCCCCCCTGGCTTCTGCTCCGCGGCTGCTGAGTGATCCCTCATCTGGGACTCTCCTCAGCTCTTTCTGGGACAGTGGCGCGGCTGCCCCTCTGTTGGTCTTCCTTGGTCTCTTGTTTTCTGGGGGCCTCTGGATGTCTGGAGTTTTGATCTCCTCCATACCTGCTTCATGCCCTGGAGGATGGGACTGTGGCCCCCCCACACCCTCTAGCAGATCATTACATTAAGGAACCTTTTAAATACAAGCGCGCTCATGCTCACAGGTGTACACACAGGTGATCACACACACAAACTACACCCTTTTTGGCTCCTACCTCAAAGCACACTGTGCGCTGTCGATCTTACGTGCTGCACAATAATGTTTAATATTAAGTATTTAGTGTTATATTCCCATATATCATTGTGATGTTGTTTATTCTATTACTCTCGTTTTCTTCTGCTTGTTTTCTTTTTTCTTTCTCAACAGGTGATCCAGGTGATCGATATATGTATTTTTTGTCTGCTTATTTTGTTGGTTTTTGTTTTTTGCCCTTTATCCCCGTCCCTCTTCTTCGCTGTTTTTTTTTTCCCCCCTCTTTCTTTCTCCCTTTTCTTTTCCCCTGTCCCGTATCTAGCAAGTAAAAAAATAAATAAATAAATAAAATAAAATAAAATAAACAATAAAAGGTGAATCAAATGGACCATTACGGCAAGGCTGGGATGGTCCATTTGGTAAAGTAAATCCGTTGGGCATCTTTCTTCGCCTTTAGACAATAATTCTGATGGCAAAAGAACCAAACGGGACAGGTTTAAATAAAAAAAAAAGAAAAAAAGAAAAAAGAAAAGCAAATATGTTTTACTGAAATTTGGAGTTAAACTGGTGTTTATGTCTTGTAAGTATGACGCTCCCTAACACGACAAATGTATAATTATCATTAGCATGAGTGATCATAAGCTGTTACTGTATATAAAAAATGGAAGTACCCAACATTGCCCTTTAATAATAGGGTTTTTAAACCTGAGTAGTAACCTCTGCCAGGTTAGTTTCTTGGAGCCAGAAGTAACCAAGTTTGGAGGTTGGAGTTTTGGCAAGTACGCTTTTCTACAGGTTGCATGAACAGTTGAACATTCTGACACCCATACATTCCTCCACAAACCCAGTTACCCAAGTACTCTACTAATAAAATATTAGAATTTAAATCAAATTAAATGTGGCTTACCACAAAGTGCAAACTACAAATTAAATATTGTTTTCTACTATTCCTGATTTTGAAGTTTTTGTGAATAATATTCAGGATAAAACTTGACAGTGCACAGTTGGGATTAGTAACCAAACCCAGAAGGTCCCATCCCACAGAGAATTAGTTTTCAAAACAAATACCAATGATAAAAGATGGAAGCTGCCCGTGTGGTGTCTGTGCACAGTGCCTAATCACAACAAAAGGTGTTTTTTCCAAGAACAGGTGGGAGATTTTTTGGGGGTAGTTTTTTGTGAAAAATGCATTTGTGATTAAGCATTTTGCACACACAAAATTTTATGTAACACTGCTGTGCATCCCTTTTAGGACTACCTACATGCTTTACATTTCGAGTGATTTGGCCCAAGAACCACAAAGGAGCAGGACTGGCCAAAAAGTATATCGTAATGTAAGTGTCAGAACTCTGTAAAAATAATAACTTTTGAACTTCAATAAAGTTAAAATCCAGTATATGGAATGTAGACATTGTGTGCCTAAAGATGAATAAATATCTGTCATAGCTGAGAAAATCCAAGTCCACATATAAATGTAAATATAGCTGAGAAGGAGTTTTATATTTCTTTACCGATTTCTGGTATTGAGCAGGGTCGGGATCATCAACAGGGAATATTCTTTACAGGAGCTAAATGAGATGACACATGGCAGGAATACAGAAGACAGGCTTAGACTTAATTTACTGGCTCCTGTGCAAGCAGGCAGCTTGACAAGGTGAGAGAAAGCAGAGAGAATTTATTCAACTGAAGAAGATTAGCTCCTTTGTGAATATCTCACATTTTCTAATAAGTAACTTAACACCTCCTTCTGATTCAGATATTCTCTGCCGAAGGATTTGGATTTGAAAGCTAACTGATTTATGGAAAAGACATAGACTCTTGTCTTACACTTTAGGTATGGATCACATTTATATGGCATGTGATGAGTGAATACCTGAGTCTCTGCAAGAGGGATTACCTATATAATTAGTGTGCAGCTGAACTTGTGTCAGAAAATGTGACACAAGTAGATTTTCATCTAAATCAGCTCATCAAATCAGGTTGCATTAACTTCTCAAAGGTTGGAACAATTTAAATTCAACTTCCATCCAATTCATGCTGTCCGTTTAAAAAAGAAGTGGATTTTTTAAACATCAGACAAAAGTCATGTTTCCACTGCAAAAACGTAAAGCATACAGGAAGCTTTAGTTCCCCCCTTACCCCCTTCAGCTGCCTCTCTGCCCTGTGATGGTGACGCTGCTGCTCAGTGGCTTTTATTTTTCTTTCCTTTCAAATCAAGCCACTGTTACAGAATGCACAATTAGCATATTTACCAATTATTTTGCTACTACTGCTGCTGCCATGGCTGTCCTTTCATTATCATCAACTCAGCTGATGTTTTGGTTCATGTTACTTTATTTTTCTAACAATGCTTATGCAAATTCATCACCTCTTACCCATCTCTAGCACCATGTTGGTATTACTGACTAGTTTTCCTTTTTCCCTCTCCTAGTCTTCTTCTTCTTCTTCTTCTTTTCTCTTCTTCTTCGTTGTTGGTTTGTTACCAATTTTGCATTGCTGCTCATCACATCTCATAGCTTGCGCTCAGATCCACACACAGACATATGCATACTTCTAAACTTTCTAATCTAAATTATAAAGGTGTTTATCAATGATACAGCACATCCACAATGCATATAAACTTTTTCTTGTCTTCCACTGTGTAATTTTTAAGTGCTTTTTTATATACGGAGGAGCATACACAATCTACTACAAAGTAAATCTTTGTATATTTTCTGTGCAATTAGGAAATAACGTGCTGGAATTTTCAGGTTTACTGGTTGTGAAATTAATGCTAATCAAAGTAACCTCCAATGATTTAATTATAAATAATTATTTGCAAATAATGGCATTTGACCAAAATAATTATGCAAAACTTCAAGTAAACAGAAAGTACGATTCAGAAAGAGGGGTCTGAAAGCTAAAAGCTCTACCTCCCACCCTACTTTAAAAACTCCAAGAACATACTTATAGACTTTTGCAGCTGTTGTTTATCCCAGCAGTGTGTGTGTGTGTGTGTGTGTGTGTGTGTGTGTGTGTGTGTGTGTGTGTGTGTGTGTGTGTGTGTGTGTGTGTGTGTGTGTGTGTGTGTGAATCAGTGACTTGGTTCTGTAGCATCATTTAAATACTTGAAACACAAAGAAACTAAATGAAGTGCTTTGTTCTGGCAGGCAAGGACTTCAGCTGAAATGCACCTTCTTCTTCTTTTGGTTGCCACAGCAGATATCATCTGCCTCTATCTCAGCCTATCTCTGCCATCCTCTTCTGTCACACCAGCATGTCCTCCTTCATAAACCTCCATAAACCTCCTCTGAGGTTTTCCTCTTTTCCTCCTGGCTGGCAGCTCTATATTCATCATCATATATTCAGCATTCTTTGTGCATTATATTTATTTCTACTCTGTACATGTCTCAGCTTTGCCTCTGATCTTGTTTCCGAACTGTCAAACCTGAGCTGTGCTTCTGATACAGTATAATTATTTCTTTTCCTCCTGGTCACCCCCCAATATAAAGTCTTCAACTCTGCCTCCTGTCCTTTCTTAATGCCACAATCTTCAAACCACACATAACGCCAGGTCTCAGTACCATCTTTTGAAGCTTCCTTTTCACTCTTGCTGCTATCCTTTTGTCACAATTTACTCCGGACACTCATCTCCACCTTGCATTGGATGGTTGACACCACATTTCACCAAGAAGATACACTGCAAAAAACCCCTGTGGAATGTCAAAAATGGGTTTCCTATCTGTCCGTCTGACTTGATATTCACAGCTTTTAGTTGTCTGTAACGGGCCATATGAGCACAAACTGAAACATAACTAAAAGCCAACGATGTGCCTTTTTCCCCATAGGTCCGTCTCAAATGAAATGCTTTACAGGTTTTAAAGTGCGCTTATGGTGAGTGTAGAACCACTTCTCCTTCTCAACAGGACAGTTTGTTGGTTGATCCATCCCAGATATACATGCAGCTGATGAGCATCCCCCTTGGATGGAACCCTGTTGAGGTTTCCATGCATGTCTAACTAAGAGGAGATCCCTGAGCAGGCTCTGAATATGTTGCAGGGATTATACATTCCATCTGGCCTGACCTCAGAATCTTAAATGAGATTCTTGTTTTGTTGCTACAGAGAGAAGTCCTAGCACCACGATCCAGACCAAGTAGTCCAGGAACTAGACACACGTTTCTGATAGCGTAAAGCTAAAAAGAATATTTATATATAATACTGAAAGTTTCACTTCTTTCTGTGCACATGGACTGAAACCTTTTCTCACTCAGAGACAAACAGCCCTCTTAAAAGTGCAGCACATCTACAGCCCTTCACAGATTCTAATGCACTGTGGCAGTTCTGCTGTCTATAGAAAGCTTTAATTTGCCACACAGTTGAAGTCTGCAGCACATCAGACAGACACACACTGGACAGCAGGGCCTGTGTAAGGCTAGAAGGATCGAACCCAGATGGTCCAGTTCTTTGTCAACTGGCACTGAGTTTCCTAATTATTATTCGTGTGAAGAGAGGCTCCTCTTTGAGCCTGATAGCACTGGCTGACGTGGCCTGAGGCGAGGCCAAGGCTGACCCTGAAAACACAGCAAAACAACAGAGCCATTCTCCATGCCAGAAATATACACACACGTTCAGTGGCCTGTTTGATTAAGACTAATCTAAAAAGCCGAAGCATCTGTGGTGGATGCTACAGCTTAAAATGCCTGTTTCAACTTCTCAACACCATTTCATGAATCTACAAAAAAAGACAAACATTCTAAATTTAGAAAAAGAGAAATCAGACTCACACACTGAAAAGTACACACACAGTCACGTGCTGGCACTGAAACAGCAGCAGTTATTTATGTCAGTGAATGAAACTTTTATAGTCTTCAGCCTTATTCTGTATGAAGTGTGCTGATCTTCAGTGTCTTTGTTCACTCACACTTTGCAAAACACAGTTTAGCCTACAATGAACACACTGTGTAAGCTCTGTCATGTATATACACTGATATACAGGGCTCTTTTTAGACAAACACCATACTGAATGAACTTCTAGACTACAGTGTGTGCGACTGAAGCTAGAATTCTGAAAATTGGTGACATGGGTCACATTATTTTGGTCTTGAATTTATTCCTTTGTGATAAAATTCAACTGAACCTCAAAAGTGAGGTAGAGTTAAAATAAAGAAATTAAGTGGACTGACATTAAGTTCACATTCTTGCTCTGAGGCAGCATTGCTAACCAACATGCCGTCGTGCCGCTGTGTGTTTTTAAATGAGTTCATTTAAAGGCAAAAAAAACTACCTAAATTTACCAGGCCCTTTGTGAAAAAGTCATAGCCTCATGAACCTGTAACTGGTTGTGCCACCCTTGACAGTAAGAGCTGCAGTCCAGGATTTGCAATAACTGGCAGTGAGGCTTTCACATCACTGTGGAGGACGTTTGGCCCACTTTTCTTTGCAGAATTTTTTCAAATTTAGCCACATTAGAGGATGAGCATGAGCCGCCTTCTTAAGGTTAATGTCAAAGCATCTTAATTGGATTTAAGTCTGGACGTTGAACAGGCCACCCTAAAGCCCTCATTTATAGCTTTGAGCTTCATAACCCAAGTGACCTCGAGCTGGAGGGCACCAACTCATGGCCGGACATTCTTCTTCAGGATTTTCTGGTAGAGAGCAGAGTTCATGGTTACACCCAGGAAGGTAAGTAGTCCAAGTCTCAAAAGAGTAAAGCAGCCCCAGAACATCACACTATCTCCACAATGTTTGACTAAGATTCTAGAGCAGGGGTCTCCAACTCCAGGCCTCGTGGGCCGGTGTCCTGAAGGTTTTAGATCTGTCCTTGATCCAACACAGCTGATTCAAATGGCTAAATTACCTCCTCAACATGTCTTGTAGTTCTCCAGAGACCTGGTAATGAACTAATCATTTGATTCAGGTGTGTTGACCCAGGGTGAGATCTAAAACCTGCAGGACACCGGCCCTCGAGGCCTGGAGTTGGAGACCCCTGTTCTAGACGATCCAAAACTTTTGTCTCATCATTCCACAGAATATTTTCCCCAAAGTCTTGGGAATCATTAAGATGTTATTTGCCAAAAGTAAAACGAGCCTTTGTGTTCTTTTTTGGTAAGCAGCGGTTTTTGCCTGAGAACTCTTGACAGTCCTATTTTTACCCAGTCTCTTTCATATTGTTGAGTTGAATTGTGAACTCTGACTCTAACTGAGACCTGCGGTTCCTTAGATGTTGGTCTGGGCTCTTTTGTTACCTCCTGTATGAGTCATTGATGCGCCCTCCTTGGAAAGTTCACCTCGGTTTCAAGTTGTCTCCATTATATTGATGGAGACATAATGTGTCTGGAGTTAGGCCCAAAATGCAGACTCCAAAACAGATTAGAATAGACAAAAACAAATCTTTTTCAAGGTGAGCTGGCAAGTCCAGATAAGAGATGAAATCTGAATTAAAGCCAAACAGAGAATATCAAAAAGAATCTAAAAGTGAAAATGCTGGATCCAAAATCCAGGATCATGACACTCCCGTGGTTCACTTAGAAACGGCTGCGTAACCCTTTCCAGACTGATAGACATCACTGACTTTGTTTCTCAGCTGTTTCTTTAGATTTAGCATTTTTGATATCATCTAGCCCAGACCTTCACAAAGTGTGGGGCCCGCACCCTGGGGGGGGCGCAGAGCCATTGTAGGGAGGGCGCGGTATGAAAAGGGGAAAAAAAAACAAAAAAACAATAACACCTGGACACTGCTAGTATCATGGACAGGTTTTTGACAGGGCTCCCACAGAAACGCAAAGCAGGAGATGAAGCATCGCTGAATATGTTTCCAAACCAACTTCATTCTAAGCCAAAGACTAGAAAATATGATAAAGCATATCTGCCCTTTGGCTTCACCTGCACAAGTGCCAAGGTAGGTCTCCCCTGCACAAGTGGTTTTCCCTGTGTCGGGAGCAGCGCTGGGCTCTTCAAATCACGGACAAACAGTGTCCCGCATTCTTGATTTTTAGTTCACAAACACTTGTTGTAATGACTAACTACTCCTGACATGTTGGAGATGTTAGCTCTTTATACAGTAAAGTTACAGCAGGATACAAATAATATCAGGCTGATCCTGCCACAGTTTGTTCCCCCGGTTCAAATCACAGACAAACAGCATCCCACAGCTATTTATGTTTTTAAACCCATTTCCACAGAGAGGCATTTTTTGAAAAATGTATTGATAGCAATGTTGAATATTATTACACGGGAAAAAAACAACTACATGTAAAATAATCACACCGTGACGCCTCTGCCTTTGTAAATGGAGGGACAGTAACTGCGTGTGTGTGTGTAAGCCTGTAAAAACTGAAGATAGAGACAAAATACTGTCACTGTTAATCTGAATATCTGCCATTCTGCAATTCATCTCATGTAAACAATAACGTGGCGCACAGCGTGACGTGAAAAAAGGCACATACCTTTGACGTTGCGTGATGAACTCTGTATTCCTCGTCCACACGTAAACGCAAAAAAGAAGTTTTAAAAAATCTCCGTTTTCGGTGATTCGAAACGCCGTTTACGTGTGGACGAAAGGTCCAAAGCATAGAAACAGCTGCGTTTTCAAAAATACCCGTGTAGGTGTGGACGTAGCGTAAAAGAGTTAGTAGTTTATTTTCTTACTACCTGTAATTTATTGGAGATTACTTGTATTTACTTAATTGTTTACTAAATGTTTGAGGTGTGAAATAAACCGCAATGGAGCAAAATATGGGTGTGTGTGAGCAGCACAAACGCTAATTTTATCTGCACAAATCTGCACAAACATAGCACTAACCGCTCCGCCTATTTGCCTTTACGTTTCAAGTGGGTGGGGGGTCAGCTTCACTCTGCTGTGTGTGTGGTTAAAGGCATTTTTCTTGTAAAACAAAGGGGGGCCTAGCAAGAAAAGTTTGGGAACCACTGATCTAGCCTACTTTTGTCAAACAGGTTTTATTTAAAGATCTTGATTCAACGGTCTGGCAGTAATCAGACCTGGGTGTTGCTCATAAAACTCGGCTTTCAAAAACTGTAATCACAGTTAATGCATGATTTAACAAGGGGGAGTGATAACTTTTTAACACAAGGCCAGGGAGGTAAACTGAATTATGTATTTACTTTAGGTTATCTTTGTCTGATGTTAAAATGTGTTTGATGATCTGAAACATGTAAGTGCGGTAAATATGCAAAAATTAAGAAATCAGAAAGGGGGCAAATACTTTTTACAACAGAGTACAAAGAATGTAATAAATATATATTTTCTAGCACAATCAAGCAATAAAACTTTACTTGACTTCTAACACTGCACCTACGGTATCCTAAGTACCTATATAAAGGTGTACCAAATGAAACTTAGCATAATCATAGTTAGAGGGAATACAAGAGTGTAAGGAAAAGTCAAGGACATGGCAAAGGTGGCATTAACAAAGGGCACAGTTATCCATCCAATTAAATTTATAACCCACATTAAGCACTTTTGGCAGTCTGTGTTGTAGAAATTGAAAAATGGAGGATGTGTGTCTTCGAGCATGCCCCCTTAGCACATACACACACTCTGTACTCCTCAATCAAAGTCCTGGAAGAACCATTTTAAGGGAAACCAATATGCAAGGAAAACGTCATTAGCAATTTTACAATTTCATGCATCAGTGCTGCGAACATGTCTCTGGAAGACAGGAGGGCATGGACAAAAGGTAAGAGGCCCCACTCTCTCTGCGACAAACACATGAATGAGGTAGAGGAAAGTGAATTCTCCCCCTTCACTGCATCAGTGTAGTACATTACTCAGCTCTTGCTTCTTGCAGCCTTAGTTGGGCTGAATCAAGAACTAACATCTCCTCTTTGCTCTTGTATAATGGGGAATCTAAAGGTGTTCAACGCATGTTACATAAACTGTGAAAGGCTGAGATTAACTCAGGGAAATCAGCACCTCCAAAAGTTGCATTTCCAGAATAAGAAATGTGTCTTCTACATACTACCATGTGCAAAAAGAGGTGGGCATTTTGATGATGGATGAAGTTGCCAAGTATTTTTTTCTTCAGTACCATCACTGCAGCTGACCAATCACACTGCTGTATTGTCATAGCTTTCTAAGTTAAAACAAACAAACAAACAAACAAACAAACAAACAAACAAACACCCCACCATAGAATGGTTAGTGTTAAAAATGTGTCTTCAGTGCATTATGGAAGTTATACACATTGAAATGATAATCGATGGTCATGGCGATATTTGTAGAACAACCAGTCATTTGATCAGGCCTAGTTCCTGTGTACTCTCAGTGTAAAATTACAGATGGACATCAATCTGAGCTTCACTTATACACATGTCTACTGCAACTCATTTGTGATGCATTTCTTTGCATTAGGGGACTCTTCTCCACTGGTTGCCCAGTGGTTGTACTCTGGTTATATTTCTATATTAAGAACTTGTGACATTTTGCACTTAAATTGTTTTCCTGCAGCAATTATGTAACTATTTGTGGAGGAATTTCTGATTTTTTGTTTCAAATCTATGATGTTTGGGCTGAACTTGAATGTAATGTAATTTTTTTTTAATGTGAATTTGTGTATGTTACTGTGTATGTAGACAGCAGCAGGTTTGTGATTTTCACTAATTTGTCGAAACTGATTGCCCTACAACACAAATAGATTGCACCAATACAGTCATTGTTTTCCATAGTCTGACTGTAGTTGCTAAATAAGTTTGTACACTTGTTAACTTTCAGTCAAACTTGGAAACAATTGTAGCCAGAAGCTGAATGGAATGTTTGTTAAACTGTATGAACAGATATTGGGGACTGTGCCACAGGCACTTTAACTAAGTCCTTTTGGACAGCTCAAGCAAGCGTATTGTTTTCTCTGACACACTAAGTTTTACATTAAGTTGTTTGTTTGTTTGTTTTTGATGTTGTCTTGTTTTATGGATTCATTTAGTTTCTTTGGAGTCAGCAGAACTAACAGTTGCATGAACACTACACAATTATGAGAATGAAGCACCAAAAGTAAACCGAGTCATATTCCTTGTTTGTGTGCACAAACTTGGCCAAATAAAGATGATTCTGGGTATTATGAGAAAATGCTGACTTCCCGAGTTGACATACTACTAGGTTAAACTAAATATGAGTACATTTCGGACTATTTTTTAATCAGACTTTGATGAAACCTTTTTCATGTGATTTTGTACATTTTTTTTACATCTATGCAGCAGTATCTTTAGTAACTTACTACAGCCACCTTGCCCAAGACCCCATGTACTCCTTATGGGTTTAAAAAAGTATGAAAGACAAGAACAGAAATCTGCATAGCTATGAGTGTCAAACTGAGTGGGCAGAGGAGATGGATGATTCTCCTTCCACAGAGAGCCGGATTCTGCCAGAGTTTGTGGATCAAAAGAGGTTATAATTAAGTCAGAGACGTACTGGAGGGATCAACCAACAAGCTGTCAGTGCTGTCAGTCTTTTGGAAGAGAACACAGTACTATAATTGAGCAGAGTTGAATGGGTACAGTGGGGACACTTTTGACAAGCAGCAACAAATTAAATATAATGCACAAAAGCATTGTGCGCAGGAAACACAGCACTTGGAATTGACAGTCTGAGTTTGTTATTGCAGCTCTAACAAATTGGAGAAACCAATGACCTATCTCTTGATTTAAAACAATTGATGTTGTATGTCAAAGAATGTCTAAAGGGGAGGGGTGGATTTAGGGGACAGTATTAGGGGAGACTAATCACTGTTTCCCCGATGCAGTAGCTACTGGGGCCTGGTGGGTTGCAGTATGGGGTGAGAGAGGACTGTGGAGCAGAGCTGGGCTGAGTGGGAGGGAGATCCGGAGAGGAACCGAGCGATCACCTCTGGACAGTATATAAATACACATCACCTAAAAGTGCAACTGAGAGCTGTGTATGTGTGTGTGTTTGTCATGTTACAGTGGCGCCCAACTTACTGGCACAACATGTCAAAGGATCGGCCCTCTGCTTTCGCCCAGTGGCTCCGGGGCACAGCGGGAGTGGCTCCCAGGGGGAACAGAGGAATGGGTCAAGTGTCACCGTCTGGGCAAACTGGAGTTGGCTGCGGCATTGGCACTGGCAGCACGGACGGAGGTTCCACCCACAAGATCGCTGCCAGGGGAGGGGACAGGCCAGCCGCTTCCTTTCACCAAGGATGGTCAGCCATGATCCAACAACCCTTTCCTCTCGGCTCTCTCTACCCAGGTCCCGGCGTTTCCAGGCACTGTACCCAGCTCACCAGGGGCTGTGCTGATGCCAGGGCAGGAATGCAAGCAAGCGTATGCAAGCAACAATGCAAGCAACAATACCCCTGGTTGAGCCAGGGGTATTGTTGGAGGAAGGGTGGGTTGAGAGTAGGTGTGTGCATGGGGACATTTACAAATATCCTATTGCGTCGCTCCGGTTGCCTCTGGTAATTCACTCCATGGGTTTTTCCCACTAGAGCAGTTTTGTGATGACACCCTACGCCCAGCCTTTGATCAGGTGAACAATTGATGGTCATATGGTGGACCCTAAGGCAGCGTTGACCTACCTGCATTTTGTACTGATTAAAGTCATATGGGATATGATAAAACTCTGCAGCGAATAATGGTCCGATATTATCAGTCGGGCAGGTAGGTAGATATGCACCGATGGTGTCCATCCTGCCTGGAATGTCAGCTGGTGAACCAGCAGGCCATTCGAAAAGAGCCATTGCGCCCACTACCATTAATAGAGATCCCTTTTGAACGCATTGGCATGGACCTCATTAGGTCATTTCACCAGAGTGCATGTGGCTTTCACTCTGTTTTAGTTCTGGTGGATTATGCAATGCGATATACCGAAGCAGTGCCATTCCACGCCATTTCTGCAAAAACTGTGGCGCAGGTGCTGTTTCAGGTCATCTCTCAAGTCGCCCTCCTGAAAGAGATGCTGACCGACCAAGGCATGACACTCATGTGTCGCACCCTAAAAGAGCTGTGCAAATTACTGGGCATTAAATAGGGCTGCACGATTTTGCATAAAATGAGAATCACGATTTTTTTGCTTAGAATTGAGATCACGATTCTCTCACGATTTTCTTTTCCAATATAAATATTTATTGCACTTATTAACTGCACATCAACTTCGTAACATAAAAACAATAAATAAACATAAAAACAATAAATAAACATAAAAACAATAAATGCCTCACATTTTGTCGTTGCCGCAAAATGTTGTACTGCTTGAAATTCTCAGTGTCTCCACCGTTGCTCGACACTGCGTGTATAGAGCAGGTAGTGCAACAATAGAAAAATAGTTGCGGGACGGCACTGTGTAGCGTTTGTCTAGGGTGTTGATCATTTTCCTAAATCCCTCGTTTTGCACAGTGTTGATGGGAGCCATATCTTTAGCCAGGTGGTAAGTAATAGCCTCCGTAATTTCTTTGTGCCTGCAGGAGTTCGACGCTGTATAAGGTTCCCGTTATTGATGTTTGGGTGGTTGACCCAGACGGATTTTCTCCTGTCACGTCATCCCTGACGTGCTCTCCGTTGTTTTTCCCTGCCAATTTGAGCATCACAGGCACAGCTTCTGTATCACGTGGTATAAGGCTCCGCCCTTGTCATTTGTTGAGCAGGAAGAGTGAGCGCTTGTTTTCATGCAGATTACGTCCCGGATCAAAATGCGGTACAATCGTCGTCGTCTTTTTTTTTTTTTTTTTTTAATCGTTGTCATTTGGAAATGAGATCGCACATAAGTATGAATTGAGATCGCGATTTTCTAACGATTAATCGTGCAGCCCTAGCATTAAATCTATTCAGACCAGCATCTACCACCTTCAGACTGACAGGCTGGTGAGCTGCTGAATGAGACTCTATAGTCTATAATTCATAAGTTCACAAGGATGAACACAATTGGGATGGCTGGTTTGACCCTGTGTTGTTCGCAATGCAGGAGGTGGCCTCCAAGGGTATGATTTTCATCATACTAATCACACTTTCCCCTATTGCATAGCTGCTGGGGCCTGGGGGGTAGCAGTACGGACTGAGAGCGGACTGTGGAGCAGAGCTGGGCTGAGCAGGAAAGGGGATGCATATGATCATCAACAGTACAATGACACTGGTCCAACCAGGCCGGCCAGTCTGGTTGGACCAGCGTCACTGGTCACTGATGTGACACTGATGTTTTATGTGATCACTGATTGAAGCTTCTGAACTCTAAGGAATTCTTCAGGTAGAGATAGATGGATTATGGCCTGGGGCCAGGCATGAACCGAACTGCAGATCCTTTGCCTGAATTCCTCCTTTTCCTCCAGGCGTAAAGGAAACAACCACTGTCCAGGGCAAATGAGGGGCTGGTTAAGAAACTCCTTGAAATTTTCAAAACACAAATTCTGCTGGGTCCAGTTTGGCTGGATCATTCTGTCATAATCTGCCAGCAGTAAAACACACCACAATAACCAGCAAAAAGCACTGGTCATTGTGTTTCCAATACAATTAACGCTTTAGCCACAGAATAAAAGCAGTGTAGCCCTACCTGACATCTACAACAGAGTATTAGGGCCACGTTAAAGACAAAAATATTTTAGAATAAAGTCAAATTCTATTCCAAGAAAAAAGTTGAAGCGTGAAGAGTATAATTTTTATTTATTGTTTCAAGAAAAACTACCATGGCTGCTTTCTCCTCTATATAGCAGCCATGGCAGCTATCAGAATCTGTTATTTATAAGGAAATGATTTCTCACACAGTGTGGTGATAAGTATAAGAATGTTTAAAAGATGGTGCAGAAAGCTGCATCTGGTCAGAAGAAAGAAAAACACCCAAACTTGGAAGAGTTGTCTGGATTAGTACAAAATAACAAGGCTGACAATGGATAATGATACCGATGGTTGTGTCAGAAGACAAGATAGCCTGGCTGGTCAAGTTGTTTCACTAACTCATCTACACAAGGAATTTTGTAGAAGGCATAGGAGCTGTGAAGGTTTGCCTTGAAACAATAACTGTAATCTCCCCATTGTGACTTTTTTCCTTTTTTCTTGAAATAGAATTTGAATTCCAATCTCAAAATTTCAACTTTATTCTTATCTCTATAATTTTACTCAGGTGTCAGTCTGTCATCAGTTAGCCGACTGCAGCTGGTCCAAAACGCTGCAGCACGGTTGCTAACTGGCACACGCAAGTGTAACCCTGGTTAACATAGTTGTCAATAAATAAAAGCCTGTTAGTAAAAACAGTCATAAGAAATATATTACAGGTGATAAATGGTCAATAAATAGATTATAATGGTTAAAAAATTCATTAAAAACATCAGCAATGATATAATTCATGGTTTAGGATGTCAATTGTGTTTAAAAACATGTTAAAAGGTTTAAAACCTTGCTAATTCATGGTGTTTTTATGTTAATTCAGGTAAAATGGCTAAAATATGTGTTCAGACTCTTATTGTGAAAGGGTACGCTGCAGCGTGACTCCTGTGACCAGCCACACCCAATCGGGTTGTTCTTTTTTTTTGATGCTGGAGAGGGAGAAATGCAGACAGTCCTTGCAGAGCTGCTGCTTAAATGAGTGAAAAAATATTAAAAACCAAGCCAGAAGTCTACATCAAGCCATTTTTGTACTCTGGAGAATATATTTTTGTTTTTCCGACCTGTCCTTGCCTTGGTGACGTTGTGAACGTAACTGAACGGGACTTGGCCATTAAGGTTTGGATCGGGAAATGCCGAGCTAGAATCGGAGTTTGATCCGCTGAGCGAGAAACAAGATGGCGAGCCACTCACGGACCCATTGAACTGTACCGAGCAGGGAAAAGGAAAACCGCCCCCTGCTGGACGTTGAGCTCTTTCGCTGAAAAAACCGGTAGGATTAATCCATACACGTCTGCAAAGGAACAGTGGACTTTCAAAGCACTGGATAACCATTCAGAGCAATTCCAGGATTAATAGTTAAAGGACACAGAGACAACTTTCTTTTGTTTGTTTGTTTAAGGGATTTATTCAGCCTTTTGCTGAATTGTTTTCAGTTTTTACATTTATTTATTTTTTTGTAATTTATTTTGGTCAACCTTACATTTTAATGCTGTAATGGTGTTAATGGAAATGTAAATAATTTTGTTGGGTTAAAACAAAATAAGAACTGGTTGAAATTTAAAGGTGAACCTAGACCAAGATTAAATTAAATCTTGGGCCTAAAAGAACTAAACTTGATTTAAAATAACACAGTGTTAACTCAAATAGATCAAAGGATAAACTTGAACTTAGAACTTGAAGTGAATAAAACAATAACCTAGGTTGAAAATAACATCCTTTCAAAGCCAAATAAAAGGGTTTGAAATAAATAGGATAAATTAACAGAAATGACTGAACTAAAAAGGGAAAGAAAATATCTCGTTTTCCTTAAATGTGTGATGTTGAATATTTTATGTAATGTGTGTTAACTGTCTATTCTCTGTCTTTACAAAATAATAAGCTGGCAATTTAAACTTATTATCTGGTCTGTGGTCTTTATCACATGCTACACTCATTACTACTCCAGTAGTCGAACCTAACTGGTCCTAGTATACTGTAACGACTCCAGAAGTGTTACAGAAGTGGCGAGCCAGCCAGGAGTAGTAATTGATTCCTCAAGCTTGTTTCCTGACGCAGACCTCAAAAATAGGCCAAGTCCGGCAAAATGGAAATAGTTGACAGAGAGAATGTTAAAATCCCAAACTCAGTTATTGTTAGTGGGATTACAGGCACAGATGCTGTTGAAGCTTTAAAAGACTTTTTAAGCAGATATGGTCGAACAGCGAGAACCCTTAAGATAGATGATCCCAAGTCTTCTTACCACAAAAATGTTATTGTGGAGTATGAGAGTGGAGCTGCTCTGTCAACACTTGAACCCATACTACCCTACACACTTGAATGTCCGAATGAAGTCACTTATCAGATACGAGCCCTGTCACCTGAGTACATCGCAACTGTTACCAACGTCGCCACCAACAGTTTTTTCAATGAACTGCAAAGCATTGCTAGACTTAGTGGCAAATCTTTTGAAGCTGTTCTGCATGAAAACCTTTCCCAATGTGCTCAGTCAGTCGCACACAGCATAGAAGCTCCTACCCCAGACGCACAGAGTGAACCAACAACCCAAGTACAAGCAAATGATCAACCTATCCAAAGTGAAACTGCAGAACTGATCAAAGCTAACGTATGCATCAGCGATTCTGAGTCAGTCAACCAGACACAACCCGATCTACAAACTACCATTCCACAGAGCTTTATAACACACCCTGAGGTGCAAAAGGTTGTAGTAGAGCACATAGTGCGAAGTGAAGCTCTGTTCTCACCAGTGAGCGCCACCTTCCGCCTCAGAAATTTTTCAGGCAAGCTACCCTGTCCTAGTCATGAGGTGGACTTTGATACATGGCGCCACAGTGTAGAGCTCATACTTCAAGATCCCAATCTGTCTGACTTGCAACGCTCGCGGAAAATCTTAGACAGTCTTATACCGCCTGCTGCCAACGTGGTGAAACCTCTGGGCCCTGAAGCCTTGCCTTCAGCTTATCTTGAACTACTCCATTCAGCTTTTGGCACTGTGGAGGATGGCGATGAGCTTTTCTCCAAATTTCTCAACACGTTACAAGATGCAGGTGAAAAGCCTTCACACTACCTCCATCGCTTGCAAACAGCTCTCTCAAAAGCTCTGAAAAGAGGTGGTGTCATAGCTGGTGAAGCAGACCGACACCTTCTGCGTCAATTCTGTCGGGGGTGTTGGGATAATGCCTTGTTAACAGATCTTCAGCTCGAAAGGAAAAAAGATAAACCCCCCTCATTCACCGAGCTGCTGCTACAGTTGAGAGTAGAAGAGGACAAGCATACTGCAAAAGAAAGCCGAATGAAAAAACATTTTGCTGCCACCAGACCAAAAGTAGCCTCTCACTCTATTGCTGCAAATGCTGACTTTCCTGCGCTCACCATGCAAAACGATCTCACTGAAATGCGAACACAAATAACTGCGCTGCAGAGTGAACTGACAAGATTGAAACCCCAGAAAGTAGACCCACCAGTAGATGCTCAAAAAGATCTGGTCACAGAACTAAAGGCACAAATCAGTCAGCTTCAAAGCCATCTTGCAACATTAACCCCGAGCCCTCCTAGGAAAAAGTCTAACCCTCCAAAAGCTAATGCTAAGACCAACTCTAAAGTACCAGAACGAACCCCCTTGACACCCCAAGCTGCAAAGAGTAGGCCCAAGCCTGGATACTGTTTCCAGTGCGGCGAAGACGGCCATATTGCCTCTGTGTGCCCAAATGACCCAAACCCGTCTTTAGTCATTGACAAAAGGAAACAGTTGAAAGAAAAACAGTTACTGTGGGATAGACAAAACAAGCAAACACAGCCTTTAAACTAAAGGGAGCCCTCATTGCGGGACAAATGGGTGCTACGGATAAAACCAGTCCCACCGAACCTTCACATAAACCCAAAAAACGATTCTCAAGCAATAAATCAGCCACTGTGAAACTACCCAAAGGTCTAATTGGAGCTAAGTACACGGCTCAAGTAAAAATCAATGATCAAGCTTGCAACTGCCTTATTGATACCGGATCGCAAGTGACCACAGTGTCCCGGTCGTTCTATGAAAAGAATCTTGCAGACCTTGAAATCCATCCAATACAGGACCTGCTAGAAGTCGAAGCTGCAAATGGTCAGAATGTTCCATATTCGGGCTATATTTGTGTCGACATTACCTTTCCAAAGAACTGTTTTGGTACTGAACTTACCGTGTCTTCTCTTGCATTAATTGTCCCAGACACACGCTCTAGTGTTCAGTCTTCTCTCTTAATTGGCACTAACACTCTTGACCTTGTCTTTGAAAGCCTTTCCTTGGCTGATACAGACCTCAGTATCCTGCCTTATGGTTATAGAGTAGTGCTGAGCGTGTTACAACAAAGACACAAGCAAAAAGAGGACAACAGCCTTGGTCTTGTCACTCTGTCAGGGAAAGAGCCTGAAGTCATTCCTGCAGGCCAAAGTCGAGTCTTAGAGGGTTTAGTCCACGCAAAAACTGAACACTCAGGCAGGTGGGTAGTGGTCGAGACCCCCTCTACATCCTCCTTGCCAGGTGGTGTCTTGGTCACCAACTGTCTACTTACCCTTGCTGAGAAACCCTCACAAAAGCTTCCAGTGGTCCTGCGAAATGAAAGTAAGCATGACATAGTTATCCCTGCGAAAAGTGTCATTGCTGAAATGCATGCTATTCAAGAGATCGTACCAAACAGTCAGATCACAGAGCAGTCCAAACAGACTCCCAGCTCGAACCATGCTGAGCTTAGCACTTAACTTTTGTGTGATTCGTTCTTTCCACTCAGCAGGGACTGGAGAATCAGCAAAGTTAAGATTATGTCGGAGGTTTTCGCACTACATGATACAGACTTTGGTTGCACTAACAAAGTAAAACACCAAATCAAACTGAGCGATGAAACCCTCTTTAAACACCGAGCCCGCCCCATACGACCACAAGATCTTGATGCTGTACGGAGGCATTTGCAGGAACTAAGCAATGCAGGTGTCATTCACGAATCCGAGTCGCCATTTTCCTCACCGATAGTGGTGGTAAGGAAGAAGAACGGAGACATAAGACTCTGTGTAGATTACCGTAAGTTGAATCTGAACACCATCAAAGACGCCTACGCGCTTCCTAATTTGGAAGAAGCGTTCTCCGCCTTGACAGGATCGAAGTGGTTCTCGGTTCTTGACCTCAAAAGCGGGTACTACCAGATCGAGGTCGATGAGGCAGATAAGCACAAAACAGCCTTCGTATGTCCGATGGGGTTCTTCAAGTTCAACCGGATGCCCCAAGGCATAACAAACGCTCCCAGCACATTTCAAAGGCTGATGGAGAAATGTATGGGCGACATCAACCTTAAGGAAGTCCTGGTCTATCTAGACGACCTTATAGTTTATTCCGAAACCCTCGAACAACATGAGACCCGCCTTCTCCACGTGCTTAATCGTCTCAAAGAATACGGTCTGAAGCTATCGCCTGAAAAATTTATGTTTTTTCAGACGTCAGTTCGGTACTTAGGGCACATTGTCTCCCAAAACGGTGTAGAAACAGACCCTGAGAAAGTAGCAGTGTTAAAAACATGGCCAAGTCCCAAGAACTTGAAAGAACTCCGCTCCTTCTTAGGGTTTGCGGGGTATTATAGGCGGTTTATTAAGGACTTTTCTAAGATCGCAAAACCCCTTACCAACCTAACTGCCAGATACCCCCCACTGCGGAAAAGCAATGGCTGCAAGTCCAACTACATCCAAAACTTTCAGCCAAAAGCTCCTTTCGGAGAGAGATGGACAGAGAGTTGTCAGAAAGCGTTTGAGACGATTATAGACAAACTGACTTCTGCCCCAATTTTAGGCTTTGCCAACCCCAAGTTGCCTTACGTATTACACACAGAAGCAAGCACAACTGGGTTAGGGGCAGCTCTTTATCAAGAGCAGGAGGGAGAGTTGCGAGTAACTGCATACGCAAGTAGAGGACTATCAAAAAGCGAAAGCCGTTATCCTGCTCATAAGCTTGAGTTTCTTGCCCTCAAATGGGCTGTAATGGAAAAGTTTTGCGATTACTTATATGGCAGTCCTTTCACAGTAATAACTGACAGTAACCCTCTAACTTACATTTTGACCACCGCTAAGTTAGACGCGACGAGCTATCGCTGGTTGTCCGCCCTGTCCTCTTTCGAGTTCCAGCTTAGGTACGCAGATGGCCTGTCTCGTCGTCCGCATATCGAGCCATTAAATGGCCTTGTCTCCCTGAAGGAACAGGAGCGGATCCGTCAGTTTGTGCAACACCACTTGCCTGGCACCGATCCTTTCACTCACGTTCCCACTCAAGCTGTCAGTGCAATCTGTGAAAAACACCTAGTCCTCCAGTCTCTTGACACAGACCATGCTCTCGCCTGCCCACTCGTAACTTCACTGTCTATGTCTGTTGATGCTGTTCCCGACAGTTTTGACCAGTGTGATGCTTATCCTGTCATTCCAAGCTTGTCAGAAGAAGAGATAAGACAAAGTCAAACAAACGATCCTGCTATCAGTGAAATCATACACCAGCTTGAAACAGGTGAAACATCTCCTCCTACTGTACGCAATGAGATCCCACAACTTAGCATCCTTCTGTGTGAGTTAAACAAACTTGAGTTGCAGAACGGGATTTTGTACAGAAAAAGGCAAGTAGGTGAAGAGACCCAGTACCAGCTGGTTCTTCCTGAAAGTCTAAGACCTATGGTGTGCAAAAGCCTTCACGATGACATGGGTCATTTTGGTCTTGACCGGAAGTCCTGGTCTATCTATCTCAGACATAGAGCAAAAGATCAAAAGCTGTAGCAGGTGTGTTTGCAGAAAGACCCTGCCAGAGAGGGCGGCGCCCCTAGTGAACATTCAAGTCACCAGGCCTCTAGAGTTGGTGTGTATTGATTTCTTGACAATTGAACCAGATCGCAGCAACACTAAAGATGTCTTAGTTATTACAGATTTCTTTACGAAGTATGCTGTAGCAATGACAACTCCCAACCAAAAGGCTAAAACTGTAGCCAAGGCCCTGTGGGAAAACTTTATAATCCACTACGGTTTTCCCGAGAAGTTGCATAGCGATCAGGGAGCAGACTTTGAGTCAAAAACTATCAAAGAGTTATGCGACCTAGCTGGGATTCAAAAGGTCAGAACTTCGCCCTACCATCCCAAGGGAAACCCTGTGGAGAGGTTTAATAGAACCCTGCTAAACATGTTGGGTACACTCAAAGACGAAGACAAGAAACATTGGCGTGACTTTGTTAAGCCACTCGTTCACGCGTATAACTGCACCAAACATGAAAGTACAGGGTTTACGCCGTACGAGTTAATGTTTGGCAGGCAGCCTAGGTTACCCATTGATCTTGCCTTCAATGTCCTCCTGAACCATCGCCAGCAGCAATCTCACTCACAATATGTTAAAGCCCTCAAATCTCACCTTCAGGAGAGCTACCAACTGGCTACCAAAAATGTTAGCAAAGTTGCTGAACGGAACAAAACTAGATATGACAAACATGTAACCGAATCTGTCTTAGGTGTTGGAGATCGCGTGCTTGTAAGGAATGTTCGGATTAGGGGAAAAAACAAATTGGCCGATAAGTGGGAGTCCATCGTCCACGTGGTTGTAAGTCAAAAAGACAACCTCCCAGTATACACAGTCAAACCCGAGCATCACCATGGTCCCACTAGGACTCTCCACAGAGACCTTTTGTTACCTTGTGGGTTTTTGCCAACTGCTCCTGAAAATCCTCCAGCAGTCCAAGTAAAGCCTCATCGGCCAAGCACACATCAACACCCAACAACTGATCCTGATGAACCTGAACTTGAATACCACTCTGAGGAGGATAACTTCCCTCTGTATTAACCTCCACCTCCTCCCAAAGAGATCTCAAGGTCGACTGAGGAATACAAAGTAGTTTTTCCTCCCAAGGCTAAGTCAAACCATGCTAATGAGCAACCCAAATCAGACAATTCTCAAGTCTCAGAACATGTGACAGTGCCTGATATTGCTCAAGAGCACATGGACATGACGGAAACTGTAAACTTACCTGATTGTGGAAACCTACCGGATATGGAAAACTTACCTGAAAATGACAAAATACCTGAAATGGAGAAACCACCTGAAATGGAAAACTTGCCTGAACCTGCAAAGGAAGGAGCTCAAATAACTCAACAAAATGAAATGGACAATGCATCGGATTCAACGAAAACTAATGATGAGGAAGCAACTCAAACTCAGGTGAATGGAACTGAACCTGTAAACAATGAAACTGAAAGAAATGACCCTGAAGCAGAGCAATCGGTCAGAAGATCATCCCGAGAGAGAACAAAGCCCAAGCACTTAACTTACCCTCAGTTAGGCAACCCTCTTGTCAGCATAGTTCAATCTTTGTTCCAAAGCTTAAGTGAAGCTGTGACAGGCTCTATTGAAATCCATGATATCCAGGTAGTCTGATCTATGCATTATGCAAAGGGACTTGCATACATTTAAGAGGTGAGGGTGTAACCCTGGTTAACATAGTTGTCAATAAATAAAAGCCTGTTAGTAAAAACAGTCATAAGAAATATATTACAGGTGATAAATGGTCAATAAATAGATCATAATGGTTAAAAAATTCATTAAAAACATCAGCAATGATATAATTCATGGTTTAGGATGTCAATTGTGTTTAAAAACATGTTAAAAGGTTTAAAACCTTGCTAATTCATGGTGTTTTTATGTTAATTCAGGTAAAATGGCTAAAATATGTGTTCAGACTCTTATTGTGAAAGGGTACGCTGCAGCGTGACTCCTGTGACCAGCCACACCCAATCGGGTTGTTCTTTTTTTTTGATGCTGGAGAGGGAGAAATGCAGACAGTCCTTGCAGAGCTGCTGCTTAAATGAGTGAAAAAATATTAAAAACCAAGCCAGAAGTCTACATCAAGCCATTTTTGTACTCTGGAGAATATATTTTTGTTTTTCCGACCTGTCCTTGCCTTGGTGACGTTGTGAACGTAACTGAACGGGACTTGGCCATTAAGGTTTGGATCGGGAAATGCCGAGCTAGAATCGGAGTTTGATCCGCTGAGCGAGAAACAAGATGGCGAGCCACTCACGGACCCATTGAACTGTACCGAGCAGGGAAAAGGAAAACCGCCCCCTGCTGGACGTTGAGCTCTTTCGCTGAAAAAACCGGTAGGATTAATCCATACACGTCTGCAAAGGAACAGTGGACTTTCAAAGCACTGGATAACCATTCAGAGCAATTCCAGGATTAATAGTTAAAGGACACAGAGACAACTTTCTTTTGTTTGTTTGTTTAAGGGATTTATTCAGCCTTTTGCTGAATTGTTTTCAGTTTTTACATTTATTTATTTTTTTGTAATTTATTTTGGTCAACCTTACATTTTAATGCTGTAATGGTGTTAATGGAAATGTAAATAATTTTGTTGGGTTAAAACAAAATAAGAACTGGTTGAAATTTAAAGGTGAACCTAGACCAAGATTAAATTAAATCTTGGGCCTAAAAGAACTAAACTTGATTTAAAATAACACAGTGTTAACTCAAATAGATCAAAGGATAAACTTGAACTTAGAACTTGAAGTGAATAAAACAATAACCTAGGTTGAAAATAACATCCTTTCAAAGCCAAATAAAAGGGTTTGAAATAAATAGGATAAATTAACAGAAATGACTGAACTAAAAAGGGAAAGAAAATATCTCGTTTTCCTTAAATGTGTGATGTTGAATATTTTATGTAATGTGTGTTAACTGTCTATTCTCTGTCTTTACAAAATAATAAGCTGGCAATTTAAACTTATTATCTGGTCTGTGGTCTTTATTACATGCTACACTCATTACTACTCCAGTAGTCGAACCTAACTGGTCCTAGTATACTGTAACGACTCCAGAAGTGTTACACAAGCAAGACCACATCTCCTGTACTAGCATCCGTACACTGGCTGCCAGTTAGTTTTCAAATTGATTTTAAGATTTTAATATTAGTTTTAAAGACGTTGCATGGGTTAGCACCCTCATACCTTTCTGATCTTTTAAATTGGTACACTGCTGCAAGATCGCTGAGGTCTGCAGATCAGATGCTCCTGGCCGTCCCAAGGTCCAGATTAAAGCACAGAGGAGCAAAGTTTCGGGCCTTTGCTGGAAACTGCTCCTAAATTGTGGAATGAACTGCCCCTTCACAACAGGACCTGCCCAACATTGGAGACTTTCAAAACCCGTCTGAAAACCCACTTTTATTCCTTGACTTTTAAATCAGAACGAGTTTGTAGTACTTGTATTTGTCTTATTTCTTACTCACATCTTCTCATTTTATGCTTGTTTTTCTTAATTTTTATCATGTCTTCCTATGTTTTTATCTCTTTTGATTATCTTAAATGTACAGCACCTTGATCAACAGTTGTTGTTTTAAATGTGCTATATCAATAAATTTGACTTTGACTTCCTAAATGCAATGTACACAGTAGTTTATTTTATCATACTGACCTGGTAGTGTAATATTTTGACAGCATAGAATGAAACTATCCATGTTTATCCCCAAGGATAAAGGCCTCTTGTATCCATTTCTCCTAGTCTGTTGTTGTTCAAACACCAAATTTTCTTTGGTAAACTCTGCCAAGTCCGCTGAGTCAGAAAAAGCGAATAAATAATCCATAAAGGTCATTATTTCTACATAGCTGAAAAATACACACATGCACGCTTGCAATGTACTTGTTCTTAGATTGATATTTAAGAAAGAACAAAAGAAGCAGAGACAGAGTGAGATGATGAGGGATCTGTTGCTTCTATAGTCAGCATTTGATTTATGTTCATATCACTATAATTACAGTAAATTTATTCCTCGCTTTGGCACGAGGCCATCTTGCAGCTGTGTTAACAGCCCCTCTAAATCAAATTTGGGCCTGAAAGCCGGCTTGTGTTTGTGTCACGGCATGGGAAAGAAAGGGCCTTGATAAAGCTACTGTATCATAGCCACCTTCAGGCTATTTCGCAACAAAAGCACATTGAGGGAGAGTGCTTCCATAAGCGTGTCCCAGAGGTCACACACAATCAGTATGACGTCAAAGCCCATGGCTATGGTGACACAAGGAGGTATCAGCAGAAAACCCTCTGCTGAGTTGGAAAACATCACTGACGTAAAGGGCAGAGTTGCTATAACACCCAAGGGAGATAGAGTTGTCTTTGCGTGCTACAAGGTGAACTTAGATATAGCCAGTGCTTTCCACCTTTGAACCTCCAATGATTGACTGGAGACATAGATAAAAATCTTTCCTTTCTCCAATACTGACTGTTTACTGTATCTATCTGTATATAATGATACTGGTCTATGTAAGTTAAGTCTTATTGCATAGCCGGACCCCGTGTATACAGTGGAATGCAAAGGGTTGGGTAACTCTGAGTGAGTTAAATGAAGAGAATAAAAGATGAACTCCAAAAGCATGAAGTTGAAAGATTAAACATGTTTCGATTAAACACATCAAAACAACAAGTTTCAAGAACTTATCGATATTTTTTATATGACTGGGATTTGTCAGTGGCTTTGAGCCCTGTCTTCATTGTTATGGTAACTGACAGGTTGAGAGATGACATTATAAAGGAGTTTCTGTGGACTGTGATGTTTATATTGTAATCTTTTGTGAGAGTTGTTCGCAGGAGGAAGAGACTGTCATGGTCCTGGGTGTGACCCAGTGGTTTGTGTTTAATTGAAATCTCTTGATTATTGTTATTCATGGTTTTAGTTCTTTTGAGGTTATGTTTTGTTGTTCTAGCTTCCAGTTTCAGTTTCTGTACCTTCCCTGTGTTCCATGTGTCATATTCATTCAGTCTGTTTCTCAGTGTCAAGTCCACATCTTTGTGAATTGTCACTCCTGTTTTACTTTGAAAGTCCATGTCTCATGTCAGTGTTTCTGGTTTTGCTTCCCTTGGACTTGTCAGGTTTGATTACTCCCAGCTATGCTCTCCTCCTGTGTCTCATTCCCTCGTTTTCCCTCAGTGTATTTAAGTCCAGTTTGTCTTTCTGGCATTGTTGTGTTGTACCCTTGTTCGGCACTGTTTGTTCTGCCTGCCAACCCTGCCTAGTTATTTTATATATTCAGTTTAGTTAGTTTTTCTTGTGTCCAGCAATAAGCTTTTTTAAGTTTATTTTCGTTTCCTGGAGTCTGCATTTGGGTCCTCCATTCCTGCCTGCTGAATTGTTTTAAGTTAATTCGGCACTATATACCCACTTCAGCAGATCAGTTATTTATGCATTCCATAATATTCTCTCATTTTTCATATTGTATGACAGTTTGGACCCAAGCAGCACCATCTACAATTCAGCCTGTGGTATCCTTATATAACCAATCTTTAAAAATAATGGATAAAAAAATCTGTTCAGTGGCATCACTGTCACATTTTAAAGAAATATAATCTACTTAGTTTTAAGAGTTTTAATCATTTGTGTTTTCTTAAATTAGTTTTTAAATGTATAAATAGGATGGCCCCAGAGTGTCTCCATAGATACATCCAGAGACAAAATAGTAATCGTATTACTAGGAGCAAGGTGAACGGCAACTGCAAGATATTATATCGCAGATCTACATTCGGTCAGTCAGCTTTTTCCATAAAGGCCTGCCATCTGTAGAACACACTTCCAACCGAAATCAAATTGATTACAGACATCAGATCCTTTACATTGAAGGTTAAAGTTTGGTTAAAGGGAAATCAGAGATGTAGTCATTTTAACTAATGATTTTAATTTTATTTTAAATTATTGTCTATTAATTGTATTCATGATGTAATTTGGTTTTATGAAAATGTATGTTTTATTGCAAAATGTACCTATTTTGATTGTAAGCCCAACAAGGGACAATTGTTGTACAATATAAAGCGCCTGTACAATATAAAGCGCCTTGAGGCGACTTTTGTTGTGATTTGGCGCTATATAAATAAAATTGAATTGAATTGAATTGAATTGTTGAAAATTAGCAATAGCTATAAACTTATGTGCGTTACATCAGTTTCATGTTTTGTACTTGGACTACGTTAAACTGCACTGTCCCTTTTAAATAAATAAAGTCAAATTCAAACACAGCCCATGACAGAGAGCCTGGAAAGGGGAAGGTATGCTCTGGAGAGAAGAGGAATGAAAGTCAGTCAAGCAAAACAAAATACTTGCGTGTGAATGAGTAACATATATGTGTGTGTGTGTATATATATATATATATATATATATATATATATATATATATATATATATATACATACACACATATATCTTTGGAGCAGAGGATCGCAGGTTCGATTCCTGCCTGGGGCGTCTGTATCCAGTAAGGGTCCTAAGGCTAGACCCCCTATGCTAAGCGAGCCTACCGCAGACATGAGCGAGACAGATAAATATGAAGGCATGCCGGCTCGGACGTCGCCCGGATCAACAAGGTCCGCGTCAGGTGTTGAGGAACCAGGGCACCCTGACGAGAAGTGGGCTACTGG